>NW_025767122.1:312500-675000 GCF_003918875.1 Haliotis rubra
GAATGCATGTATGATGACATGAGATCCACGGTCGGTGGACACGCTCACGCGAATCTTACATCCCCATTACGATGACACACTTATCACGGCCAACAGTTGTCATTAACAAAGTGAAAACTAGAAACGGTCACAGAAAAACAAACTCAAAGCCATTGTATGTAGAGAAAATGTTTGTTCTGTCTTTGTTCTGACATATGGCACAGACCTTTGGTATATATGTACCCAAAACAAATACTATTTTCCTAGCAACCGCCATGTTGACTTCACTACAGTACCAGTTTGTGCCTGAGGCGATGACATCTCGAAGCTCCAAACCCTGCCAGATTAGGGTAAGGCCACTGCATAGGATGCGTCTTGACCGTGTGTTGAGCTTTAAAAGTACTTTTGTTCCGTGATATTGTCTACCAGCCAACTGTTTCACACCTTACTATTGATTTCCTCACAACTAATTTTTATTCTTGTCATATCCTGTATAATTCACACTGTGAAAGAACAAGCACTGTGATATAAATGGAGCCGATTATTTCAGTAACAATGAGATATAAAAGGATTAAGACAGTATGTTTGTTTTGTGGGTTTCGACAGAATCATCCTGAATACGCAATCACCCAGACACTATCATTACAAATCATTAGGAATATAATGAATACAAACGTTGAACGTGAAAAGGTAAACCATCAGTAATTTCAGCGTCATTTAACAAAACGCTCAAACGACAAAACATATAAGAGATCGTCTGTGGCTGTTCTATTCACTATGCATAACCACCCTTTGTTATGGCAGGATTTGCTGATCGTTGAATCAATTCCTCGATACAAATAGTCACAAAGTGTCTGAATGAGTTTGTAGTAAATGGTACAAATACGTTTTGTGTTTTATTTCCCAGGTTTTTTTTCCAGAATATTTCACGCAAAGCTGACTAATTTAATAAATTAATGAGTGGTTTGGGTTTTACGCCGCTTTTAGCAATATTCCAGCTACATCACGGCGGGGGACACTAGAAATGGGCTTCACACATTGGACCCATGTAGGGAATCGAACCCGGGCCTTCGGCGTGACGAACAGACGCTTTAACCACTTGGCTACCCTACCGCCCCATTTATAAATTAGAATTGTGATGTTCTTAATCATTGTTAGTAGCTACATGTCTATTAAATGAGTCCGCAATGCCTAAATGCGACTGATCGAAATTTAGAGTTATGCCGGGAATCGAACCCAGGAGTTCCAGGACGATCCATTACAAATTAACCACTTTACTACCTCACGTCCCGAGGTTCTACATCCGCATACCGGGCACTGACAAGGATTCTCTGAAGGTGACACATGTGGCCTACCTGAAAAATCACAATCTCCTGAACAGCTGAGGTGTTTTTTTCGGTTATCTTTGTTACGTTGGGGCCAGCAAACCAACTAAACCAAAACGGTGATATCAGCAACAAAATCATTTCTAGCCAAAGCTAGAATCCATGATTGTATGATTCTTACTATATCCTGATCATTCTATTAGGAATCACTATGAAGCTTTGATAGCACCAGGTGTTCAAGAAAAGGTTGCAAATTTTGAAATGATGCCATTTGGTTTTATTGCTGCAATAAGTAGAGACATGCAAATAACCCAGTCTCGTAAACGAACACGTGAGTGATATTATGAACATAGGCCCACGCTTTCAGGGTTCGATGACATGACGTTGATCCAGTTTAACCACAAGATCTACTTTGGTCGCCTATCACGAGATACAGACTTACTCCTACCCGAATTCTCCAAAGGGTGTCCCCACGGGTGTCCCCACGAGTGACTAGGTCGTAGTCACTATACAGTTAAGATGGAAAACATATATGGCTGTGACTTCGTCAAAAACAGCCTGGTTCCCTGGGTCCGTTGCGCCTGCGCTACGCTCCGACACTGACCCAGGCAACCACTGCCGAATGGCGGCCTTCACTGCAGGGAGACGCGCCATACATTTACTATAGTAAATCAGAGAACGGGTGGTTAGAATTTTTTCATAGCATTTTCATCGATACTATGGCAAAGTATACGTCACCAGAACAACACCCATCGTTACTTTCAATGCACGAACACGTTATTTAAGCAGTTTCGAGACACGAAAATCGTCGTTACATGGGCGATATGTAAACAATGACACACACGGTATTTTCATCACCGACATGTGCTTTGATATTTCGTGTCAGCTCGCTATTACCACGAAATCGTACACATAAAAAACATGGTTCTGAACGACCAAATTAATTGAATATAGTTAGGATCTTTATTTTAGCAAATTTGATGACGAAAATATCGCCGATTATGTCCCGTGTCTTCTATCGTTTCAGGGTTGGTTTAGCGCATATATTTTTCGACCGCCTTGTGAAATTACAAGGTAAAGCGTGTAGATCATATGGATGATGTTAATGACAGGGTTTGTCATTCTGATATTTAGCCTCTACAAAACAACATGAAACAGTTAACATATATACCAATATCAGTCAGAAATGTTTATGATTATAATAAACATGGTGAATCAAATGATCTATATACAAAACTGCACACACATATACAGCTCAAAACAATGAATTTGATACTTTATATTACTAAACTGAATATATAAAAATACATGGTATGATCAGTATGTTAATACATTGGTATAACATATATGTGAAGAAGAACTTTTTAGACAGATGAACAGTCCACTATTTGTGAACTGTTGAATTAACGGTGATTTTTACCAATGAAACCTGTCATGAGAACTGTAATTTTTATGGCTTTAAGCCAGTATCAGAGTACACATTTGCTGTACATTGATTATTTTGAGCATGGTAACCCTGGTGTTATTAGAATACATCTGATACAAATCATCTGATATGAGCAATTTTTCAGTCAGATATCACTTAACTAGTTTGGTTAAATGCTGCTATGGACTCTTTGTTTTACTTTATTATACTTTACAGCAGTGCATGCATACATGATTCAACACACCATCAGTGATTTTGTTTTGAATTTCTGGTAATTTGCTTTGTACTTGTTGATCAGTTCACTATTGTGATTATATTTTTTTTAAATCAAACGTTTATGGTGTGTATCTTGAAATTGTGTCTTTATATAGATATTGGGTAGTGTGTTAACACCTAAACTTATTTGGACTAAAGCACTAACTACTCTTGGTGCACGGGATAAGAAGGCTGTTATGACATTGTACAGATGTCAAAAGAAGTTGAAAATATACCATGTCAAGAATAATTATGATATTTTTAAAATTTTTTATCACTTTATTTCTTTATAATGGGTACCTAATTTATGCATTTGTGGTACATGTAAATATTATAAAACAAGGACATGGGTGGTAGATAATCCGTAGGCTATAAGAATACATTTGTTGTTGCAATTTATGTGAAGAGGTTATGGCAAGATGACCAAAAGGTGAAGAATTTACCATAGTTGCAGTGCGAAAAGGCAGCACGTTTGTCAATTTCATACAAGGTGTGTAGATAATTTTTTTATCCAGCAATCTGTGGATGCGAATTGAAACATCTCTTTGCATATATATAGTATTTTGTTACGATGATAATAAGGTTTAGTACATCATTTCTTTTTTCTTTATATCCAAAGATGATATGTTTTGCATCCAGAATTAATTTTGTGCCTGTTTCTTGTTCAATCCAGGCTTTGAGTTGCTTCTGCAACGTTTTCACATGTACACATTCACAAAATACGTGGATAAGTGATTCCATTTTAACCTTACAGAATAATTATGATATTTAATGCTATGATTGTTCCTATAGTGTGTAATGGTGCAGAAGTATAGGGGACCTCATACTGTAAAATTATTGAAGACGTATAGCATAAAATGTGTAAATGGTTTCTCAAAACAGCAAACAATGTTATGGTTTGGGGAGAATGTGGCAGAACCCCTCTCCAACTTGTGCACTTCCCAAGGTATTGGTGCAGGCTACTGTATTTGGATGAACGCAAACTGCCTCGCCAATGCCGTACCTCAAATTAAATATATTCTTTTTAGACTCATTCATATTTAGAATATTCTGATTTGAATATGTGCGGTCAGCACAAGATGTGAAGATATTTATTCGCCCGATTCCTTCTATTAACAGCACTTTAAATCACTGTTAAATGTGGAAATGAAACTTATACTCCATATCCCTGTACACCTAAGACTAGCCATGGCTCTTTTCAGATGTAGTAGGTTTAAACTTCCAGTCGATTTTGGAAGATACACAAATGTCCCCTTACACTGAATGGCTGTAAATATTGTATATTAAGGGGAAGATATTTTGTTGAAGATGAGTTTCATATGCATGTATTGCTTGTATGTGAGCATTACTCAGCCATAAGAATTATGTATGGGTCTTAAACAATTATATATAAAGTCCCACACTGTAACATTTTTTATCAGATCGATGATCATGCTGTTGATCTCTGGATTGCCTAGTCCAGACTCGATTATTTACAGACCGCCGCCATATAGCTTGAATACAGCCGAGTGCAGCCTTAAACAACAAACCAACCAACATCTTTTGTCGAAATCCTTCATCTGAAAACTTCGACAGACAGACAAGACAACTTTGATGTTGTATATAACTCATGTCTATATTTATATTAAACAGCTAAGGGAATTGTAATAGATTGCTTCATTGGCTTGAGTGTTTCGTGCAATCAAAGATAGTCTGTATTAAACTGTCTGTTTATTGTGATTGTAATACCAACAGGTTCCAAAACTGAATGTACCCCATTTCCCAACCCTCTCCAACCCCAGATATAGCTACAGTGTTTTTATGTCATAGGAAATGGACACATTATGAAATTTTAATAACTGTTTTTTACTAAACATGTCTTTAACGAACATGAGCCCCATCTGGGAGTATTGTGTATCAGTGTGTTTTAGACAATGCGCACTTTCCTTTTTATGAGTCGGCTCTTTCAAAACAAGCTAAAACACACACGGTTGTGAATATTTCATAATGTGTCCGTTTTCCTATTATATAAAAAACTGTAGCTTTGTATGGGGTGGGGAATTGGGTACATTCAATGTTATATATAAAGGTCCGATGTGTAATCAACTTCCCTGTAGAATCACGCAGATGCTGCCATACTATGACTATTGTTAAACTTTTTAAGATCAATGCCTATTGCATCACCGTGATCAGCCCCATGCAAAATGGAAGAACAGATATGGATGTTATATTGAAATGATATATGCCAAATGAATACAAATAATAAATAGGCCGTATTCTTCTAATATTATTCCATTTTTGAAATCACATACATTGTTAAAAAACCCATTGTTGAATAAATCATTTATGTGTTTCAAATGTATTAGAAATAATTATTATTAATTACATTATGTGGTAACAACCATTTTCTAGTTACTATTACTGGGCGTTCAGTTTATTTCCAACACACAAAACAGGAGAAATGGGAACAAATCATCGAATTACACGTCATCATATTTGCTATAATAAAGATGCTAACTATATTCAATCAGTGTGGTCGTTCAGATCCATGTTTTATGTGTACGATTTTGTGGCAATAGCGAGCTGACACGAAATATCGAAGCACATGTCGGTGATGAAAATACAGTGTGTGTCATTGTTTACATATCGCCCATGTAACGACGATTTTCGTGTCTCGAACTGCTTAAATAACCTGTTCGTACATTGAAAGTAACGATGGGTGTTGTTCTGGTGACGTATACTTTGCCATAGTATCGATGAAAATGCTATGAAAAAATTCTAACCACCCGTTCTCGGATTTTACTATAGTAAATGTATGGCGTGTCCCTGCAGTGAAGGCCGCCATTCGGCAGTGGTTGCCTGGGTCAGTGTCGGAGCGTAGCGCAGGCGCAACGGACCCAGGGAACCAGGCTGCGTCAAAAACAGTTTTTTTCTATCATGTGCGATGAAGATATCTATTTAAAAATCTTTGACTGTTACTTACAAGTTCTGGAACATGATATAAATGGCGAACGTTTCTTGAGAACGACGTCTTGGGCAAGAGAAGAAGCGAGAGCACACCTTCCCAAACACTAAACAAGATTTTAGTAAAAATATGTAAAATTTCATAACATTTCCAAGCGTTTCACCTTTCTAATACGAATTAAAGATGTTCTGACATATGAAACAGGCCTTTGTTATAGATGTACCAAACAAATACTATTTCCCTAGTAACCGTCATGTTGACTTCACAACAAAACTAGTTTATTCCCGAGGCAATGACACCTGAAAGCTCGAAGCTCTTTATTTGTTGGGCATATAATGTAGCTCCTAAAACGAACCACAATTCTCCAAAACAAAACAAAACATATGGCGCAATGGATCTATTCAAGATTTTATCATCATTGAAAGTGCCGAAACAGGTTGACGATTCACTTATATTTCTCATCCAAGCTTCACAACCAGCTGTTACAAATAGAGATAAATAAAATTAGCTCCAGGCGTTATAGTAGTGATAATGTTCTCCAAATAGAAGAAATTGATAAGTTGATAAATAGATATTATAATCCTAGTGTCACAATTGGTCGTTTCAAACATCCGGGTTCCACCAAGCTCAATTTAGGTGACCTTTTACTGATTATATTTCAGTAAGTGGTAAACTTTAGAAAAATGGGAGAAGAAGGAGCACATGTACACATATAATAGCCTATAAAACACAATGCCACTTAATAAAATGTTTTGTAAAACGACTGTTTGGAATTAAATTCCCATAGACTTGGCTTATTGAACACAGCCGTACTGATCGCATGGCCGCACATCGAGGGCTGCAAGGAGCTATGATTACATTGTGTGTGAAACCTGCATGTGGAATTATATCTTTGAAAAAGCATTTGTGAAGACTGTCTGTAATTAATGATAAGCTTCGTTTAAAATATGTGCGTGAGGTCAAATGTTGTCATGACTGACTGACTGAGTTTGGTTTTACGCCGCTTTTAGCAATATTCCAGCAACATCACGGCGGGGGACACCAGAAATGGGCTTCACACATTGTGCCCATGTGGGGATTCGAACCCGGGTCTTCAGCGTGACGAGCCAACGCTTTAACCATTAGGCTACCCCATCGCCCCAAATGTTGTCATGGGTGATAGATGGTGTAAACACGCTGATCGGACGGTGTACCACTGGAGTACTCAACACAAATTTCCTTTCAGAAACGTGGTACTTGTCGATGTGAGTTGATGTGAGAATTATAATTAAAGCTTCATTCAGGTGAAGAAGGAAATCTTGACAGCTGTCGAATTTTGTGTTGTCATGCCAATACACACCCTGTTGATAACAAACACATGGACACCTTAGATTAATGTAATGATGGAATACATAAAACCTTGTTTCCTAATCATGGCAGTACTGCTGTAAATTTTTAACTCACTGACAACGACAGAACGCATGCGCACCTCGTAATACAATCCTGGCAGAACCTATGAACACCTGGTGATACAATCCTGGCAGAACCTATGAACACCTGGTGATACAATCCTGGCAGAACCTATTAACACCTGGTGATACAATCCTGGCAGAACCTATGAACACCTGGTGATACAATCATGACAGAACATATGAACACCTGGTGATACAATCCTGGCAGAACCTATGAACACCTGGTGATACAATCCTGGCAGAACCTATGAACACCTGGTGATACAATCCTGGCAGAACCTATGAACACCTGGTGATACAATCCTGGCAGAACCTATGAACACCTGGTGATACAATCCTGGCAGAACCTATGAACACCTGGTGATACAATCCTGGCAGAACCTATGAACACCTGGTGATACAATCCTGGCAGAACCTATGAACACCTGGTGATACAATCCTGGCAGAACCTATGAACACCTGGTGATACAATCATGGCAAAATACACGAGTTGTAAGGGGCTGGGTTGAACAGAATATCCGCCATTTTGTTTTTATGACGTTACATAGGTGTGACCTTTGTGTGACCCACCCTCCTTCGGGAGTCCCCTTCCGGCTCAGGTGTGTGTGACCTTCAGGTTCACCTAAGTGGTCTGTTATTATTATTCAATTATCTTATGAGTGGTATGAGTTTGCCGACTCGAGTGTTCACACAGCTTAGACTAATGCTTAGTCTCTGAATATATATATAATTTTGATAGTAACAAACAAGCCCGTTTAAATTGAAAAGGAGCCCTAAGGACACCAGATATTCAGAACCGGAGGAAATCTACACTTGCTATATTTAGGGTTTTAGCACTGCAGATAGGGCATGGCAGTACGGGAAATAATGTGGTTCAGGGACTGTGAGACAGACTAAGCAAACGTGTTCAACGTAGATTTAATATCACACAATGAGGGGGAATTTAGCTGCTATTATTATTAGGACAAAGTTTAAAATACGCTGTCACACAAGGAACAACACCGAATGTTCTGAGTATTACATATCTGTCAACAGTAACGGTTGTAGCTGTTAAAATTCATGTGGGTCCGTATATGATTATTGCGTGAATAGGGGCGCTGTCTATAGGCACTAATACATAACACTATGCTATTCTGCATAGCACAATCGCTTGCTCGCTGAGCCGGGCCGTAACTGAAGAGACATGTGACAGCTGTGATTGGATGAAATAGTGTAAGGTGTTATGTTTGTTAAAATCCATCCAGTCATTAAACCTGACCACTATTTTAAGTATTTAATGCTGTCATTTCTATCACTTATGCTTATGCGTGTACAGATATGTTCAAGTTGGTGAGAGCTTCCTGTGTGTGGCTTCCTGTGCCCGGTTTGCCGGTTCAAGTTGACCAGAAATTGTTTTATTGTAATTTAATGGTCAGACTGTAATCATGTGTACATGGTTGGTGATCATTTTCAGCGTGGTGTAGTGTCACATATGGTCAGCTTCCGTTGTTTAAAGGTCAGACTGTAATCATGAGTACATGGCATGGATAATTTTCAATGTGATGTTGAATGTATGCTGACAAGTGGTCAGCTTCCGTTATGTAGGAAGTGTCTGACCGGAATTAAAGACAGGAAATAGTAAGCAGTTGAGGACTGATGGTCACTGAATATCTCAAGTAGTTTGATTGTACAGTGATGAAATGATTTAGCATTTGTCATATATATTACTGAATAAGAAATATGTGTTCTCCTGTAAAACTTTTCAATACCGTTACTCAACATTTTAAAACTTTACTCTCAAATTGCAAACATAAAAAAACCCATCTTTTATGTCCATGTTTATGACACTTATTTGACATCATGTGACACATAGGTTACTCACATGCCGTTAGCCGCTCTTATTCCACAGACAGTTCAATGAAATACTGGTGTAAGCTTCTTGTGACTGTATTGTGTGTGGGGTATGAAGAGGTTAGGACCTCCTGGTGTTAAGAATTGTATTCTGTGTATTCAGTGACATAGGGAGGATTATTTCTCAGTTGTAAAACACAGATTTGTACAACGAACAGTTGTACAATCCTCCAGCAATGCATTAAGTGAGTGAGTGAGTTTAGTTTTATCTTGCACTCAGTAATATCCCAGCTGTCTGTAAATAATCGAGTATGGACCAGACAATCCAGAGATCAACAGCATGAGCATCGATCTACCCAATTGGGATATGATGATGAGATGTGTCAATCATGCCAGCGAGCCTCACCACCCGATCCCCTTAGTCACCTCTTACGACAAGCATGGGTTCCTTCTGTAACCCTAGTGACTACAGTCGCTGGGTGTAGAGCCATTCTTCGTTTAAACACTGTACTGTGCGGGCGTGTTACCACTGCTCTGGGATATCATGGATGTGTGTGGACATTACCCACTCGACAAGACACTCGATTGCTGTGCAATCAGTACTGAATGGGCTTCATTCCAGAAAAGACTCGATTCGTTTAAGGACTGGCCAGTGCAGATGAAACAGAGTTCTAGTCGCATGGCCCAGGCAGGATTTGTGTACTTAATCAGAGGGGACACTTGCAAGTGTGTTCAATGTGGTCTCGTTCTCAAGAACTTGGAAATGGATGACAATCCCTGGGTCGAACATGAAAAATGGTCTCCAGTATTTGGCCCTGGTGGGAGTACCTCAGAAAAATATGGCCCGCTGAGGTAGTCATGTGGATTTGCAACCAAGAGTGTGATGTAAAATGTGTGAATATTAGAAATAAATCAATGTTAAGAGTATATATATGCATTTGTTGTCTATGTATAGTCTTTTGTCGATGTATAAATAGAGGTTTACTCAAATACTAATCTCATTGAGATCCCAACCACGATAAGAGCTTGTTTGCTAGAATTATTATGGCTAGGTACGTGTTGAAACATTACGAATTTTTAAGGTTCATGTTAATGTTTCAAGACATTGAGGAGATTCGACAAGACATCTTAGAAATGAACAGAGAACAGATTCTTGCCGTCAATGGTATTATCAATAGGTTATTAAAGGGAAGATTACCAGTGACTCAATATGAAAGATGTCGATTCCTGAGGAAAAGTGATAGAAATAACTATCTAAGATTAGTTCACCCCCTGTGGACGACAGACAGTATGTGGAAGAGTCTTTTTGCCAGTTACATGCCTATCGTCGCATTTGTTTTGAAACCACAGTTTGTCAGTGCACTTAGAGATGAGGCCATTCAAAATGCCTGGTTGTTTGATAGAGCATTGGCTTAGTACATCTGGTACACCCGTCTTAGGTTTAGTTTGTCAATCCGGGGAAAGAGCATGTATGACCATCCAGGCAGTGATGTTGAAAGCTACACCAAGCCATGAAAGGTCAATTCAAACCGTGGATATCTATATATAACAGGCCACGAGGGCTATCTAGCTTCATTTAGCCGTGGACCAGTGACAGTGACACATCACCTCAAGTCGCTCCCGTTTTCATCATGAATAATCCACAATACAAACTCTTTGTACCCGATGCCGATAAATGGACACGGTTTTACATGCTAAGGGCTGAAGGGAAAGGAGATCCTTATCATTCTATAATGCGTGGAGGAGAAAAATCTGCCATGATGTCTGTGGATCGATATTTGGAACTGTATGACCCAGAGTGGAAGAAACAAAAGGAACCAGAAACCACAGAGCAACCTAAGATTAATTTTGTTACTCCTACTCAACAAGTAGTCGAACAGGCCAAGGCTCTTCTTCAGATGCAAAAGAAAGGGGCATCTAAAGCTGGAAGTTCCTCCCAGATTCCCATGAAGAAACGGAAGACGACTTTTTAGATAAAAGCAGCCTGTAGACATGGTTCCCTGCCATTTAGACTAGGACCACCATGCAGTCAACAACGTGTCCCGTGTGCAATCAGACTTTTTCCAGAAGGGATGCCATGCTTAGACATTTAAGGAATCAACACAGACGAGCAACGCAGCGACCACAACCACCACAAACACCACCACAAGCACCACAAGCACCACCACCACCACCACCACCACCACAACCACCACCACAACCACCACAAGCACCACCACCACCACCACAAACACCACAACAAGCACCAACACCACCACCACAAACACCACAACAAGCACCACCACCTATGATGCAACCAGTGCAACCACTTTTATCAGAAAGTATTACCCAGTCATGGAAAGAATTTAGGCTCCTACATCCATTTATCATGATCGTCTCAGGGCCCACCTCCTGTGGGAAAACCTACTTAGTGAAGCAGCTTCTAGAAAGGATGAACATTTAACCTTATCCTGAACGTATTATATGGCTCTACAACGATGGCAACCACTGTATAACACCATTCAAGCCTGTGTTTATCCTTACGTTGAATTTCATCAAGGCATTCCTTCTCACCTCGAAAAGGATGCGTTTCTGGACCCCAGTGTTGTGAACGTGGTTATCCTCGACGACTTAATGTCTACTGCCAGCAAAGATCCACGCATTACAGATCTTTTTACCGAAGGAAGTCATCATCGTAATCTCTCAGTCATAACCTTGAACCAGAATTTGTATTACAGTAAGGATCCCACACAATGAAGAAACTGTCATTATCGCTTCTGTTCAACAACCCTATTGACCAACAACCCATCATGACTTTGGCGAGGCAAATGTTTCCAGGTAACATAGACCATTTCATGTAGCCATTTCGAAGGGCCACCCAGAAACCTTATGGATACTTGTTGGTTGATCTAAAACCCCAAACACCTCCCCATTTGCGACTTTGTCCCAACGCATTCAGTTTAAAAGGAGGCCTCCAAGCTAGGACAATTCAGTCCGAGTTAGACGTTCAGAGTGAGCAGACGTGTGAAGAAAACCTCCCAACAATGCCATCTTGTGATGACTGTGGACTCGTGTTTCAAGACGTGCATGATTTGCAAAAACACAGAAGAAACTGGTGTCCTGAAAAGTCTTCAGTGGGTCCACCTGGAATACCCCAAGTTAAAAGGAAGTGGGAGGAAGACGATAACTTCTCTGCTGTGAAGAGACCACGTCCTCTGTCAGATTGTGACTATTGTGGTCAAGCGTTTAGCAATAACCACAACTTACAAACACATTTACACGATAAACAATGTCCTGAAATGGAAACTGATGATGACGATGATGCTGTATCGTTAAGTGATGTCACACTCGGCAACAGGAAAAATAATCTAGCTGATCTCGAGGAGCAAGGTATAATGTAAATGTAATGTAAAGACAAATGTATTCACGGACGCGTGAGCTGAATAAAGACTTTTTGGATGAGAAACGACAGCTGTACATGAAAAGAAGGTTACACGAAGACATGATACAAGCCAAACTGAAGAAATTCATCTGGAGCACGTTTAAAGAGACGTATGCCCGATTTATTACTTATCTGTATCATATGCAGTTGGGTCCAAAGACACAAGGAATACTGAAACGAGTACAAGACACGAATAATCTGTATCATGACGTGTTTTCCAAACTGTACCAATATAAATCTTGGGTAGAAGACTTAAATGATGATGATTATGAAGACATGACATCTGATGCAGAGAGTGAAGGACAAGACGATGAGGAAGGGCAATAATACAATTAGCACAACATGTAAAGTAAACATTTGGGAGAGCTCCTATCCTAAAGCCTACTCATTTAAAACGGAGCTAATAAACAATGAAATCTGTATATCTTTCTTGTTACTTAATGTATTGTACCCGTGAAGGTGCGGGTTAGAATGAACCTTCAGTAACCCATGCTTGTCATAAGAGGCGACTAACGGGATCGGGTGGTGAGGCTCACTGGCATGATTGACACATCTCATCATCTTATCCCAATTGGGTAGAACGATGCTCATGCTGTTGATCTCTGGATTGTCTGGTCCAGACTCGATTATTTACAGACAGCGGTAATATTGCTGAGTGCAAGAAAAACTAAACTCACTCACTCACTTAATGCATTGCTGGAGGATTGACATGAGACAACTGTTCGTTGTACAAATCTGTGTGTTACAACTGATAAATAATCCTCCCTATGTCACTGAATACACAGAATACAATTCTTAACACCAGGAGGTCCTAACCTCTTCATACCCCACACACAATACAGTCACAAGAAGCTTACACCAGTATTTCATTGTACTGCCTGTGGAATAAGAGCGGCTAACGGCATGTGAGTAACCTATGTGTCACATGATGTCAAAAAAAGTGTCATAAACATGGACATAAGATGGTTTTTTTATGTTTGCAATTTGAGAGTAAAGTTTTAAAATGTTGAGTAAAAGTGAAAGTTTTACAGGAGAACACATATTTCTTATTCAGTAATATATATGACAAATGCTAAATCATTTCATCACTGTACATCCAAACTACTTGAGATATTCAGTGACCATCAGTCCTCAACTGCTTACTATTTCCTGTCTTTAATTCCGGTCAGACACTTCCTACATAACGGAAGCTGACCACTTGTCAGCATACATTCAACATCACATTGAAAATTATCCATGCCATGTACTCATGATTACAGTCTGACCTTTAAACAACGGAAGCTGACCGTATGTGACACTACACCACGCTGAAAATAATCAACAACCATGTACACATGATTACAGTCTGACCTTTAAATTACAATAAAACAATTTCTAGTCAACTTAAACCAGCTAACTTTGCGAGCACAGGAAGCCACACACAGGAAGCTAAACACATCAACCCTCCCAGGTCCGAACAAACTGTCACCTACTTGAACATATCTGTGCACGCATAAGCATACGTGATACAAATGACAGCATTAAATACTTAAAATGGTGGTCAGTTTTAATGACTGGATCGAGGTGCTTTTAACAAACATAACACCTTACACTATTTCATCCAATCACAGCTGTCACATGTCTCTTCAGTTACGGCTCAGCGAGCAAGCGATTCTGCTGTTAGTGTATAGACAGCGCCCCAATCACACATATCATATACGGGGGCCCACATGGCACATGAATTTTAACAGCTACAATCGTTTATTGTTGACAGATATGGAAACATTCGGAGTTGTTCCTTGTGTACCAAATGACAGCGTATTTTAAACTGGCTAGAGATACCTTTGATATAACAAAATGCGCTCTATTCTAACTTTTGACCTAATAAATAGCAGCTAAATTCCCCCTCATAGTGTGATATTAATTCTACATTGAACACGTTTGCTGTGTGAACACTCGAGTCGACAAACTCATACCACTCATAAAATAATTGAATAATAATCACAGACCACTAAGGTGAACCTGAAGGTCACACACACCTGGGCTGGAAAAGGGGACTCCCAAAGGAGGGTAGGGCTTAAGGGTTCAACAGTCGATTAGGTCACACAAAGGTCACACCTATGTGACGTCATAAAAACAAAATGGCGGATATTCTGCTCAAAATTTGGAATGTGAATGACATCAAAACATAACACTTTTGTCTTCATTCTATCTTTTCTTCAATGAGTGTGCATGATTGTGTGTGCTTGTGTCCGAGGGAACGGGGCTTTAACAGTTGTTGAGTTCTAACCATAGGTGGTCCGATTAATGATTTAGTGTAAATATACTTTCTGTGTTCTTTAAATGCATTTCCACTTAGGTACTGCATAAACAAAATATGACATTAACATTACAAATTTAAAGATTTTAACCTACAGAATAATTCTCACTAATGGGTTTTGTGGTTAATGTTGAACAACTCAGAGAAACAAACTCCGTATGATGGTTAACAGTTGGCACCCACCTTACCCTATTCACGACCTGTGACACCTCTTCATACCTGTCACGTGCATAGCTGACCTACATTGACGAACGTTGACCTTTATGACCCAACACTGCCGCTGTTACAGGTCATTGGCTCCCTCCCTCTGCAAGCAGTCTGCGTTCTACTGTTTATTTTGTTGACAGTTACATAGACAGATTCTTTAATACAAATGCATAAATCGGTGATTTACAATGTGATTAGGTTGTCTGACAAAACATCCACTTGCACAGTTTGAGATCGATTGGGTCATTGGATGAAGGGATATTTACAAAAAACCCGGTCCACATGCATTTCAAGCCAAACTATAGTTGCGGGTACAGCAACGAGCAGTTAACTTGGACAAAGTACTGTGACTATGTATCCCAGACCACCCATCATTGAATGGGTACCTTGTAAGGATGGGAAAGCCACATTAACTTGGTGCGCCTAAATGGATGCAAGAGTTGTATGATGGGAGTTGAGATTGAAAATATTATGTGTCGCTGAAATTGACATCCAATGATCGTGTTAAAAACAACGAGCCTTTGAGCAGCTGAGCTGGATATTGGCGCTATACAAATATTAGTATGTATGTATCATGCCGTTTTGATGTGATTGACATTAACATGCGTCTTGACTGAAGACATATCGTGTGCCCTGTCTGCTTCACGGACACGCTACATACCAGCGCCACAGATGTTGACACTAGAACTTCCTTTATATGATTGTACACACGTTTTCTGTCAGACTAAAAGGTAGTCACGATCGGTTTTGCGCCTTTGGTCATTTAGCTGAAAGCGGCAATCAAAGTTGAAGCTTGATCCAAAACATGTTATTGCCCAATATCCAAGACCATTTTGTTCCCCTGGCTTCAACCAATCAGACTTTCGCAGGACATGTTCAATGTCTGAAAACTAATGTGAAGACGTCAGAGAGGTTCCATATTTTACAAAATTGTTATTAGTAAATTTGTTCCTCCCCAAACTAACATTTTATCAAACACCCCATACTATACTAACATTCACACTTACATGTCATGAGAGTACCTCAATGTATCACTATTCTTCTGTCGTAGCCGACTTTACCGATGGTATCAACTACTTGCCTATCTTTGGACTATACCTCCATTCCTTATGTTGTAGCCAAAGTTGCTGATGCGGTCAACTGCTCGACGTTGAACGACGGCGTGTATGAGAAGAGTTGTCGTTCGTTCACTGTCTGTCATGACGGCAAACCGGAAGTGAAATTCTGCCACAATGGGCTTGTCTTCAACTCCGAGACTGGCATCTGCAACAGGTACGTTCCTTGCATGATTGGGTGGATGGAATGTTGTTGCACCATAATCTGCCAAGGCATGTCGGAAATTACAGTTTTGTGTAAATTGTGATCCCTGTCAAACATTACTGTAACATATATATGAACGTGCACTTAAATGTCAAGGCCATCTATGGCCGACAAGTGAGTATGATTGCCGATGGTTTTGGAGAAAATGCCTGCATACTGTCGAGGAAATGATTTGTAGATGTTGCAATAAGTTTTTGACCCGTGGAATGCCGCTGCCGATCGAATCTAGCCCTACATAGGTGCTGTCAACGTGGCTGGAATTAATAAACTAATTTAAAAGGTGAGTTTTCGCTGTCTTGGGTGATCCATGATTTTGGCTTGGAAATGCGGAGGTAGCTGTTTTCAGTGAGTCGTGGCATATAACTTTTGAAATAATGATCCGATTGTGACCATTTATAGCTCATTTTGTAGGGAAATCATCTCGCTTCCGATCCGTAGGCCTCGACGGGACCTTAAAAATAGTTTACTTGGTGAAATCTAACTTTGATTGAGGAGGAGGTGGTTCCGTCGTTACATCTCTTTCCTTTTATATAGTACTAGGGTAGGGTCTATATACCTATATGTCTTTCTAACGCTGTTTCTAAGCCTGACACGCCCCTGTGACCAGAAGGGACCCCTGGTGTGTTTTGATCATTGACCTACACAAATAGGATACGATGGCAAATGTCAACCAAGTCAGCAAGCCTGACCATCCCATCTCTTTGAGTCGTCTTGTAGACAAGCATGGGTTGCTGAAGACCACGTCTAACTCGGATCTTCACGGATTGTGTGAACTATGTCCACAACAACCCATGCAACTAAATAGATCGGGTGGTGACATAGGTGATGCTTGTCATTGTATCTCCATTGAATATAACGATGCTCATGATATCAATCGCATGGTGTCTAGTCCACACGGGAGTATCACACAGACAGCAGAGAAAAGATGGAATTATAAACAAAACAAAAACATCGTTCTTGACGTTTTTGTCTCACATTCCAGCCCAAGTGCTGTAGCGCCTCCGTGTGGCGTGTCACGTGACTGTACTGGCAAGGACGACGGTGTTTACGTGGACGACGGGTGTCGCTCCTACTACACTTGCATGGGGGAAATCTTCTTCGGTCACGACCTCTGTCCTGAAAGTAAACACGAAGAGTTTCATACATTCTCCAACTGAGAAAATATTGACGAAGTAGTCCTTTGACCTTTTACCCTGTGCCCTAGAGTTTCTGGATTTACGCTAATTGCCTATTATTGCAGTTACAGATAACACAAAATGGCGATTTAGTATTGCCGAGCTGTATCATTGGGACCACTTTCAACAAATAAATTATCTAAGATGAGTCTCCAATGCGCTGACGACTTAAGATCCTTTACCAGCTGCTTGAATGTGTTTCATTTTACACTGACCCGTGAAGGTCCTGGTTAGAATATTGGCCTTCAGTAACCCATGCTTGTCGTAAGAGACGACTAACGGGATCGGGTGTCAGGCTCGCTGACTTGATTGACACCTATCATCGGTTCTCAATTGCGCATATCGATGCTCATGTTGTTGATCACTGGATTGTCTGGTCCAGGCTTGATTATTTACAGACCGCCGCCATATAGCTGGAATATTGCTGAATGTGGCGTAAAACTAAACTCACTCACTCACTCACTCACTCACTCACTCACTCATTTTATACTGACGCTGTACTTGTCGTTCTTTGTCACCCTACCAGAATCCAGTCTGTCACATGCTCAGTGAAAACAGGTCGCCATCATAGGAACTCTTTGGAACAGTGATTTTTAATTCTTGTTTCTACTTTATTTTCATGTCGATATGGTTTCAGTCTAATTTTTTTGTGGGGTAGTAACTTGTCAAGATAGAGTGATGAGGTACCAAAACGATTTTCTGAAAAACCACAACCCCGCTTTCTTTCATTCGAACTACGGCCTGTTAAGCAGATTAAACGAATTTGTGTTTTATTGAAACAAACTCCGTCAGTAGTATACAGAATGGGGGTTCTGTTACAGGCCAACTAAGAGCGTCATTATATGCCAATTCCGCTCCCAGCCCCAAGTACAAATTAGCGATTTCGAGCAGAGGCATCATTCGATGCACAGCCCAGACCCCCGACATTCGCCTTAGAAACTCCCCCCACAGTGGGGGGTTCTGTTACAGGCCAACTAAGAGCGTCATTATATGTCAATTCTGCTCCCAAGTATAAATTAACGATTTCGCCATCCGATGTACAGCCTAGACCCCAGTGGTGGGCCTTAGAAACTCCCAACGCGTCAGTGGTTTATGAGCGTGTGCCCGTACGCGTAAGTCGTGACGCTGTCGGCGGCGATCCACCATTTGGTATCCAAGGGCGACAGCCGTAGATGTTGTGTTTGTCGCTTCTCAACACATTCATTCGGTGTTTGAACATCTTATTACCAAGCATTGCTAAGCATTGCTAAGTATTTGCTAAGCATTGTTAGAATCCTGGGAGAGGATTGGGATTCCACGGAGAGGATTGGGATTCCCATATAGACATATAGGAAGTATGGGTATATATATGCCCAGGGAAAAAAACAAGATGCAAGAAATACGCTCCCTTCGCGGGGTGCTCCCAGCAAGCGAGGTCAAAAAGCGCTTCGGTATTGGGTCCACAAGACTCTGCGACATATGGCGAGATCCGATCGAGGAAACCATACCGCCAGTCGAAGAAGAAGTTCCACCAGAAGTATCGTTGCCGGTCACCCAACTATTACCACTAAAGATGACTCATTCATTCGGTGTTTGAACGTCTTATTCTTGAACAGAGCTTGTTTGCAGAGGACGTGCTTGATGTGTTGCTTCACCACGTATCAGCTTTCAGGATGGAGTACATCTTAGGCCTCAAGCCGACATATTCAGCGATGGGTGTGCCCGCGCATTCGTCCTTCATCTTGCCAAGGACCTTTTTGGTCATGCTGTGTAGGGCATGGTCTTTGGGGTAATCGCTGTTGTCGTATAGGTGCATGTGTTTCGCCATGTCCTCGTACACGTCCTCGGTCTGTATATCCAGCAACAAGGAATCCGTGTCCGTGTACAGCAGCGCGCATCGATCGCCGTATTGCTTCTTGAGCCGGTTGTAGTAGAAATCATACATGAGATGTTTGGACAGGTAGAGGGTGCTCATCCCCACTTAGACGGGCCGGTTGATCTTGATGTGACTTTTGTTCATGTGCAGCGCCGCCAAGTCGAATAACCTGCTCTGGTTGAAGGTCGGGCTAGCGATAAGTTTCCTGAGTTTTTCCTCCTGGTGCGATCGCACGAGTTTGACTGTCACCCGTTTCCTCAAGTTCTCCATCGTCTTTACCAAACACCGAGTTGTTCATGAGCTTGTATAGGTTCTTCTCGAAGTCAATGGTGGCTTGGGTTTTTTTTAAGCTCGGTGTTCATGCTAATGTAGGGCTCCATCCAAGGACTTTGGTCAAACTTAAGCACCCTATGAATTTTGGTCAGCTTCATACCCAACGATAGGTACAGCTGCAGGTTGCGATAGTGCACGACGTACTTGGTCTTGTTCTTCAAGTTTGGGCCGAGTTTTTCCACCCGAGCCATGGTGTTCTAACCCAACAAGTCTTGTTGATAGTCGGACATCCAGTCTCGGCAGACCCTCAGCCGTTCGGGGGTCAGCGTGTAGCTGTTGTGGGTAGCATGTCATGCCTCGGGATACTCCAGATCCACTTCGATGATGTAGCCTTTGTTCGAATCTGGCACGATGCTCGTGATATCGATCTCATCGTCCAACCACTCAAACCCGCCCGTAGGCAGAGACTGACTCATAGCCAACCCATACAGGTTGTTGGCGTCGAGATAGAGGAGATGATTGGTGGGCTTGCCCGAGTCGTAGCCTTCCACGTACTTGTTGTTGGCTCTTGCATACCGTTTGGCGGCCATGGAAATCCCTCCTCGTAAGACTTTCTCAATGAACAGGTGCATGTCGTAATCCGTGAGCAATTCCAGCTTAACATCCAAAGATAGACCATGGCTGGTGTAGTACCATACAGGATCGAGTTGATACTGTTTCAAACACATCGTCCTGAACGTCTCAAACACATCAGCTAGCAGGACCACGTCCGTTCTCAAGTACAGGTCGTGGTAGTCGCCCAGATTCTTACAGCCTAGTAATCGTCCTGGGAGATATGGGATTCGGTTAGGTTGCTGTAAAATCGACCGATTGGAGGTAATCGGGTCTCGTCGAACTTAGACCAATCATCCATGTACTCGTACGGGTACACACCCTTCCTCATCAGCAGGGGCCGAGTCTCGGCGTTGGTGTATCGATGTGTGATTGTGAGGGTATCATTGGCCTTAACCAAACTATCAAGCGACGACAGGAGGAACTGAGTGATTTCAATGAATCTCAGACCATTGAGCGAGAACGAGATGTATTTTTCCATGTTGTTGGGGATGCACTTGATATCACCACTGACCTTTGAGATGGCCTGCATGATCAGGTGGGCATCGTACCCTCTCAGATTGCGGAAGACCACGGTGATGTTGATTGTTTTAGGGTTGATTCTAAGCTGGGGGTTGCATGCGTTATGGGCGGCATCTCGGTATCGACCCATGATGTGGCAATGATCTCTCATGGCATCTACTTTCAGGGGTCCCTGGCATACGTGGCAATTCTCAGCACGCTTGTGAGCGACCTCATCCTTCGGAGTCATGCGCATGGGAGCGGCGGTGTGCAGCCTTTTTCTAATGATTTTCTCCTCGTTTTGCAAACACATGAGGAATCGTTCGGCCGCACTAAGATCTCGGTAGATGACTGGACCGTTCGTTTGTCCATCGCATCAGACGACCACGTACCCGAACCCGCAGACTTGGTTTTCTTGGTTCTTGCACGTAAAACTTTGCTCAGTCGTGTTGGGCACGTCATGGTTGACCCGTTTGGTGAGCGCTTCG
Source organism: Haliotis rubra (assembly GCF_003918875.1). NCBI lineage: Eukaryota > Metazoa > Mollusca > Gastropoda > Lepetellida > Haliotidae > Haliotis > Haliotis rubra. The sequence goes on from NW_025767122.1 coordinate 333,862, forward strand.
AAGTCCGTGTAGATCATGTAAGGCACAGGCATCTTGTGTTTGTCGTTGTCCAATTTCAGGATGTTGTCGCCTTCCTTAGGCATGTCGATTCGTATCGCCGTCTCTCCCACACCTAGGCAACCCTCCTGGTGCGCTTGCAGCAGGTCTGCTCGCGTGAAGCCATGCAGACATCATTCGCAGAAGTGTTTCTTTTCTCTATGCGTTGATTTGTCGTGCAACAGCCGCCTCAGATTTTTTATCGCCGTGTAGTGGTACTGGCCGTCTTTTTTGATGAGGAATGTATTGATTCTGCGCACGGTTTTATCACCCACAGGGCTTATCCTATGCACGATGGTTTTGTCGCCTTCGTGGCCGAACACGTTGACGGCCACCTTGTTTTGCTTTTCGAATCGAGCCCAGTAGGAGATGGGTGTAAAGCGTTCTACACCCGTGAAGTCGAACCCAGATTCTTTGATAGATGGATAGCTGGAACGCCTGCACGGATTACCCATTGGTTCATGTGTAGCAGCTATGACCGCCACCACCGCGCAGTTATCGTTAACATCGTCGCCTTTGGTTTCGGGGTTAACGAGGGCCTTTTTGGCCCTGAAATGCTTGGGCACCGGTATGTGCGACCCACCTCTGAGCGGCATGTAGTTCGCTATGTCGAGATAAACGGTGTTGATTTTGTCTACCACCCATCCAGAGCCCATGTGGGTATATTTCTCCAACGACTCTTGTATTTTCTGTAACGACGCGTCGATGGAGGATTCAACCGATTCTGGTTGGGTTAGGACTTCCTGTTTGCCTCTGAAATAAGGTACGATGGACCCGGTACTTCCGTCTGTCTGCTGTTTTTGGAGCTCCATTTTCATCGTCAGTTGGTACTTGATGCTTTTCAGGCCGCCCAGTTCTTTGCGGAGTTTACTGGTGATGGGGGGTTTGTTTGTACCGGTATCAATATTGGAATCAACTGTCATTTTCCAGCCCCGGAGATACTTACCCACAGCGTGCTCCGTCGGCACGAATCGCAGTTCGGCCGGCTTGGTGTCTTCCAGCAAGGTGATCAGTTCGGCTTTTCTCATGCGAGAATAACCCTTCAATCCCCTTTCTTTAGCTCGGAGTTTGAGGTCTCGCACGGTAGGGCTTTTGGTATACTTCATATCGAGCAAGGTGAGCAGTTGGGGTTTCCTCATGCAGGAATAACCCTTCAGTCCACGACTTTTGGCAAGAGCTTTGAGTTCCCTAACGGTAGTCATGGTGTATACCGTATGCGGAGCCAAATGTTTAATAGGGTGTTTTCAATGTGCAGATAACCCCATCAACCCCCAAATATGAAGCACCCCTTAAACTCTGATCCTGAGCAGCCGGTTACGTTCGTTGAGGTAGTCTTACTTCTTGTCGTAAATAAGTTGGTTTCGAACTACGTCCCTTCCGTGGGCTTTGCACAACCCATAATGTCCTTTGACCCCTATGCCGCATACTTTGCACACGTAACTGACATGACCATTGTAACATAATAGGTCGAATCCCGCTGTGTTGGCCCATGACACTAATCCAGTGAGACAGACGCACTATCCCCTGCCACCTAGCTGACAATTGCGTGTCTGTCTGGGAAACTATATTTCACTAAAATGTCAAGACAGGGTCTTTAGAACGCCTTAAAAAAATGTCAAACCAGACACTAACGAGGGAAGTGATTCATGTGGTGGGTAGAAGCAGGATCAGATGCATCGGACACTAATCCAGCGTGACCGGTGTACTGCCCACTGTCCCCTCCAGTTTGACCGGTGTATGACAAGTAGGAGACCATATCTCACTAGAAGTAAAAAACAAGGGGTTAAGAAGACTGACGTGAAATACCACACTGGACATTGGCGACGAGGTTGATTAATCTAGTGGACTTAGCTTGATCAACCTGCCAGATTGTTTGTGGCCAGTATGACGTTTAAGAGAGGGGGAAAAGCGGGTTAAAAAGGAGCCAGGCCCCACTCTCAGGAGCAGATCCCAACCGACTCTCACAGACAACACTACCGCCAGCTGAGAGGGACTCTCTGCCCGCCTCTGCCTGCCTCTACCTGCAGCTGTTGGACCCTGCCGGGACCATGCTGACCAGCCCAGCCCTGTGGACTCAGTGATGGGACTGTGACTGAAATAAATACTCCAGTTCCTTGAAAACCTTTTGTTGTCGCCTGTTTACTTTGTTACAAGTAAAGGCGATTCTTAGGGTTCTTCAACTGGTGCCGTGACCAGGATCTCCATTGGAAAAGGACTATCGAGGAGGGAAAAAAAAAGCTGCGTCGAGACTGGCCCAACGAGAAAACGAGTGAGTAGACAAGGGTTTTGTTGTTAGTACTCTCCAATATTCAAAATGGCAAGCCAGGAGTTAGGCGAGTTTCTTCAAGGTTTGGCAAAACAAATTTCGGGACAGTTATCCAATTTATCATCAAAAATAGGGACACAAGGAATATCCACGGTAGTTAGGAGTTTCGATGGAGACCCCAAAAGGTACAAAGAATGGATTAAGGGCATTGAGAAGTATTCAGTATTGACCAATTCAAATTCAAACCAGAAGAAAATGACGTAGCCTACCAAACTAGCGCAGGGGCCGTCAGTGACTTTATACACAGGTTTATGAACGACCACGAGCAGGCAACGTGGGAAGAATTAAAAGTAAAATTAGCAAGGCGGTTTTGCAGAAATAACCGATCCACAACATGCTTTTGTGTTACTCCGATCCCTCCGGCAAAAACATGGTGAAAGCGTACAGTTATTTGCTGAACGCCTACCAAATTTAGTGGAGGAGGCATATGCAGGTTTAGGCCCGGATGGCAACAGTATGGCAGTAGAGAGGCAACTTGTGGGTTTCTTTATAGATAGGCTTGCCTTCGACTACTTACAAAAGAAATTAATGAGAGAAAACCCGCCAAATTTGGCTACAGCTGTCACCTCGGCCACACATGAACAAAACATTAGGGCTCGTTTCGAACTAAGGTTGGGAAGGTCAAGTGGTAGATATAGAAGCCCGAGTAACAGTAGAGAAGGGGCATTCCTAAATGAACGAAGAGAAGAAGCGATGGACATAGACCATCTGAGGCATAGGAGATGTTTTAAATGCAACCAAACAGGGCATAGGGCTAGCGATTGTAGCATTCAAACTAGTCAGAGTGGGCTGCAAATGAGACGGGGGATTCATGCAGTGGTAGGGACAGGCCGTCCCCATTCCCTCAAACCAATAGTGTGTTGGTTGTGCAACCAACCAGGACATGTCAAGAGAGAGTGCCCGAATAGGTGAAGAGTGACTTTTGGCAACCCAAATGATAGAACTTTAAACTAAAACCTCTTCTCCACAAAGAAGCCACTGGGGAAGAGGGCGAAAGAAAATACTCAATTAACCTGGCAGGGAGACCAAATTCATGCAGTGTTAAGATTGGTAAACAAAAGGTTAGATGTTTAATAGATTCGGGAGCAGAAGTATCTATAATACATAGGAGAATATTTGAATTAATTAAGGGATTTTGCAAACTTGATATGAAAAAGATTTCCCTGCAGGGAGTTAATGGTAATGCTCTGGAAGTAGATGGCAGCGTCAATCTGACTTTCAAACTTAGGGGTGTTACTCTCAATCACACGTTCTATGTGGTCCGGAACATGAACCGGAACATGATCCTTGGCCATGACTGGTTGACCAAGGCAGGTGTTAGGCTTTACTTTGATCTCGGTAGTTTAAGGATAGGCAAAACGTATGTCCCCTTGGAGGAAGACATTCACATTTCCTCTGTGGTTAGGTTGGCAGAAGACATAACTATAAAACCACAAAGCAAAAATGTTCTCAGAAGTAAAGTGAAGAATAGGGATGGCATGCAAGCTGATAGCGTGTATCAACTGACAGCTATTGATACTGGTTATTTAGCAAAAGAACCGTGTATCCTGGTTAGCAATGCCATTGTCAAGATAAATAAACACAGGGATATCCCAGTCATGCTAGTAAATAATACCAACAAATCCATTAGATTAAGACGAGGTTGTGTCATGGGGAAATTGGAAAGCATTCCTTCAGAGAGCGTAATCAACATGTCAGACTTGCCGGACAATGACAGCATCCCGAATGACAAGGACGTTGACATTAACGTGCCACCAGAACACAAGAGTAGTGTTTATGACATTGTTAACTGTAACCGAGACCTTTTTGCAAAGAATGACATGGACTTAGGGCATACAGACACAGTGAAGATGAAAATAGACACTGGTGATCATCCCCCGATTAGAATGAAGCCCTATAGAACGCGGTTAAACAAACGTCAGGTAGTTAATAAGGCAATTAATGAGATGCTTGAAGCTAAAATAATACAAGAGGTCAAGGTCACCATGGAGCTTCCCAATTGTAGTTGTTGATAACAAAAGACGGCAGCAAAGATTTTGTATCGACTTCCGTGCACTGAACCGAATCAGCCGTCCAATTTCGACCCCACTACCTCTGATCGATGACATCCTAACCAAATTAGGCGATTCTAAATACTTTACAACCCTGGACTTAAAGTCTGGATATTGGCAGGTGTTGATGGATGACAAAGACAAAGGGAAAACCGCATTTGCCTGCCATCAGGGACTTTTCGAGTTTTCAGTAATGCCATTTGGCTTATGCAATGCCCCGTCAGTCTTTACGGAACTAATGAATGTCGTTTTAGAGGATCTTGAGGCTTTTGCCATTGCCTACCTTGATGATGTCCTGATCTTCTCTAAAACCAAGGAAGAACATCTGAAACACATTCAATTGGTCTTTGACATGATCCGGCGATCCTTTAAAATTAAAACTGTCAAAATGCTCATTAATGCAAAAGGAAACCAACTATTTGAGGTTCATCATCAATCAGGATGGCATCAAGCCCGATGAGAAAAGGGCTGAGGCGATCCGCTCTATGGAGGCCCCTGCCTCGGTTCGAGAAGTCCGCAGCTTTGTTTGTATGTGTAGTTATTATAGGAGGTTTATACCAAACTTCTCAAAAATAGCTGAGCCAATTGTGAAACTGACCAAGAAGTATGCCCGATTTGCTTGGACAGAAGAATGTGAACAGGCCTTTCAGTTCCTGAAAAGGAGTCTCACCGTGGTGCCCCTGCTAATGTATCCAGATCCAAGCAGGCCATATGTACTTTACACTGATGCCAGCGATAGCTGCGTGGGTGCCTGCCTAGCACAACTACATTATGACGACAGTAAATCTCCGGAAGTTGAGAAACCAATCCATTTCCTATCACACAAGTTGACAGATACTGAATCACGATGGTCAACGATTGAAAAAGAAGCATATGCCATCCATTATGCCTTACAAAAACTTGACCATTATCTGCATAATGCCAAATTTGTCATCCGAACGGACCATAAACCTCTGAAGTACCTGCTGGAGACGCCGATGCAAAATAAGAAGGTACAGCTTTGGGCACTTGGAATTGCAGGCTACAACTGTGAAATTGAGTACATTGCAGGAACAACCAATACATGTGCTGATCTCCTGTCAAGAGTACCGACCAACCCGGGGGTTGATACCAATCCAGGGGAGGAAATTGTACTAGATGGCCCAAGCAATGCCCTTGAAATTAATGTCCTTAAGCTGTGAACCTCAACAAAGCGAGACCCCTGAAGTTCCCAAAACGTGCAGACTGGGGCTAGACATGAGCTCAGAACAACTGAAGGACAAGAACATCCAAGACATTAAGGTCAAGCTGGAAAAGTGTAGTGGAGACGAGTCATCATTTAGAAGGTTTCTACTTATAGGTGGGTTACTCTATTTTATGAGTAATGCGGATGATGAACCAGCTCCAAGATTATATGTGCCTGAGCATCTTCAACAAGATGTAGTGACACAATACCATGATGAGAATGGGCATATGGGAATTGACAAGACATTTGAGGCGATTAAGACCAAATATTATTGGCCAAACCTCTACAAAAAGCTGTATAGCTACATCACAAGGTGCCTCACCTGTCAAGCCTGTATGATGAAAGCACAGAAGCCACCACTACAAGATACTGATATGCCACCCTACCCATTTGCCAAGGTTAGCATGGACCTTTCTGGCCCATACCCTACTTCCTTGTCTGGAAACAAGTATATCATTAGCTTTGTGGATCATTTCAGAGGTTTGCCCCGAAGCATTTCCCGTCCCAGACAAAACAGCAGAAACCGTTGCCCACTTACTAATCGAGGAGATCTTTCCACGATTTGGTGCCCCACTTCAGATTGTCACTGACAATGGCATGGAAAACGTAAACAGGGTAGTTAGGGAATCTCTGGAGGCACTCGGGATAAATCATGTGAAAATCTCGTACTATCATCCACAGGGCAACAGCCGAGTTGAGCGATTCCATCGAACCCTACACGATGTACTCGCTAAGAAACTGGACGACGACTTGACCAGCTGGGACTTGTACCTTAACCAGACATTGGCGGCCATAAGGTTCAACATCTGCAAATCATTGAAATTCTCACCCTTCTTCTTGTTGTATAACCGAGATGTCGTGTTACCTATTGATAACCTACTCAATCCAAGAAGAAAGTACACTGGAGAAGATGAACACAAGATCGGGTTACAACAGCAAAATAAATACTTCATGATGGTACATAGGAATATGAAGAAGGCTAAGCACCGACAGAAAAAGTATGCTGACAGGAATAGGAAGCCAAACAAAATAAAGATAGGAGACCCAGTTTTCTACAGGCTCCACCAGAGAAAAAGCAAACTACAAAACAAATGGAAGCCATTTTTCAGGGTCATAGGTCAGACCTCTCCTGTCACCTATATAATCCGATGACAGCTTGATGGATCAACCACAAAAGCCCATGCAGAGCACCTTAGAGTAGCTGAAATAGATGAATGGGACATCTCAAAGGATATCGGTGGCCGTCCTAAGAGGAAGACTGCCTAAGTTGTTCCTCCCTCATCTGAATCGAGTTCAGAAAGTTCAGATGCTAAGACAGGGGATCCGTTAGCTAGAATTGCCAGACAATACCGCCAGGAAAGATCAGACCCTGAGGATGAGGATAACATCCCCCTGGCTGAGGTCGTTAAAAGGTTAAGAAGCAGAAGGTGAGAACAGAAACAGCTAATAGCTGAAGATAGTGGCTCTGACCAAGGTTCTGATAATTCACAATCTTATCACGAAGATGTAGTAAACGTCTTTAGCTGCAACCCTGTCACAGCTAAAGGTGATGAAACAGATAAAAAGCCTCAGCATGGTAACCAAGTCAGGAAGTTACTAGAAGCAGTAGTCCAACTATCGTAAGACTTCGCAATAGTGTGGACAGCTACGACCGCAATGTATATAATGTCAATGTTATATATATATATATACATAGATACATTTGTTTACTGGACGATTTCTTAAGACTGCTGACCTAGGTGCCTTTGTATATATGAAAGACTTATTCTGACTGTTGATAATAGTTTGCCTAATAATGAATATATGTAGTGGGATATATATCAATCCGTTATCATCCGGTTTTCAGAAAACGCTATGGTTGTCCTAATTCTTTTAGTATATGTGGGTTTAGCCAGTGGTACCATGATGTTCGAAAACATCATATTCCAGAAGTTGAATGACGTAACGACCACCAGGTCTAAGTGGTTAGTCACCTTTGTTATAGACTTAAAACCTTACCACTCGTATTTAACCAAATTTCAGACTGACATCAATGATGTGGCATTGATTATCCATAAGGTAATTAACAAGAACTATAGTGCTACTTATTCTGGAATAGAAAGCATGTTCGTGAAACTAGATCAGGAGATAAATAACTTAAACTTAATCTTCATGAAAATTTCTTAGAATATCATCACCTGTCAAGGCCTAAAAGGTCGCTCTTACCCTTTGTTGGCAAAGCATTAAGTTTCCTTTTTGGCACCGTTTCAGATGAAGACTTTGAAAGTGTCAAAAGAAATGTACATAATTTAGCTACTAACCAAGCTCGTTTAGCACACGTAGTACAGGAAGGGTTAACTATTCTGAATGTATCCAGAGTCCAAATCGGAGAAAATAGACATGCCATTAACAAAATCGTAGATAGCTTACAACAAATCGACAACACGATCCAGAATGTTACCAACCATTTTCAAGTACGCATTGATAACATGGAGTGGGCTGTAAAGACTTATTTACAAATAGAACTAGTAATAGAGGAACTAAGACAAACGATAGAAACCCTTACAAACTATTTGGAACACCTTCATTTACAATTGAATGTGCTATCTCTGGGCCATATGTCACCTAGCACAATAACTCCCACGCCGTTACTAACTATATTACGGGAGGTAAAGATTCATCTACCCCCAAGGTTCAAGTTAGCGGGTGACCCCAAAAACGAGTTATGGGATTTCTATAGGACTCTTAAACGTACCACGTTACTTTATGACAACAAGATAGTCGTAGTTGTCTCTCTCCCTCTCTTAGATTTAGATGGTCATGTTGAGATATATCAAGCACATAACCTACCTGTTCCTATCCTGGCCAATGAAATTGACAACCCTGCCAATAGTCTCCATTATTTGATAGCTAAATGCAAGTTAGAGGCTAGTTTAATAGCAGTTAATACCAAGCGTACCAAGTACATGTTGCTGAAAGACACAGAAAAACATGGGTGTACTGCAAGTTTGGTCGGTTACTGTCAAATTCAAAGTCCTGCATATCCCATAAATTTCAGTCAGTTATGTATAGTCTCTCTCTTTATGAAAAAATGAACAGAAAGTAAAAAAGTTCTGTAGAACAGAAGTAATGCCTCAGACTTTTTTTACCTTTGGCTGAATATCTGACTACTGGGCAGTGGGTCATAGCAACACGGGAAAGATTAGATTTAACAATAGTTTGTGAAAGTGACGTCAAACGACTTAGTGCCCTAACAGTGCGCCCTCCATTAGGTGTAATAAGGTTCAAAGAGTCATGCTCTGCGTCGAATGACTATTTGACTCTGTTGCCCTATTACCAAAATGAGAGCAGATATAGTTTTGAGGACAAATTTCTAAAACTGATCTATAGGCTGAATATAACGCAAATGCTCCTTTTCGAACCCTTACAAAGAAAAACGTTTGATGTCAAAAAGGCTAGATTACCAAAGAAACTAAGATATCTCGATAAAATTCCAATGGATCACTTAATTGAACAATTAGAGTCAATGGATACGATTGAGGAAATGGAGACTGGGAACTACTTATGGACCTTTGTTATGGTGGCATTATCAGTTACATTGATAATAGTGTCGGTTACTGACTTTTCAAAATTTATCAAACCCTGGCTTGCCAAAAGAATTAGGAGGGGAAAACACACCCATGTTGCTTCCGAGTTCGAGTTGGTGCCTGTTGAAACGGAAGGTGCGGTTACCACCGACAGGGAGGGAATAGCCTCTGCACCACTCGTGCCTGGAAGGGTGGACGGAACGGGAACATCAACGGTAGTGCGACAACTCTACCCAAGTCTGGACGTGACTGGATAATCACCATCCGGGAACAACGGCGGCGACGTGATCCAGACTGTGTTGTGTCCCGACGGGATGTCCAAGGACTAACTCATGAACGACCAATGTTCGGTTAAATTCCCCAGTGTGTTGAAACTGTGGGAATGTGAGTGAACTGTGTAAAATGTTACCAACCCTTTCAAGGAAACTATAATTTTCCATCTGTGTACTATGGTGGACTGTAGCAACAGTATATGGTGAAACACAATGCAAGGACTATATAACCATATTAGAAGAAAATGAAATTTTTCCTGCGAAAAATTTCGAAGTAAAGAGGGGCGAATGTAACACAATAGGTCGCATGCCGCTGTGTTGGCCCATGACACTAATCCAGTGAGACAGACGCACTATCCCCTGCCACCTAGCTGACTGGTGCGTGTCTGGCTGGGAAACTATATTTCACTAAAATGTCAAGACAGGGTCTTTAGAACACCTTAAAAAAATGTCACACCAAACACTAACGAGGGAAGTGATTCATGTGGTGGGTAGAAGCAGGATCAGATGCATCGGACACTAATCCAGCGTGACCGGTGTACTGCCCACTGTCCCCTCCAGACTGACCTGTGTATGACAAGTAGGAGACCATATCTCACTAGAAGTAAAAAACAAGGGTTAAGAAGACTGACGTGAAATACCACACTGGACATTGGCGACAAGGATGATTATTCTAGTGGACTTAGCTGGATCAACCTGTCAGATTGTTTGTGGCCAGTATGACGTTTAAGAGAGGGGGAAAAGCTGGTTAAAAAGGAGCCAGGCCCCACTCTCAGGAGCAGATCCCAACCGACTCTCACAGACGACACTTCCGCCAGCTGAGAGGGACTCTCTGCCCGCCTCTGCCTGCCTCTACCTGCAGCTGTTGGACCCTGCCGGGACCATGCTGACTAGACCAGCCCTGTGGACTCAGTGATGGGACTGTGACTGAAATAAATACTTCAATTCCTTGCAAACCTAGGCCCATCTTTGGGTCGATTCCACCATCTGCCCTACCTTCTGTATATCGAAATGGGTCTCTTCTTGTTCCTCCTCCTCTATTTCCTCGTTGGAATCGTCCTCGTTGTCATCGTCGATGTCCAGCCTAGACAAGACGTCGACCAACATATTCGTGGTTTGCCACGCACGAGTCTCCATGTTCCCCAGGTGGTTGTAGAAGTCCTGGATGGTTGGCAACATACTATCGGGTATTGCTACTTTCGATCTATCCCGAGTCATCTTTAGTGGTAATAGTTGGTTGACCGGCAACGATACTTCTGGTGGAACTTCTTCTTCGACTGGCGGTATGGTTTCCTCGATCGGATCTCGCCATATGTCGTAGAGTCTTGTGGACCCAATACCGCAGCGCTTTTTGACCTTGCTTACTGGGAGCACCCCGCGAAGGGAGCGTATTTCTTGCATCTTGTTTTTTTCCCTGGGCATATATATACCCATACTTCCTATATGTCTATATGGGAATCCCAATCCTCTCCCAGGAATCCCAATCCTCCCCATAAACTTCTAACAATGCTTAGCAAATACTTAGCAATGCTTAGCAATGCTTGGTAATAAGACGTTCAAACACCGAATGAATGTGTTGAGAAGCGACAAACACAACATCTACGGCATCACCCTCAACATGACGTCACTGTCGCCCTTGGATACCAAACGGTGAATCGCCGCGTACGGGCACACGCTCATAAACCACTGACGCGTTGGGAGTTTCTAAGGCCCACCACTGGTGTCTAGGCTGTACATCGGATGGCGAAATCGTTAATTTATACTTGGGAGCGGAATTGACATATAATGACACGCTTAGTTGGCCTGTAACAGAACCCCCCACTGTGGGGGGAGTTTCTAAGGCGAATGTCGGGGGTCTGGGCTGTGCATCGAATGATGCCTCTGCTCGAAATCGCTAATTTATACTTGGGGCTTGCAGCAGAATTGGCATATAATGACGCTCTTAGTTGGCCTGTAACAGAACCCCCATTCTGTATACTACTCCGTCAGTACCATTCCATCCCAAACCGTCGGACAATTACTATCACATACATATGGACATAGCTCTATATCTATACTATTCACACTTTGCTAAGGACAATCATGGTTTCAACAAAAAACTATGATGTGTGGTCAAATTTGGTTTGAATATCTAACCTTATTGTAAGCATGGATCCTAGGTTTCAGTATGTCATGTCATCTTGTGGATCCCATACCTGCTACTGACAGGTGTTGTGTGATTTTTTGCATGATTTTTATGGTTACTCATCGTGCTTATCAAGTGCTGAAGGTTAGATTAAAGTGAATGTTTGCCTAAAGAGGGGTTACCATATTATTAGTTATCCAGTTTTAAATGGATACAATTTAAAATGTTTAACCTACGTTTAAGTAAAATTGTGATTTTTTGTGATCCTTAGCAAAGTGTGAGTAGTATATAATCAGTACATTCGTCTATTTTACGCCTAATCCGCATTAACAAAGTTCTGTTGTAGAAGGTGTTTTGGTATTTTTGTATATGTTGACGTAAACAATTAGCTTCTCTCATCTTTATTCAGGCTTCAGGCAAATTTATAGGCGCAATTGTAGTATAACATATAATTTGAATGATATGAAATGACAAAAGCGAAGAAGTTGCCAGTTGGGTCTGGACTGGATCACTAGCTCTGTACAGCCAGGGTGTCACATGATTCTGACCACGCGTGGTTGGTCATAATGCCTAAAGACTTACGATAAGTCATTATTTGAAAGCACATTCCCACACAAAGCCAATAACCGCTTTTTCTCAATGCTGTTATGCTATTTTCTAGATTATACCCCTTTCAAACAAAAAGGTAATTTGCGTCGCAAAGTAATCTACAGCAATCAACCTTTAATAGGAAGACTTACCTTACAGTGATAAACAAAACGATTCTCAGATGTCAAATGTATATTTAGATAGAGTGAGTGAGTGAGTGAGTTTAGTTTAAAGCCTCACTCAGCAATATTCCAGCTATATGGCGGCGGTCTGTAATGAATCAAGTCTGGACGAGACAATCCAGTGATTAACAGCATGAGCATCGATTTGCGCAATGGGAACCGATGACATGTGTCAACCAAGTCAGCGAGCCTGACCACCCGATCCCGTTAGTCGCCGGTTTTGACAAGCATGGGTTACTGACGATTCATTCTAACCCGGGCTTTCACGGGTCCAACCTTTAATAGGGATACTTACAGTGATAAACAAAAAAGATTCTCTTATGTCAAATGTATATTTGAATAGAAAGACATATAGTAAACTAAAGTGATAACGAACTCAGAGGGACCAAACATTTAGTTCGGTACAACTGTAGTTCGCCAACGCATTTTGACTAAAATATACACGTGGTTGGGTCCAATAACAGTTCGTTATATCCGTCAGGTCGTTATAAGCGTGTGAATTGTAAACGGATGACTAGTTGATTGATCTGCATTCCAGAAGTTGGTGAGTCAAAAATGAAACATACATTATAGATGACAAGTTCGTGTTTATTGCATAGAGCGACGTTTGATGTAGATTCTTACCTCGTTATCAAGCTAAATGTACCCAACGTCGCGCTATGCAATAAACAAGAAGTTGTCATCCACAAAATTGTATGTTTCATTTTTGTATCTGATGACTCTTATCGAAAATTGAGTGATATATTGCACTGCTTACCTCTGGTCTAATTTTGTCATCCTATCTTCAGGCCTCGTCTACAACCAGGACCTGAAGACCTGCGACTGGCCGAACCACGTGGCACCACCTTGCGGGACGAGACACTGATGATATTCAGAGTTACCTCGGATTGTTTAACTAGGACGAAGACTTTCGACTGTCTCGGCTTCTTTTGTTAGCACTGCCCAGTTCTAATCTGTGTACATGCTCAAAGACACGACAGTGTTGCGATAACGGGAAGACATAAGATAAGAGTACAGATTTACTTGCAAAAGAATTTGGACATGCCTTATCTTCCAGCGAGGTCATCGAGATCTTGCACTGTAGATACTTATTATGCAATGACGAGGTGATGATATTTGTAATTTGTCGTTCTAATAAATATTTTTGTTATTTTATGTTTGATACTTTGAAAAGACAAATGACCTCCATAGGTCGTTTGGCAACATCGTGTTATCCTGACACTATGGCAGTTGTAACATGACGTGGAAGTTTCACACAGTTGACCTTCTTCCCATCTCAGACTGCAGACTGGGTTAGTCTCTTTAGTCAGTGAGTGAGTAATTTTAGATTTTCGCCGCTTTAAGCAACATTCCAGCAATATCACGGTGGGAACACCAGAAATGGGTTTAACTCTTTGTAGCCATGTGGGAATCGAACCCGGGTCTTCGGTGTGATGAGCGGACGCTTTGACCATCAGGATACCCCACCGCCCCGAATTGCGTTAAGAATGAGTGTGGGCGATGCTGTGGATTAGATCTACACTTTATTCCAGTGGATTCTTGCACAGTCTGCTTGGTGTCTGGTTCAGGATATACCGCACATATAGTATGACAAGCACTAAATACAAAAAAATGGCCAATGACATATATATCTTCTGATTTACATTATATTTCTGGAGATTACGAACCGCAGTCAATCAGCTGGAAAATGACTGCAGGGCGGTTTGTTTGAAACTGGTTTGTAAAACCAAACCAGCATCGTAACCTTTTCGCCATTGTTGCCTTGACGTCATAACACGGCGTGAGGGGAGGGTAACGTCGTAAATCTACCGGGAAGAAATCCTCCTGAAAATGGCAGCCTGACTTGCGGCAAGATGCGCAAGCGCTTCAGGACAGATAAACCAGTCTACGTCATGGACTGTTTTATGTTTTATCATGGTGCATGGGCGTCCTACCTTGATCCTATCTGCGGCCGGAACCACACTGACCTCCGATAACACTGAGCATGTGACAAAGTCGACCGAGTGCAAGTCTAGGCAAAAGATAAGTGTCTGTGTCCTTCCCACCAGTTCGCCATTCTCCTTCGTCTGGTTCAACATGCTCTGTCTGGTGCTGCTAGCTCTCCTTCCGACAGGTGAGTGAGTGGGTTGGGTGAATGAGTGAGTGAGTGAGCGAGTGAGTATGCGTGTGGGTAAGCGAGTGTGTGAGCGAGTGAGTGCGTGTGTGTGCGAGCGTGTGTGCGTGTGGATGCGTGAGTGAGTGATGCCTCACATAGAGACAGTACAATCAGAGTTGATTCTTGTACCTTTCATAAGCCATCTTCTTGTACCGCCCTCTGGTATAACGCTGCTCGGGATCAAACCCTTTCAACCTTCCGAACAGACACTCTATCTTCTAAACCACGGAGGAGATTAATTATTACGTAGAGGGTGTTCAAACATTAACTGCTTCTATGTGAGTCTAAGACCTTGGTGTTGACAAACCTAGAAACATAATCAAAGCGAATTTGAGATTCGAACCCAGGACCATGAGGATCTGGTACCCCCCGGCCCCTTATGTATATCTCGACAACTATCTATAGACTGCTGTGCTTCAAGAATATTTTGAAATCCCTTTCCGTGGGTGACATCCGCGTTATAACTATCAATGGTAATGATCTGTACAGAAAAACTGGATGCCATAACTTCGTTTGGAATGACCGCTGGATGCCTACCCTTAAAAGAGGGATCTCAGGTTTTTCGTGCATCATGTGATATACTGCCCTCATAACTGCCCACGCCCGTGTTCGTGAAATATACACGGACATCCACTCATACATTACAGGTAACGATTGTCATGTCGAGAGCATTTTAAAACACATCCTTGTGAATCGTGGTTGACCGGCCATCTTGAATGGTACACGAGGACTTGGTGAAAAGCCTACTAAACTTCTCGTGATATTCAATGCTACGGAATTCTTTTAGGGCCATTCGATTCTTTATTTTTATATTGAAATAACATATTATCTTGAAATATCAACTTATTAGCTTTAAATTTCAAGATCGTAACTCCCAATTTCAACATATTATTTTGAAAATTTAAGATAATGATCTTGGACAAATTCTTATCTTGAAATTTCAAAATTATTGCCTTGAAATTTCAACTTAATATGCATCTTGAAACTTGACCTTAGCATCATGAAATCTTCAAGAAGAAGTATTGAATAACGAATGGCCCTAAAAGACTTCCATATAATACACAGTTTCATTTTATTCACTGCAACGTAATGCTTGTTGCAGCGTTTGCGATAGACTGCGTCGCCGAGGGTAATGGAGTTCACGAGAAGGGATGTCGCGCCTTTGTCACTTGTAATGCTGGAGTTGCCACGATAACGGAATGTCAAGGCAACATGGTCTTTGACGATATAACAAAGAAATGCGCCGAGTAAAGTATAGTTTTACTGATGACATGTTTTATTGATGTGTGATGTCAAGTCCGGGGGTACTTTCCACCACGCCCTTGATTATCCATTCTATTGTGATTAATCGAGGGTTATCCGTTCTATTGTGATTAATCGAGGGTTATCCGTTCTATTGTGATTAATCGAGGGTTATCCGTTCTATTGTGATTAATCGAGGGTTATCCGTTCTATTGTGATTAATCAAGGGTTATGCATTCTATTGTGATTAATCGAGAGTTATCCGAGATGTTCGTGATCTAACATAGAATAGGTCAGATTTTAAAAAAAGAATGCAAATTATGCATATGGTACAAAGATGCTCTAGCGTTTGTTCCTCCAATCAAACCTGGAGGTACCATTCCTCACGCCCAGGAGTATTCGGTCTGTTGTCATTAATACAGCGATAATTTACCCGTGAAGATCCAGGTTAGAATTGGTCTTCATGACCATGCTTGTCGTAAGAGGCGACTAGTGGCATGGGGTTGTCAGGCTCTCTGACTTGGTTTTCACATGTCATCCCGTTCTCAATTGCGTAGATCGATGCTCATGCTGTTGATCACAGGATTGCCTGGTCCAGACTCGATTATTTAAAGACCACCGCCATATAGCTGGAATATTGTTGAGCGCGGCGTAAAACTAAACTCACCCGTTCACTCAGCGCTAATTGGAGAGGTTCGTGGCTACACATAGAAAACAGATGAATTCCTTTAGAAATATCAGTCATTTCTTTGACTTCAATAAACATGGTCAAGAGATGATCCACATCTGTTCTTCCTGCCCCTTAGAAGTCTTCGTTTATGACAGACACATTCACATTTCGGGCTAGTGAATTATTTTGTGGGCTAGTAACTTTAGGGCATAGCTAGCCCGACTGGCAAACTATTTAGCACACTGCTTGTCATTGCTTTTTCCCAATACAAAACTGGTCTTGTCTGAAAACGTGACTTTTTTCCTGTCTCCAGTCCCCACACGCTGAAGAATCTCAGCGGCCGTGCATATGGTAGCATATTACATGTATTTGAGTCTGACTGTTTTGAGTCAGACCAAATGTATACCAAATGTATCTCTTGTCATCAGTGTGCGAAATAGCCAATGGCCTACAAGCACGTGTCTAGTAAAAATCCAGATGGGCCAGTAAATCTCCAAGTCACTGGCCCGACTGGCGAATGCACTTTTATGGGGTCATTTTTTAAATATATCACTCTCTCCGACTTGTTTAGTTATAATGCATTTTAGATTATGACTTGATAAATGATGGTATTTTAACTTTTTGTATTTTTTGCTTAGTTTCTGCATTCACATTTCGGGCTAGTGAATTATTTTTTGGGCTAGTAACTTTAAGGCATAGCTAACCCGACTGGCAAACTAATTTTGTAAACTATTTCGCACACTGCTTGTCATTGCTTTTTCCATAAAAAACTGGTCTTGTCTGAAAACGTGATTTTTTTCCTGTCTCCAGTCCCAGCAGGCTGTCGAATCTCTGCTCACAGATCAAGAACTGTTCTGTCCTGAGTGACGGGAAGTACCATGATCCAATTTGCAGTACCTACTTCACCTGCTACGGTGGAACATTCTTTGGCCACAACTACTGCCCCGGAGGTGAGTGACGTCATGGATGATGGAGTGAGTGAGTGAGTTTCGTTTTACGCCGCTTTTAGGGACCGTTCATAACTTATGGCTAGGGTGATGATAATGATTTTAAGGGGGTCACCCATTTTGTTCTGGGGAGCTAGAAGGGGGTTGGTGGTTATCAATTTTGTACACACGTACTAGGAGGGTGTGTGTGTGTGTGTGTGTGTGTGTGTGTGTCAGCAATCCTGTACATATAAATATGTTTAAAATTATGCTTAGAAATTATGAGAAGGGAAGGGGGGGTCATTGATTTTGTACATGACATGCAGGGGGGTCACTTATTTTGTACAGCAATATCACGGCGGGGGAACACCAGAAATGGGCTTCACACATTTTACCAATGTGGGAAATCGAACCTAGGTTTTCGGCTTGACGAGCGAACGCTTTAACCACAAGGCTATCCAACCGTGGATGGTGGAGAGCACGGGTGGAGTCGAGGAACGAGGTGGTTTGAGTTGGGGTGGATTAGAAACCTGATGGGGATGACGCGTTATACGTTCGATGGAAATTACGGGGTAAGGATGGAAATATGGATAATGTTGGGATAAGGTAAACTACAGGGTAAGTACAGGGTAAGGATGACATTTAATTGAAATTAATGGTAATGATGGGAAAGGTGAAGAGATGTATATAGATGAATAAGAAAACGTTTTCGATAACGATGGAATAAGATAAATTGAAAAGGGTAAAGTATAGGGTAAGGATGGCATAAGGTGAAGGGTAAAGTATAGGGTAAGGATGGTATAAGGTGAAGGGTAAAGTATAGGGTAAGGGTGGCATAAGGTGAAGGGTAAAGTATAGGGTAAGGGTGGCATAAGGTGAAGGGTAAAGTATAGGGTAAGGATGGCATAAGGTGAAGGGTAAAGTATAGGGTAAGAATGGCATAAGGTGAAGGGTAAAGTATAGGGTAAGGATGGCATAAGGTGAAGGATGGGAAGAGGTGAAGAAAAGTAATTAGATGGGATAAGATAAAGTGATGGATAAGGTGATTATAGCTGCAAAATGGGATAGCGTTGACGTTAAGTATAAAGCTGGCACATATTGAAGTATACGGAGGGGACAAGGTAAAGATAAGGATAAGGAAGAGACAAGGTGAAGCTTTGGATAACGATGGGTTGAGGTGCAAATATTGGCCAAGAATGGGCTTATGTTAAAGCTTAGGATAAAGATGGGACAAAGCGAAGTTAAGCATTAGGATTGGACAAAGTGAAAGTACGTATAAGGACGGAACAAGGTACACCTTAGGATAAGGATGGGTCATGGCGAAGGTAAGCATGAGGATGGGACAAAGTGAAGATACGTATAAGGACGGAACAAGGTACACCTTAGGATAAGGATGGGTCATGGCGAAGTTAAGCATTATGATGGGACAAAGTGAAAGTACGTTTAAGGAAGGAAAAAGGTGTACCTTAGGATAAGGATGGGTCAAAGCAAAGTTAAGCATTAGGATGGGACAAAGTGAAAGTACGTTTAAGGACGGAACAAGGTGTACCTTAGGATAAGGATGGGTCATGGTGAAGGTAAGCATTAGGATGGGACAAAGTGAAGATACGTATAAGGACGGAACACGTTGTACCTTAGGATAAGGATAGGTCATGGCGAAGTTAAGCATTAGGATGGGACAAAGTGAAAGTACGTTTAAGGAAGGAACAAGGTGTACCTTAGGATAAGGATGGGTCATGGCGAAGGTAAGCATTAGGATGGGACAAAGTGAAGATACGTATAAGGACGGAACAAGGTGTACCTTAGGATAAGGATGGAACAAAGCGAAATGTGTGGTGTGTTTGAAGCTTAGGATGAGGATAGGCTGATGATGAAGCTGAGAGTAATTGTGTGATATGGGGAAATTTAAGATGTGTGTGATGACGTTGGTTTCTAGTCGCATGAAGACGAATTATACTGGAGATATGTAGCCAGTGGGCTTTCCCGTGGTTAACATTAACCAAATTCTTACATTATATTGAGGGGGAGGGGTAATTTGAAACAAGGTAATCAACAACAACAACAACAAGAAGAATAACAACAATGGTTGTGCAACACCAGCAACGACATCTCTACTCACGTACTACTAAAACATGCTTCAGATGATGCACATATATTGATATCATAGATAGAAAATCCTCGGTTACGTTCGAAATGATTACCTCCCTTGTTATGTGCAGGAACTGTCTTCAATGAGGCGCTGCAGTCATGTGATTGGCCGAACGACACCCTACCTCCATGTGGAACAAAAGGACTGTCAACTCCAGCTAGAGGTTAATCGGCTGTCCTCCCCATGAGCACGATTATGGCAATAAAGCGTTAGATATCAACATCTTCCTATAGTTGGAGATCATGCAGCCAACTGGATGCGATGTCTTGGTGGGATGGCGTCTTGTATGTATGTATGTATGTATGTATGTATGTATGTATGTATGTATGTATGTATGTATGTATGTATGTATGTATGTATGTATGTATGTATGTATGTATGTATGTATGTATGTATGTATGTATGTATGTATGTATGTGTGTATGTGTGTATGTGTGCATGTGTGCATGTGTGCATGAGTGCATGAGTGCATGAGTGCATGAGTGTGTGTGTGTGTGTGCGTGCGTGCGCGCGCGCGTGTTTAGTTTTACGCCGCACTCAGCAATATTCCAGCAATAGGGCGGCGGTCTGTAATTAATCGAGTCTGGACCAGACAATCCAGTGATCAACGGCATGAGCATCGATTGGGAACCTATGACATGTGTCAACCAAGTCAGCGAGCCTGACCACCCAATCCCGTTAGTCGTCTCTTACGACAAGCGTGGGTTAATATCAATATTCTAACCCGGACCTTCACGGGTAGAGAGAGAGTGACAGTCGAATGGTAATACATTGAGGTACTCTCATGACTCTAGAGACATGTAAGTTCGAGTGAGTGGCCATGGTGAGTTTAGTTTTACGCCGCATTCAGCAATATACCAGCTATATGGCGGTGGTCTGTAAATAATCGAGTCTGGGCCAGACAGTCCAGTGATCTGTGTCAACCAAGTCAGCGAGCCTGACCACCCAATCCCAGGCGGGTTTGTGTGTAAGGGGAGTAACTCGTACCATCCTAAAAGCACAGATAGTTCTGATTCCAATGCAATACGTTCACGTGGATGACACAGGTGTGAAAAGTGTGACCTTTTCCATTCACAAGCAAACAAAATAAGGACGAAAACATCGATTCAAAGATTCAACGTATTTTGAAGGTTCTATTAAATTCATATTCTTTTAGGGTTGGGACTGTTGTCGGGATTTGGGTCAGACTTTGGGGGTACTGTTTGGATTGGGACTAGGGTTTGGATCAGGATTGGGATTAGGGTCTGGCAAGCGGTGAAACAGGAATTATACGTTAGGGAATTATAGAAGGTAACAAAGCAATGAAACATTTATGAAATGCATTCTTTAATCTCATTTGATATGGGGAATTGAACTTAGGTGAAATCCGAATGCTTGGACCGCCTCCGTGGTGTAGTGGTTAGAGCATCCGCCCGGAGAGCGGAAGGTCGCGGGTTCGATCCCCGACCGCGTAATACCAAAAGACGTTAAAATATGGTACTTGTTGGTCCCTGCCTGGCGCTCGGCATTAATGGGTACAACAAGGACTGGTCGGCTCGGAGTCAGTATATTTTGTCTGAGTGGGGTATTCATGCTTCACTGCGGAATGGTATCTCAGTGGGCTAGCACTATAAAACCAGTTTCAGTCTGGGCTAGTACAAGCAGCCGCACATACACATACACACGCATGCACGTCGTCATATGAGCGAAATATTCTCAAGCACGACGTTAAACCCAATTTCACCTCACCTCCGAATGCTTGAACGAGAAGGCCACATCAACGTCACTGTAGTTTTGTTTATTTGCGCTCTCTGCAATATTCCTCCCAGGGGGTCTGTAAAACATCGCGTCTGGACCAGTGAAGGCCGCCAAGGGCTTGTCTCGTCAACTCAAGATCCCCGAAGGGCCTTGTACAGGACATGCCACGTGGGAACTGTTTGCTCAACGTTTGGCGCCTTACTATCAGCTCAAAATCTACTCCCAAGGTGTCATGAATCGGCTCCTGTACAAGAGTGAAGTGGCTCAACCCACCAAGATCCTTCACTTGTATCATCACCATCAGCATTACGATGTCATTACATCCATGTCAGCTTTTACAGGTTATAGTTACTATTGTGAAACTTGTGACCAAGGATACAGCATCCCTGAAAATAATCGCTGCACCCGAGAATTTCAATGCCACTGGTGCCAATGTCCTGGATACTGTGGCGACGTGGACAATGAAGGGCTCTCCTGTCTCCTATGTGGCGGGTGGTTCCAAAACCCTACCTGTTTTCAACGCCATCGGACAGCCTCCGCCAAGCATTCCAGCACCTGCTCCACCATCCACACGTGTCATCGATGTCTGGCCAAAGTCAACGTGAGAAAAATTCAGGGCATGACCAACCATCAGTGTGGCACGAATCGTGACTGCAAGATCTGCAAAGAACCCTTGAAACCCAACCACCAGTGCTACATGTCTGTCATCAAACCACCCTCACAAGATGAAGAGGGTAAAAACAAGGAGGAAGACAAAGAACGACAACAGCGTCAGTTTATCTTCTACGACTTTGAATGTACTCAAGATCAAGGGACTCATGTTCCCAACTTGTGTGGTGCATCTGGGATGTGGAAAATGTATTGCCGAGGCTTCGGATCAGCTGTGTGAAAAGTGCCCCTGGCGTTAAGAAGGAGAAGGGCCTAGCCGCATCAAAGTGTTTCGGGGATCTACGACCTTGAAGGACATGGGCGACTGGCTGATGGCCCTGGCAGAAAAGAAACAGAAGAAGAAGAAACGTAAGGTACCCCACCAGCAGCCGTCGGACCGTGCCTCAAAACAACCCAAACTGTCATCACCAGAACCCGATGATGATGTAGAACAACAAGACGACGAAGAACAAGACGATGAAGACGACATTTCACCTACCATTGATGATGACGACGTTTTGGTCATTGCTCACAACTACCGTGGGTACGATGGACACTTGCTCCAACAGTACTTCCATCAACATCTCGTGAAAGCACCCCAGGTCAACACATCAGATGACCGTGGGACGCCTTGTTTTCAAGGATTCACTCAATTTCCACACGAGGGCTCTGAAGCAGTTTCCAAAAATGTTTGCATTGACGGAACTCGAGAAAGGCTACTTCCCTCACTTCTTCAACACCGAAGCTCACCAAGGCTATGTGGGTCCTTATCCTCCCGTGTCTACCTACGATCCTGACAGCATGTTTCCTGCCGAACGTCATGCTTTCTTGGCCTGGTACGATGCAGAGGTGGCTGAAGAGGCTGTCTTTGATATTGATGAGGAATTGTTGACCTACTGTCAGAGTGATGTGGACATTTTGCGTCGAGGCTGTGCTGCATTCCGCAACATATTCATCCAACAGAACAACGTAGACCCTTTCTTTGAAGTGGTGACTCTACCCATGGCTTGCATGCTCACCTTCCGAAAACAGTTTTTGGAACCCAGCACCATCGCCATCATACCTACTCAAGGTTATCGCCCCCAGCGTCGCTACTCTCTTCAGTGTCTCCACTGGCTCAATTGGGTCATGCATCAACACCCTGGTGTCCACATCCAACATGCCCGTAATGTTGGAGAAGTAGGCTTTGACTGTGCTGATGGCAGTCACTACATGGTGGATGGCTACGACGCCAAGACACGCACCGTGTATGAATACTTGGGCTGTTTCTGGCATGGGTGTACTCGCTGTTACAAGATGGGCCGATGTGAACACCGTGGTAGCTTGGGTACAACCCCTTGGGAACGATACCATCATACCATGTACTGACTGGGTGTGTTACGTCAACATCCCGACATTGACCAAGTGGTGACCCTCTGGGAATGTGATTTTCTGAAACAACAGAAAGACAATGATGACCTGAGAGCCTTCCTGACCACACTGCAAGGACCCCATGCCTACATGCCTGACCCGTTGGATCCCAGAGATGCTTTCTTTGGAGGACGTACCAATGCCACCAAACTGTACTATGAAGCCAAAGAAGATGAAGAAATTAAATATGTGGATGTTTGCTCGCTGTACCCTTACATCTGCAAGTATGGCACTTTCCCCGTGGGACATCCCGAGATCAAAGATCATCCTCTCGTGTCTGACTTGTTTGAGCTCCACGGTCTGATCCAGTGCCGTGTCTTACCACCCAGCGACCTCTATCATCCTGTTCTTCCTTACCGTGTCCAGGGTAAGTTGTTATTTCCTCTGTGCCGTACTTGTGCTGAAGAGCAGTTGGATGCTCCCTGCCCCCACGGGGATGAAGACCGGGCATGGATCAGTACCTACGTCAGCAAGGAGCTTCAGTATGCTGTTGAAAAGTGTGGTTATCAAGTGCTTCACATCTTTGAGGCTTGGCACTTTGACACGCTCGCCACCTATGACCCTGACACTCAAGAGGAAGGGCTGTTTGCCAAGTATGTGAACAATTTCTTCAAGATCAAGCAAGAGGCCAGTGGATACCCAGAAGGTTGTCCAGACCCAGACGCCTACATCAACGAGATACAGCAAAAAGAAGGAGTCACCTTGGATCCTGCTCACATTCGCAAAAACCCAGGACTACGTGCCTTAGCAAAAGCCTGCCTGAACAATCACTGGGGTAAGTTTGGGCAATGCGTTGGGTTTGCCAAGACGGAATACATCAGTTCCCCTGAGAGGTACTTTGCCCTCCTCCGGGATGAGCGCTGTGTGGTGAAAGACATTAACATCATCAATGAAGACCTCATCTGTGTCACTGACGAACCTCAGGCGGAATTTCACGACCCCCATCCAGCCCACAATGTGGCCATTGCAGCCTGGGTGACAGCACAAGCCTGTCTCAAGTTGTATTCTTATTTGCAACCCTTGGACCGTCGTGTCCTCTATTTTGAGACGGACAGTATCATCTACATTCACCGTCCACTAAGCTACGACCCTCTACTGGGAGATACCTTGGGTGAGCTGACTGATGAACTGGGAGGGGGCAACAGCATTCAAACCTTTGTCTCGGCAGGACCCAAGAATTATGGCTACAAGCTGCGTCATCCTCAATCTGACGGCAGAGGGGCATCATCAAAGTCCGAAGATTTACTTTAAATCACAGGGCGAGCCAACATGTCAACTTTGACAGCATGAAGAACCTCGTCTGTCAGAGGGATCAAGCCAACATCACTGTCCCGTACCCACACCGCATCATTCGCGGAGGACTTCGCCAGGGCAACGTGTTGCTGTCCAAGGACACTGCCAAAAGCTATCGTTTGGTCTACACCAAACGACGAGTGCAGTACGACCCACAAGGCGTCCCCAGGGAAACTCTCCCCTATGGCTATAAAGAGTGACCTAGGAACAAATCTGGCCTCACCCACCCAGCTATGATCTTCGATATGCGACCTGCACTCTACCTTTGTTCTCCAACGATCCAGAGGTCACCGACATGATGCCCAAGCCCGTCCCTCGAAAAAGAATACCTCCCAAGACCACTCCTGCCAAGACTTCTCCAAAGAAGAAGAAGAAGAAGGAGGAGACCCCCACCAAGGCCTCCACCGAGAAGGCACCCCTTCCAAAGGCACCCGCCAAGAAGACGTCACCTCCCAAGATGACCCTTGCCACGGCTTCTCCAAAGATACAGAAGAAGAAGCCAAACAAGGAGGCCCCCACCAAGAAGACGTCACCTCCCAAGACACTCACCAAGAAGGCACCCCCAAAGCCTAAGAGTCTCAAAGCACCCCAGACACCCAAGAAACAGTTGGAGATTGCTGACTTGTGGGAGAACTATCAACAAACCAGCCGTGCTATGGTTGAAGAGAGCGAGAAGGGTCAAGGGACAAGAATTGTATGATCTACTCCCGATGCCTGTCACCATAGAAGCAGAGCAGACAGCTCCAGAGAGGGCTCCAGAGACGACTCCAGAGACGACTCCAGTGATGGCTCCAGAGACGACTCCAGTGATGGCTTCAGTGACGGCTCCAGAGGAGCCAGAGGTCATCATCGACATCCCCATGTTTAACGATGAAAATCATTTTCATCCAGGTCAAATGGACTTTTTACGTTGTTCTACCTGCAATCCCGATGATCACCTGAACTGGTGGTGATCTGTTGATGTACTGTTGTTGATCTGTTGATGCATCATTATTGTTGATCTGTTCGCCATGTTTTGTTCCTCAATAAAATGTGAATTCCATTTCAAAGGGTTGAGACTTCTATATCTTCAGGGATCTTAGCTCTTGGAGGTCATTTCCGGTGCAACCCGCAGGGTGGTAAGACGTGTGTCAGTATGTCAGGGGCACTGTCAGGGACACTGTCAGGGTCAGACCTGGTGGAGGCCATGGTCACCCCACTCACGTTACGTCATCCCTTTACCATGTTGATTGCAGGCCCTACAGGGTCGGGTAAAACATCGTTTGTCAAAGCCTTCATGGAACATGTGTTTCAACCGGGGATCCTTGATCTTCCACCTCAGGGGATCGTGTGGGTGTACAGTGAATGGCAACCCATGCATGAGGACTTCGAAGTTCTTATCTCGAGGTTAGGGATACCCCTGACGTTTGTGCAAACCATGGGGTAAGCCAACACTCAGAGGAGGGTTTGCCTACGCCCCATTGGTTGATCATTGATGATTTGCTGGGCGACAATACCAAAGAGGAAGAAGCCGAGGTCCTGCGATGGATTACCAAGAAAAATCATCATCGCAACACGTCCGTGTTGTACTTGACACAAAACCTCTTTGCTTCATCGCCTCATCATCGCACCATTAGTTGCCCACTACATGGTGCTGTTTAAAAACCCGAGGGACGCCTTGCAAATGGATCACTTGGCCAGACAAATCTTTCCAGGACAGACGGCCTTCCTTCGGGAAGCCTATGAGGATGCCACTTTGGCTCCTTATTCCTATTTGTTTCTGGACTTGAAACCTACCACAGGCAAAGAGCACCGTGTACGGACCCATCTCTTTCGTAACCCCACCACCCTTTACATTCCCAAGTAGTGATAAATAGAGATGACCATCTACCCTACGGTCAGTTGACCCAGAGCTGCCATGGGAGACAGACGGAAACAGACCCAGCCCCGCAAATGTGCTGTTGCCACAGGGTTGTTTAAACCGATCCATAAAACACTCCTGACCACCTTGGGTCGTGATCCCACCGAACAACATCGGTCGGTTGTGCAACGGTTGTACGAAAGTCTAAGTGCTCCTCCTACTCCTCCTCCCTCTGCTTCCTCCTCCAAACAAAGACGTTCCTTAAAGCAGTTGTACCCCACAGCACCCACCATGAACACGTTTGTCCCTGTCAGTATGCATCGTGCCTCTCCTGCCGCCTTCTCTCCCCCTTCTTCTTTTTCGTCCTCTCCCCCTTCATTCCCATCGTCTCCCCTCTCTCCCACCATGATTCAACCCTTTCAACCCTTGACCCAACCTCGTACCACCAGCACCAAACGCACTGGCAACAAACGCGCAGGTGCTAAACGTCCCAGCCCTGACACAAGAAGCCACAGAAGCATGCCCGCCCGCAGAAAAGTCAAACCCATCATGGTGAAACGACTGCCTTTGGCGGAGAGCATGGCTGTCAAAGGACATCATCGGCTGTTGCAATGGTTTGTCCTTGCTGTGAGACATCTGCGAGCAGGACGTGTTCCTTTGAAGACTCAGCACAAGACCTGGCTGTTGAGACACAAAGACGTGCTGACCAAGATTGCGAATCCACGCCTACCTATGGATGAACGTCTGAATTACCTGATGAAAAGCAGTGGAAGTGGTACGTTGGCTGGTGTTTTGACCCGTATCTTGCTGAACTGGCAGTCCTTCCTACAGGAAAAACAGCAGAAGCACCCAGGGACGGCATCGTAAACCCCAGGGACGGCATCATAAGTCACCCACCCGAAAAGAGAACAAGAAGAAGAAGAAAAGGGCCACTTCACCCTCAGCCCCAGGTGCAGCCTTGACCCGTATGGTGTTAAGAAGTCAAAAGAAGAAGAAGACGACAGCGGCATTACCTCCACTCCCTCCAGCAACATTACCATAAATAGAGGCCTCCAACCCCCATCCTGGTCAGTTCAACGGTAGCAGCTGCAGGGACGACACCATCATGTCTGCACGTTTGAAACGTCACAAAGAAGCGCTCGGTCATGTGTGTAGTCCTTCTGCGACACCAGCCATGCGACAGGCTATTTTGAAACAGGCCCCATCTGAACTGATTCAAGCCATCTGTGAATGTGTGGTGAATTTGTATGGAGGCAACATTCCTATGACAACACAGCAACGTCAACGTTTACAAAAGCATGGGCCACTGATGCATACGTTGATGAAAAAGAAGGTGTCTGTGTCCAAGAAACGTAAACTATTACAGCAGAAAGGAAGGGGATTAGGTCTTTTGTCTGCCTTGGCATCGGTGGTGGAAGATCCTCAAGGAAGATCATAAATAGAGGACGCATCCTAGATTGGGGTTAGTTGCATCTGCACCGTCCTATGCACGGAAGATGGTGATGGTCCCAGAAGAGGTATGGCAAAGTCTGCAAGAAGAAAAACGTCAACGGCATTTGCTCAAGTCCAACCTGTTGGAACAGAAACGTGTGCACATGCTTTACGATATGGATACCCTCATCCGTGATGACACGGTTCCCTTTAGGGACCGAGAGCAGCAGTATAACACCTTGTTGCAACACACCTTGGCGTTTCAAGACCAAGCAGCGGCCAAACCTTTAGATGCCACTGGCACCCCCAGGACTGGAACCCCCAGGGTTGGAACCCCCAGGGATGGGACACCCAGGGAGGAGACTCCCCTAGCTCACCGTAAGTACGGTTTACTTACTGAGTCACATTCGTGTTCGTCCCGCGTAGAGGTCGCATTCCTAAGAATGAGTCCGCAAAGCCGGTCGTAGAGCAGTGGCTCATGGTTTTTGTTCTTTGTTTCAGAACCCGATGTCGAAGCCATTCTGCATGAAGTCGTGCAAACAGTTCCCAAAACGCTACAAGCAGTTGATGGCACGTATTCCTGCTCATCCCGACCTGGGTTGGAATGAGACGGGTCAATTCATGGTGGAAGGGGAACCCATGCCTGGGACGCATATGGTGGATCTCATCAATGATCTTGTTCGACAACGTACCAAATCAGACCCTCCACGGGGTTGGAATATTCTGGGTCAGTATCTCGCTTCCAGCAACGTACCCCATGAACTGATTGGTAACCTTCTACGTTGGTCCTGGATGATGAAAACCAAAGGGTCATCCAGCCAGCCCCCTGACACCCCCTTGAAGCGTCAACACCCACCCGATGACTTGTTTTTGACACCACCGCCATCCAACCTTCCTCTGGAACCCAAGTAGAAGAAGAAGGCTGAAGAGACCCCCTCCTCCTCAGTGGATTCACTTTTAATAAAAGGGAGCAGAGGGTGATGTCAACGACAGTGTCACCATGAGACGTCCAAAGAGAAACAACAACAGCAAAGCACCATCGTCTTTGTCTCCTGCATGGACACGATGGCTCCACAGCACCTATTACGATCCCAAACACCCAGCAGGCTATGGAGGGTGGATTGCCTTGTGGCAAGCAGCAGGACATCAAGCCAAAGCAGGACCCAGGAATGGGGGACCCAGAAAGGGGGGACCGAGGAATGGGGGAAGCAAAACGGGGTCAAGGCCCACACAATGCCAGGTTTCTCAATGGTTGAAAACCCAGGACACGTACACCTTGCACAAACCAGCCCGACGCTCGTTTCCCAGGGATCATTACCGTGTGGGTGGTGTAGATGAATTGTGGCAAGCCGATCTGAGCGATCTCCTTGCGTATCAGAAAGAGAACCAAGGCTACCGGTATTTGCTGTGTGTCATCGATGTTTTCTCCAAAATGGCTTGGGTGCAGACCATGAAAGCCAAGACTGGTACCACTTTGATAGAGGCCTTTCAATGGATCCTGAAACAAGCCAAAGGACGTGTACCGTCCCAGTTACAGACAGACAAAGGGACTGAATTTGTCACTACACCTTCTCAAGCCTTCCTCAAGAAACGTGGTATTCATTTCTACACTAGTCAAAACCCAGAAACCAAAGCCTCTGTGGTGGAACGTTTTCAAAGGACGTTGAAAAACCGTATGTGGCGTTATTTCACCCAACAGGGAACACGCCACTACCTTAAGGCATTACCCCAACTGCTGCATTCCTACAATCATCGCACCCATCGTACGATTGGACAACAACCCGTGGATGTACGTCCTAACGCTCCCTACGATGAAATTCGGGTGTTGGATCACATGGAACGACAGAAGAAGAAGAAGAAGCAGAAGCAGCGCCAACTCAAGACAAAGAAGAAGCACCCTCTCTTGTTACCTTGGGACCCGTTTCCGTTTGAACAAGACCAAGGGCACGTTTGACAAAGGGTACCTTCCCAACTGGACGGTGAAGTGGTGTTTTTCTCCCAAGTGTTTCTGATATATGGCGTGGTCATCATGAGCATGGTTCAGTTGGCACTGGACAACGGTGAGAAACAGTTGTGGACAGCCTTGCTGGCCAGTTGCTTGGGGTACTTGCTCCCACAACCCACGTTGGTGTCATCGTCATCATCCACGTTGCCTCCTTCCTCGACTACAACTCCAACCCTCTCTGTATCCAGCCTGGTTCCCTGAGAGAGAAAGATGTTGGTGTCTTTGTTTTCCAAGCGGGACTTTTACGTGACCTTACCCAGCGATGCTTCCATGGATACTCATCCCAACAACAGAGTGAATCATTACGAGGTCAAACTACCCTTTCCAATTCAAGTGAATCGCCAGGAGTGGGAAGTCAGCGTCAGTGAACTTCATTTCCCCATGACATGGTACAATGTGTCGTTCCCCTTCAACTGGTTTGTCCTTCATGTGAACTTGGAACGCATGACCCGGATTTACAGTTCAGCAGCACTCGATGCGACCGTGACAGAAGAGAACCCAGGCATCATCAGAGCAGTCAGTGAAAAGGTCATTATTCCAGAGGCAACTGGTCCAGAGACTGAACATCCTGCTTCAACACACCTGTGCAAGGCTGTTGGAAAAGCATACAGCTGATGTTTACCAACAGGATGCCAGAGGACGTTTCACCATCACCGTGAACTGAAGACCTCCGATTTGAAATGCGTGGCAAAGAAGACCTCCGATTTGAAATGCGTGGCAAAACGCATGCCAACTTTTATGCTCCCACCCCGAAAGACATGTGCAGAGTCCTCACGGGCTCCTCCTGCAGAACCGCAACCCAACCTGACCATGATAGCATCAGGTCTGCCTGCTCCTTTAGTACGTATGCTGGGATTCATACAGCTCCCCATGGTGGATGAAGCACAAGTAATAATCCAGGTCTCTGCTCACCCTGTCCAGGTGGGTGTGTTTGACCGTCCTCTCGTCGTGGGTGAACAGGAAGCACACCATCTGGCTGGTTCTGATACCATGTACGTCTACTCGGATGCGGTGGAAGATCAAATCGTCGGGGATACCATGTCTCCCTTACTAATGTATGTCCCTGTGTCGTGCCAGATGATGGAAGACAGCGTCGTGAGCAAAACCCCTCAGCACCTACGCTACATAGGATTGCGTCAGAGAACCACGGATGCCATTCGAATCTATTTAACGGATGACGTAGGACGTCTCGTGCCATTCCAGACTGGGAAGACCATCGTGACAATTCATTTCCGTCCCCGTCGTCTGGGTACGTACTGAGAATCAGCATGGTAGGACATCAGTGTATCAGGCACCGCGGCGGCAGTGGTTTGGGTGGACAGCAGCGAGGAGGCAGCTTAACTTGGGAGGACGCATTCATCAATGAGGGAGAGGTTTTGGTAACATCTTGGGAAACTTGGGACGTTCAGCTCTCTCCATCCTCAAGACGGTGGGAAAATCAGCTCTCAAAACAGGCATCAAGATGTTGCCGGGATTAGTGCAAGATATCAGTTCAAGACACCGAAGTGTGGGGGACAGTTTGAAACATCATGGGAAACAAGCCTTACTTGCCACCTTGCGACAGCACGCACCACCAGGATCACCCGCTCGCAAACGAAAACGGAAACAGGCCGTGGGATTCACCAAGAAACGTAAACCATTGTTTTGAGAGAAAGAGATAATGACCCACCCCAATGGAAAAGGAGTTCAGTTCAACACCAGACACTGTACCGGCAAGACCTGTTGTGCAGACCTGTTGTCCAGATCAGCTGTCAAGCAAGATGATGCGTCGGGATGCCTGTGAATGTTCCAAGGCCCAACTGGACCTCTTTTCTGTGCCCCCTGTGGTGACTTCCGTCCAAGAAGGTCAGTGGATTCGATACAACCCTCTGGCACCCCCTTCGGTCGCGGGTCCCCTCCAATTTAACATTGCTAACCCTGTGAATGCCTGCATCGATTTGAGCCAGTGTTACCTCCGCATCTGCCTCAAAATCAAGAATACAGATGGTACGGATGCAGTTCATGATGGCGATGGTGCACTCGCCGTGTCCACGGTGAACAACATGATGCATTCCCTCTTTCGTAAAGTGCGTGTGCAAGTGGGACACAACCAGCTGGAAATTACTCCTTCCATGGGTACCTATCCCTACCGAGCCTATTTGGAAACGTTGCTGAGTTATGGGAAGGCAGCCAAAGGGACCCATCTCCAGTGTCCAGGATGGTACACTGATGAAGCTGGAAAAATGGATCACTTTAATGCTGTTGCCCCGAATGCCAATGCAGGACTTGTCGCACGACGAAGGGTTATTCTACCCACCCAAGACGTGGAACTGACAGGACGTCTCCACTGTGACCTGTTTCTCCAAGACAGGTACCTGGTGGATGGAGTCCCCATGAAACTAGAACTGATTCGCAGCCCGAGTGATTTCTACTTGATGAGTGCTGGAGATGCCGAGTGCCGATTTGAACAGACCAAAGCCGAGTTTTACGTGCGCCAAGTCAACATTGATCCTGCCATACGGGAACAACATGTGAAACACATGTCACCAGGAGTGACGGCCAAATATCCTTTGACCCGAGTCCAAGTCACAGCCCACGACATTTCAGGAGGAGGAGGCGATTTCCACAAAGATCAACTGATTGGAGGCCAACTGCCCAAACGAATGGTGTTGGGATTGGTGGACAATGATGCTTTTGCTGGCAGCAAGGAAAAGAACCCCTACCATTTCAAGCACAACAACGTGACCAGCCTCAAGCTGAAACTCAATTGGTAAGAAGTGCATGGCACCGAAATCAAAAGCGACTTTCAGAACAACAGTGCCTCGCTCAAACAGTTGTACATGAACCTTTTCCGCAACACGGGACAGCTGTGGCAAGAACATCCCTGCAACCTCACCCTGGACGAATTCAGGAACGGATTCACTGTGTGGGTGGTGGATCTGACGGCGGATCTGGGCGCAGATGAAGGGTATAACTACCCACGACAGACGGGCAAGTTGGGACTTGAACTTCAGTTTGCAGAACCCCTACCACGTCCCGTCACGCTCGTCTGCTACGAGGAATACGAAAGCGCTTTGGAAATTGATCGGTTCCGCAACGCTCTGATGGTCTAAGGATGGACGACAGTGGCTTGACGACCAGACACTTGAATGCCTACGTACAACAGGATCCCCTGCTGCAACCCCTCTATCAAGGTACCTTTGCACGAGATCACTTTGCCACCACCGTGCTGTGTGAACAGCAGGAGGGACATTATCCTAAAGCCTACATTGTCAACACGGACCCCAGGACAACACTGGGTGTGCGTGTATCGCCCAGTACCAGGTGCCATGGACTACTTTGACAGTTATGGACTCCATCCCTACCAACAGCATCCAGACTTTCGGAATGTCATGACCTTTGCCGGATGGCTCGAACAACAGTGGAATGGTCAGTCACTTCAACCCTGGTTCAGTGCCTCTTGTTGGATGTGCTGTTTGTATGTACTGGCTCATCGTGCCCGTGGATGGTCTTTTGACGAAGTGATGGAACAGTTTGATCCCTACGATACCCTCATCAATGAAGAACGTGTAAGACGTTGGTTTCAACCCACACGCCTGACAGACAACAACGCTGGCCATGATCCACAACCCTGCCAAAGGACACAACCTTATCGTTCTTATGTTATGATGTTACAGTTATGATGTTCTGATGTTACAGTTCATGCCATTTGTAAACAAAAGATCAGGGACGCCCCTAATCCTGCCTCTTTTGTCAAAGTGTTCTTGTTTGCGGGGGAAAATAAAACGTTTGAAAAATGTCAACCTAGTGTTGTTATTGTTGGCATTGAAATGAACCCTGCTTTTGAGAGAGATGAATGGCCCTGAAAAGTGCCGTTTTTTAGAGTGTACCTCACTCAAGGGACCAGAGCTGGCACCTGCACTGACACGGCTGGATGGCCATCTTTGTTTTCACTGGGCACTTGCTCCCATGAGTGAGGCGACGGATGTAGGTGTCCTTCCAGACAGTACCGCAGTACACGCATTGAAAGGTCCCGTTATATTCGATGCTACCGTTGACATAGACGGGCAGGCAGCCATGGCATTGGTGGCACTGCCATGCCGGTAAGGGTGGCGAGGACGAGGGTGCCTCCAATGACATTAATTCCAAGTCCCAGTTCTCCATCCTGTCCATTGTAACACTGCTTCGGCCACCCCCTCTCATGATATATAGGAGGGCTAAGCCAATCAAAGACCATGGCGGCGCCACCACCTCACGGTGACGTCACCGGCGCCACGTCGACACGTCATCGATACCACGTCATCGATGACACGTCATCGCTGGCTCGTCGCCTGTATATAAACTCCTCAGTGAGGGCTATCTTGATGCAACATGAACGCAAGAAAAGTGGAAGTCATACGACCCGCACCTTACCGGAAAAACTGTGGTAGACGACAATGCTTGCGGTGCAGCCCTACCTTACAAGTGAAGACTGATATCAAAATGGAAGAGGCAGCAACAACACCTGCAAAACCGGTACTGATACCAACAACGGCAACAGAAGCAGCAGCAGCCCCACCACCACCACCACCACCTACCGAAAGAGTCATGGAAGCCCCACCACCACCAACAACAATGGCAGCCACATCGAAAACATTACCAAAATGGTCATCAAAATGGCGACTGATTATCTGTCCTACCTGTTTCAAAGCATATCCCTCGAATCGCTTTGATATCGTCCCAGGAGCTGACTTTTACATATGCCTCTACTGTTGGGAAGGGATCATCAAGAGAGGGCAACAGCAGAACGATGATGTGTGGCCCGGAAAATTTATTTTTCGGGGTCTCCATCTCCTCTGTGAATGTTAACCTGTCTTGTTCACATACCAACGGCCCTTTTCAGGGCCACCCACCTCGCTCGAAAGAAAACCTGATTGACAAAAGCTTTAACCACACACACACACACTACTCTAGCCACGCCATCGTCCCCCTCACCACTCTCCCTCCCTCCCTCCCTCCTTCCCTCTCCTTTCCTCTCCTTCCCTTCCCTCTCCGTCCCGTCTGCCGCTCGTCCGTTCCGCCATCTTGAAATGCGTCTACGCTCGCGAGATCCCGCGAGAGGCCACGAGATCCCGCGAGATCCCACCGGATGGGACGCCATCTTGAAACGCGTCCGCCATCTTGACCCCGGAGATGACGTCATCGTCATGCGTGCGCACCCACCGGAACCGGACGTGGCGTCATCGCGATGCGTGCGCACACACCGGAACCGGAACCCAAGTGATCTTCCCCTGACCGGAAGTGACTGATCCAAGATGGCTGCGCCCACGGTGACCGGATGTGCCGCCATCTTGAAAAAGACCCCAGGGAGACACTCATGGTGCATACTAAAATTAGGATTCAAATACAAAGTCCGGAATGATATCCACATTAACCTTATGATAAAAAGGAATATGATTCAGTGACGTTATTTTACAGGTGGACAATCACTGTCGATCACCGTGTTTGGTTGGGAAGTAGTCTGTCTGTCACTGACCTAATGCATGAAATGACTATGCTGTTTGTTGCACGCAGCAATATTCCAGCTATGTAGTGCCAGCCTGTAAATAATCAAGTCTGGACCAGACAATCCAGTGATTGACATCACGAGCATCGATCTACGCAGTTGGTATACGATGACATGTGTCAACCAGGTCAGTAAGCCTGACCTTCCAATTCCGTTAGTCGCCTCTTACGACAAGCATAGGATACTGAAGATCAATTTTAACTCGGATCTTCACGGGAGACAAGCATGGGTTACTGAAGATCAATTTTAACTCGGATCTTCACGGGTAGTAATGACTATGTGGCTGATTGTGATTATCAACTGTATTAGAGACGACAGCGGCGGCGACGGCGACGGCGACGGCGACGGTTACGACCGTGAAAAAAGGCGAAAATTTTCTGGTTCAAATGATCCTTTGAAACAGATTCCTTTTGCCCCAACCACCTTCTCCATCACGCACGCACGCATGCACGCACGCACGCACGCAGACGC
The DNA here is from genome assembly GCF_003918875.1 of Haliotis rubra. Taxonomy (NCBI): domain Eukaryota; kingdom Metazoa; phylum Mollusca; class Gastropoda; order Lepetellida; family Haliotidae; genus Haliotis; species Haliotis rubra. Next base: position 369,734 of record NW_025767122.1, read on the forward strand.
ACAAGTGCAATAGTGTTATATAAGTGCACTCAAGACCTAAACATGTAAACAATGTTTAACATAACGAAACTATGTATGATCACATGAGATCCACGGTCGGTGGACACGCTCAGGCGAATCTTACATCCCCATTACGATGACACATTTATCACGGCCAACAGTTGTCATAAACAAAGTGAAAACTAGAAACGGTCACAGAAAAACAAAGTCGAAGCCATTGTATGAAGAAAAAATGTTTGTTCTGTCTTTGTTCTGACATATGGCACAGACCTTTGGTATATATGTACCCGAAACAAATACTATTTTCCTAGCAACCGTCATGTTGACTTCACTACAGTACCAGTTTGTGCCTGAGGCGATGACATCTCGAAGCTCCAAACACTGCCAGATTAGGTTAAGGCCACTGCATAGGATGCATCTTGACAGTGTGTTGAGCTTTAAAAGTACTTTTGTTCCGTGATATTGTCTACCAGCCAACTATTTCACACCTTACTATTGATTTCCTCACAACTAATTTATATTCTTGTCATATCCTGTATAATTCACACTGTGAAGGAACAAGCACTGTGATGTAAATGGAGCCGATTATTTCAGTAACAATGAGATATAAAAAGATTAAGGCAGTATGTTTGTTTTGTGGGTTTCGACAGAAACATCCTGAATACGCAATCACCCAGACACTATCATTACAAATCATTAGGAATATAATGAATACAAACGTTAAACGTGAAAAGGTAAACCATCAGTTATTTTCAGCGACAAAACATATAAGAGATCGTCTGTGGCTGTTCTATTCACTATGCATAACCACCCTTTGTTATGGCAGGATTTGCTGATGGTTGAATCAATTCCTCGATACAAATAGTCACAAAGTGTCTGAATGAGTTTGCAGTAAATGGTACAAATACGTTTTGTGTTTCATTTCCCCGGGGTTTTTTTCAGAATATTTCACGCAAAGCTGACAAATTTCACAAATTAGTGAGTGGTTGGGTTTCACACCGTTTTTAGCAATATTCCAGCAACATCACGGTGGGGGACACACATTGGACCCATATGGGGAATCGAACCCGGGTCTTCGGCGTGACGAGCGGACGCTTTAACCACTTGGTTACCCCACCGCCCCATTTATAAATTAGAATTGTGATGTTCTTAATCATTGTTAGTAGCTACATGTCTATTAAATGAGTCCGCAATGTCTAAATGCGACTGATCGAAAGGTTTTCAAAATTTAGAGTTATGCCGGTAATGGAACCCTGGAGTTCCAGGACGATCCATTACAAATTAACCACTGTACTACCTCACGTCCCGAGCTTCTACATCCGCATACCGGGCACTGACCAGGATTCTCTGAAGGTGACACATGTGGCCTACCTGAAAAATCACAATCTCCTGAACAGCTGAGGTGTTTTTTTCGGTTATCTTTGTTACGTTGGGGCCAGCAAACCAAAACGGTGATATAAGCAACAAAGCCATTTCTAGCCAAAGCTAGAATCCATGATTGTATGATTCTTCCTATATCCTGATCATTCTATTAGGAATCACTATGAAGCTTTGATAGCACCAGGTGTTCAAGAAAAGGTTGCAAATTTTGAAATGATGCCATTTGGTTTTATTGCTGCAATAAGTAGAGCCATGCAAATAACCCAGTCTCGTAAACGAACACGTGAGTGATATTATGAACATCGGCTCACGCTTTCAGAGTTCGATGACATGACGTTGATCCAGATTGACCACCAGCTCACTTTGGTCGCCTATCACGAGATACAGACTTACTCCTACCCGAATTCTCCAAAGGGTGTCCCCACGAGTGACTAGGTCGTAGTCACTATACAGTTAAGATGGAAAACATATATGGCTGTGACTTCGTCAAAAACAGCCTGGTTCCCTGGGTCCGTTGCGCCTGCGCTACGCTCCGACACTGACCCAGGCAACCACTGCCGAATGGCGGCCTTCACTGCAGGGAGACGCGCCATACATTTACTATAGTAAATCAGAGAACGGGTGGTTAGAATTTTTTCATAGCATTTTCATCGATACTATGGCAAAGTATACGTCACCAGAACAACACCCATCGTTACTTTCAATGCACGAACACGTTATTTAAGCAGTTTCGAGACACGAAAATCGTCGTTACATGGGCGATATGTAAACAATGACACACACTGTATTTTCATCACCGACATGTGCTTTGATATTTCGTGTCAGCTCGCTATTACCACGAAATCGTACACATAGAACATGGTTCTGAACGACCAAATTAATTGAATATAGTTAGGATCTTTATTTTAGCAAATTTGATGACGAAAATATCGCCGATTATGTCCCGTGTCTTCTATCGTTTCAGGGTTGGTTTAGCGCATATATTTTTCGACCGCCTTGTGAAATTACAAGGTAAAGTGTTTAGGATGGATAATGTTAATGACAGGGTTTGTCATTCTGATATTTAGCCTCTACAAAACAACATGAAACAGTTAACATATATACCAACATCAGTCAGAAATGTTTATGATTATAATAAACATGGTGAATCAAATGATCTATATACAAACATACACACACATATACAGCTCAAAACAATGAATTTGATACTTTATATTACTAAACTGAATATATAAAAATACATGGTATGATCAGTATGTTAATACATTGGTATAACATATATGTGAAGAAGAACTTTTTAGACAGATGAACAGTCCACTATTTGTGAACTGTTGAATTAACGGTGATTTTTACCAATGAAACCTGTCATGAGAACTGTAATTTTTATGGCTTTAAGCCAGTATCAGAGTACACATTTGCTGTACATTGACTATTTTGAGCAGGATTACCCTGGTGTTATTAGAATACATCTGATACAAATCATCTGATATGAGGAATTTTTCAGTCAGATATCACTTAACTAGTTTGGTTAAATGCTGCTATGGACTCTTTGTTTTACTTTATTATACTTTACAGCAGTGCATGCATACATGATTCAACACACCATCAGTGATTTTGTTTTGAATTTCTGGTAATTTGCTTTGTACTTGTTGATCAGTTCACTATTGTGATTATATTTTTTTTAAATCAAAAGTTTATGGTGTGTATCTTGAAATTGTGTCTTTATATAGATATTGGGTAGTGTGTTAACACCTAAACTTATTTGGACTAAAGCACTAACTACTCTTGGTGCACGGGATAAGAAGGCTGTTATGACATTGTACAGATGTCAAAAGAAGTTGAAAATATACCATGTCAAGAATAATTATGATATTTTAAAAAATTTTTTTTATCACTTTATTTCTTTATAATGGGTACCTAATTTATGCATTTGTGGTACATGTAAATATTATAAAACAAGGACATGGGTGGTAGATAATCCGTAGGCTATAAGAATACATTTGTTGTTGCAATTTATGTGAAGAGGTTATGGCAAGATGACCAAAAGGTGAAGAATTTACCATAGTTGCAGTGCGAAAAAGCAGCACGTTTGTCAATTTCATACAAGGTGTGTAGATAATTTTTTTTATCCAGCAATCTGTGGATGCGAATTGAAACATCTCTTTGCATATATATAGTATTTTGTTGCGATGATAATAAGGTTTAGTACATCATTTCTTTTTTCTTTATATCCAAAGATGATATGTTTTGCATCCAGAATTAATTTTGTGCCTGTTTCTTGTTCAATCCAGGCTTTGAGTTGCTTCTACAACGTTTTCACATGTACACATTCACAAAATACGTGGATAATTGATTCCATTTTAACCTTACAGAATAATTATGATATTTAATGCTATGATTGTTCCTATAGTGTGTAATGGTGCAGAAGTACAGGGGACCTCATACTGTAAAATTATTGAAGACGTATAGCATAAAATTTGTAAATGGTTTCTCAAAACAGCAAACAATGTTATGGTTTGGGAGAATGTGGCAGAACCCTCTCCAACTTGTGCACTTCCCAAGGTATTGGTGCAGGCTACTGTATTTGGATGAACGCAAACTGCCTCGCCAATGCCGTACCTCAAATTAAATATATTCTTTTTAGACTCATTCATATTTAGAATATTCTGATTTGAATATGTGCGGTCAGCACAAGATGTGAAGATATTTATTCGCCCGATTCCTTCTATTAACAGCATTTTAAATCACTGTTAAATGTCGAAATGAAACTTATACTCCATATCCCTGTACACCTAAGACTAGCCATGGCTCTTTTCAGATGTAGTAGGTTTAAACTTCCAGTCGATTTTGGAAGATACACAAATGTCCCCCTACACTGAATGACTGTAAATATTGTATATTAAGGGGAAGATATTTAGTTGAAGATGAGTTTCATATGCATGTATTGCTTGTATGTGAGCATTACTCAGCCATAAGAATTATGTATGGGTCTTAAACAATTATATATAAAGTCCCACACTGTAACATTTTTTATCAGATCGATGATCATGCTGTTGATCTCTGGATTGCCTAGTCCAGACTCGATTATTTACAGACCGCCGCCATATGGCTTGAATACAGCCGAGTGCAGCCTTAAACAACAAACCAACCAACATCTTTTGTCGAAATTCTTTCATCTGAAAACTTCGACAGACAGACAAGACAACTTTGATGTTGTATATAACTCATGTCTATATTTATATTAAACAGCTAAGGGAATTGTAATAGATTGCTTCATTGGCTTGAGTGTTTCATGCAATCAAAGATAGTCTGTATTAAACTGTCTGTTTATTGTGATTGTAATACCAACAGGTTCCAAAACTGAATGTACCCCATTTCCCAACCCTCTCCAACCCCAGATATAGCTACAGTGTTTTTATGTCATAGGAAATGGACACATTATGAAATTTTAATAACTGTTTTTTACTAAACATGTCTTTAACGAACATGAGCCCCATCTAGGAGTATTGTTTATCAGTGTGTTTTAGACAATGCGCACTTTCCTTTTTATGAGTCGGCTCTTTCAAAACAAGCTAAAACACACACGGTTGTGAATATTTCATAATGTGTCCGTTTTCCTATCATATAAAAAACTGTAGCTTTGTATGGGGTGGGGAATGGGGTACATTCAATGTTATATATAAAGGTCCGATGTGTAATCAACTTCCCTGTAGAATCACGCAGATGCTGCCATACTATGACTATTGTTAAACTTTTAAAGATCAATGCCCATTGCATCACCGTGATCAGCCCCATGCAAAATGGAAGAACAGATATGGATGTTATATTGAAATGATATATGCCAAATGAATACAAATAATAAATAGGCCGTATTCTTCTAATATTATTCCATTTTTGAAATCACATACATTGTTAAAAAACCCATTGTTGAATAAATCATTTATGTGTTTCAAATGTATTAGAAATAATTATTATTAATTACATTATGTGGTAACAACCATTTTCTAGTTACTATTACTGGGCGTTCAGTTTATTTCCAACACACAAAACAGGAGAAATGGGGAACAAATCATCGAATTACACGTCATCATATTTGCTATAATAAAGATGCTAACTATATTCAATCAGTGTGGTCGTTCAGATCCATGTTTTATGTGTACGATTTTGTGGCAATAGCGAGCTGACACGAAATATCAAAGCACATGTCGGTGATGAAAATACAGTGTGTGTCATTGTTTACATATCGCCCATGTAACGACGATTTTCGTTCCTGAACTGCTTAAATAACCTGTTAGTACATTGAAAGTAACGATGGGTGTTGTTCTGGTGACGTATACTTTGCCATAGTATCGATGAAAATGCTATGAAAAAATTCTAACCACCCGTTCTCGGATTTTACTATAGTAAATGTATGGCGCGTCTCCCTGCAGTGAAGGCCGCCATTCGGCAGTGGTTGCCTGGGTCAGTGTCGGAGCGTAGCGCAGGCGCAACGGACCCAGGGAACCAGGCTGCGTCAAAAACAGTTTTTTTCTATCATGTGCGATGAAGATATCTATTAAAAATCTTTGACTGTTACTTACCAGTTCTGGAACATGATATAAATGGCGAACGTTTCTTGAGAACGACGTCTTGGGCAAGAGAAGAAGCGAGAGCATACCTTCCCAAACACTAAACAAGATTTTAGTAAAAATATGTAAAATTTCATAACATTTCCAAGCGTTTCACCTTTCTAATACGAATTAGAAGATTTTCTGACATATGAAACAGGCCTTTGTTATAGATGTACCAAACAAATACTATTTCCCTAGTAACCGTCATGTTGACTTCATAACAAAACTAGTTTATTCCCGAGGCAATGACACCTGAAAGCTCGAAGCTCTTTATTTGTTGAGCATATAATGTAGCTCCTAAAACGAGCCACAATTCTCTAAAACACAACAAAACAAATGGCGCAATGGATCTATTCAAGATTTTATCATTGAAAATGCCGAAACAAATTGACGATTTACTTATATTTCTCATCCAAGCTTCACAACCAGCTGTTACAAATAGAGATAAATAAAATTAGCTCCAGGCGTTATAGTAGTGATAATGTTCTCTCAAATAGAAGAAATAGATAAGTAGATAAATAGACATTATAATCCTAGTATGCAACAATTCAAACTTAAACATGGGTCTCATTAACCTATTCAGACAATGACCTACTTTTCAGCCGATCGGAATTTTCTCGTGTGAAAGTGAAAAGAGACACTACAAACACCTATGGTTACACTGAATTCCAATTTCTTGTTTCATAAGAAAATGGTATTTACAAATGAATTTCTATATTTTATTGCAAGGTGTAGGCAGCATGATCTTAACTAAGACGTCACAGACTGCCCCAGTTTGATGAGGTCGTAAAAGGATTCACAAGTCATCTGGCTCACTGGTTACACCTGTTATTTGGTGTTTGCGCTTATTCAGTGTAGTTCTATAACGCACAATATGATTGATATAATATCAAGTCCGTACCAGACCGTCTAACTTTTCTAGCGGGAGAGCCTCGTTTAGAGATTTCCACGTTTCCAGGTTTCTGTTTGTCAGTGCTCGCTGTACGACAGAGCACGCTGCACGACATTTTTGCAAGGATTAGAAGGAGCGTAGTGTTGCAATATACAAGTGCTTAGGTGTATCCAATAATACTGATTAATATTTATGTATCCGGTTGAATGACTTGGTCTCAAAATTCTGGACTGGTTATTGTACTAAGTTGCGCAATAGGACGGAACCCAGTCAGCAGGAAACGAGACTGAGGTGTAGTCAATGTTTTGACTTTGGTCGTTAGAAACATCCGGGTTCAACCTCGCTCAATTTAGGTGGTAAACTTTAGAAAAATGGGAGAAGATGGAGCACATGTACTCATATAATAGCCTATAAAACACAATGCCACTTAATAAAATGTTCTGTTAAACGACTGTTTGGAATTAACTTCCCATGGACTTGGCTTGTTGAACACAGCCGTACTCATCGCATGGCCGCACATCGAGGGCTGCAAGGAGCTATGATTACATTGTGTGTGAAACATGCATGTGAAATTATATCTTTAAGAAAGCATTTGTGAAGACTGTCTGTAATTAATGATAAGCTTCGTTTAAAATATGTGCGTGAGGTCAAATGTTGTCATGACTGACTGATTGAGTTTGGTTTTACGCCGCTTTTAGCAATATTCCAGCAACATCACGGCGGGGGACACCAGAAATGGGCTTCACACATTGTGCCCATGTGGGGAGTCGAACCCGGGTCTTCGGAGTGACGAGCCAACGCTTTAACCATTAGACTACCCCACCGCCCCAAATGTTGTCATGGGTGATAGATGGTGTAAATACGCTGATCGGACGGTGTACCACTGGAGTACTCACCATAAATTTCCCTTTAAGAAACGTGGTACTTGTAGATGTGAGTTGATATGAGAATTCGAATTAAAGCTTCAGTCAGGTGAAGACGGAAATCTTGACAGCTGTCGAATTTTGTGTTGTCATGCCAATACACGATTATTGTAATGACGTAATACATAAAACCGCGTTGTTTCATAATCATGGCAGTAATGTTAGGTGTAGGCAGCATGACCTTAACTAAGACGTCACAGACTGTCCCATTTCGATGAGGTCGTAAAATGATTCACAATTCATCTGGCTCACTGGTTACACATGTTATGTAGTGTTTGCGCTTATTCAAGGTAGTTCTGTAACACACAATATAATTGATATAATATCAAGTCCGTACCAGACCGCCTAACTTTTCTAGCGCGGCAGAGCCTCGTTTTGTGATTTCCACGATTTCCAGGTTTCTGTTTATCGGAGCTCGCTGTACGACAGAGCACGCTGCACGACATGTTTGCAAGGATTAGAAGGAGCGTAGTGTTGCAATATACAAGTGCTTAGATGTATCCAATAATACTGATTAATATTTATGTATCCGGTTAAATGAATTGGTCTCATAATTCTGGACTGGTTATTGTACTAAGTTGCGCAATAGGACGGAACCCAGTCAGCAGGAAACGAGACTCTTGTGTAGTCAATGTTTTGACTTTGGTCGTTACGAACATCCGGGTTCCACCTCGCTCAATTTAGGTGGCCTGTTAGTGATTATATTTCAGTAAGTGGTAAACCTCAGAAAAATGGGAGAAGAAGGAGCACATGTACACATATAATAGCCTATAAAACACAATGCCACTTAATAAAATGTTCTGTAAAACGACAGTTTGGAATTAACTTCCCATGGACTTGGCTTACTGAACACATCCGTACTCATCGCATGGCCGCACATCGAGGGCTGCAAGGAGCTGTGATTACATTATGTGTGAAACATGCATGTGGAATTATATCTTTAAAAAAAGCATTTGTGAAGACTGTCTGTAATTAATAATAAGCTTCGTTTAAAATATGTGCGTGTGGTCAGATGTTGTCATGGGTGATAGATGGTGTAAACACGCTGATCGGACGGTGTACCACTGGAGTACTCAACACAAATTTCCTTTCAGAAACGTGGTACTTGTCGATGTGAGTTGATGTGAGAATTAAAATTTAAGCTTCGTTCAGGTGAAGACGGAAATCTTGACAGCTGTTGAATTTTGTGTCGTCATGCCAGAATACACACCCTGTTGATAACAAACACATGGACACCTTAGATTATTGTAATGACGTAATACATAAAACCTTGTTTCATAATCATGGCAGTAATGTTGTAAGTTTTTAACTCACTGACAAAAAATGACAGAACTCATGAACACCTCGTAATACAATCCTGACAGAACTCATGAACACCTCGTAATACAATCCTGACAGAACTCATGAACACTTCGTAATACAATCCTGACAGAACTCATGAACACCTGGTTATACAATCCTAACAGAACCTATGAACACCTGGTTATACAATCCTGGCAGAACTCATGAACACCTGGTTATTCAATCCTAACAGAACCTATGAACACCTTATTATACAATCCTAACAGAACCCACGAACACCTGGTTATACAATCATGGCAAAATACACGAACACCTTATTATACAATCCTGACAGAACCCATGAACACCTGGTTATACAATCCTAACAGAACCTATGAACACCTGGTGATACAATCATGGCAAAATACACGAACACCTTATTATACAATCCTGACAGAACCCATGAACACCTGGTTATACAATCCTAACAGAACCTATGAACACCTGGTGATACAATCATGGCAAAATACACGAACACCTTATTATACTATCCTGACAGAACCCATGAACACCTGGTTATACAATCCTAACAGAACCTATGAACACCTGGTGATACAATCATGGCAAAATACACGAACACCTTATTATACATTCCTGACAGAACCCATGAACACCTGGTTATACAATCCTAACAGAACCTATGAACACTTGGTTATACAATCGTGGCAGAACCCATGAACACCTGGCTATACAATCATGGCAGAAAGCAGACCCCGTGAATCGGGAAATAAAACAGACAAAACCTTTAACATTTTCCTTAATCACTAAAATACCTGCATAACGCAGATCGTATTGTACGATTTCACTTGTATCATAGGCATGTGTTTATGAATCCCTTTGCAATAGTTTGATGACAGGTGTTCGGGGAAAGAACAGCGTATCCTGCCCCAAGAGTTTCCCCAGTTACAAACACATACAAAGGCATTTGAATTATTCACATGGAAAACACAGTAGTATATGTTACAAGACAAAATAGCGTAAAATATTACAGCTGTAAATAATCCAATCTCGACAAGACAAACCAGATTGTATAGCCAGGTGTTCATGGGTTCTGTCAGGATTGTATAACCAGGTGTTCATGAGTTCTGCCAGGATTGTATAACCAGGTGTTCATGGGTTCTGTCAGGATTGTATAACCAGGTGTTCAAGAGTTCTGCCAGGATTGTATAACCAGGTGTTCATGGGATCTGTCAGGATTGTATAACCAGGTGTTAATGAGTCCTGTTAGGTTGTATAACCCAGGTGTTCATGGGTTCTGTTAGGATTGTATAACCAGGTGTTTATTGGTTCTGTCAGGATTGTATAACCAGGTGTTAATGAGTGATGTTAGGTTGTATAACCCAGGTGTTCATGGGTTCTGTCAGGATTGCATAGCCAGGTGTTCATGAGTTCTGCCAGGATTGTTTAACCAGGTGTTCATGAGTTCTGCCAGGATTTATAACCAGGTGTTCATGAGTTCTGCCAGGATTGTATAACCAGGTGTTCATGAGTTCTGCCAGGATTGTTTAACCAGGTGTTCATGAGTTCTGCCAGGATTGTATACCCAGGTGTTCATGGGTTCTGCCAGGATTGTTTAACCAGGTGTTCATGAGTTCTGCCATGATTGTATAACCAGGTGTTCATGAGTTCTGCCAGGATTGTATAACCAGGTGTTCATGAGTTCTGCCAGGATCGCATAACCAGGTTTTCATGAGTTCTGCCAGGATTGTTTAACCAGGTGTTCATGAGTTCTGCCAGGATTGTATAACCAGGTGTTCATGAGTTCTGCCAGGATTGTATAACCAGGTGTTAATGAGTTCTGCCAGGATTGTATAGCCAGGTGTTCATGAGTTCTGCCTGGATTGTATAACCAGGTGTTCATGAGTTCTGCCAGGATTGTATACCCAGGTGTTCATGAGTTCTGCCAGGATTGTATAACCAGGTGTTCATGAGTTCTGCCAGGATTGTATACCCAGGTGTTCATGAGTTCTGCCAGGATTGTATAACCAGGTGTTCATGGGTTATGTCAGGATTGTATAACCAGGTGTTCATGAGTTCTGTTAGGTTGTATAACCTGGTGTTCATGGGTTCTGTTAGGATTGTATAACCAGGTGTTCATGAGTTCTGTCAGGATTGTATAAGCTGGTGTTCTGCACCGGGTTGCAACGACATGCAACCATGTCACCACACCCGACTACCGCATCCATTCAGTGCCATGTGCTACTAGCAAATCATCCCACCCTAGAATACCCATGGGCTATATCCCTCCACACTATATAACACAGATGGGAGTATAATCTTGCATGTCTATGATCGTCATTTAGGAGATGGTAAAACATGAACCGTTTTTAGCTAAAAACGTGTCTATTGCTTGTGAGACGTTCATGAACACGTCTTGTCCCTTCATCCGATGAAGTCAACGGTGCGAAAAGTAGCCATAAACTGTCGTTACAAAGTGGTAGTATTCAACTCAGCGATTCAGGTCTTCATAAATCATTCACTTTAAAATAGTACATTGCTTCAGTGTCGTCATAGCTGCAAATCCCTCCTGTTCCCCTGCCGTCAAGGATACAGATTGTGCAATGTCAACACATTGTACACGTATGGATTGTGTAATATCCTCATGCCTGCACATTGTACATATATACTCATGCCAATAATGGTTGTCACCGCCACCCCACCCCAACCCCCACACACCCCACACCTCCTCTCCAATAAAAACATTAGAAGGGGGTGACAACCATTATTGGCATGAATATATGTAGCATGCAGACATTAGTGTTAGCTTGAATTATTACCGTGATTCCTGGCAGCCAGCCCTGGTACTCCCCCGTCGGTCAAGAGCTTGGGAGGTACCAAGACTTGGGTACCAAGAACAATCGGGTACCACAACATGTTATTTCAAAAATCTTGTCAATCACTCTCAAGAGATATGACTGATTTTACAGATTTATAAAAGCGACAAGGACAGGTTTGTCTATATACGCCTGAGGCTGTATAAGGGCCTGCTCTAAAGAACTGCATTATTTTCATTTCCCTTGACTCCCTCCCACCATGGATGGACCTCCCAGTGTTGGGAGTCTTCACATTCTCCGAAATGTTCTTTGTGGGCTCGACAGGCAGCGCTTTATCGGAGATGTCTCATTCTCCGTCTGGGCTGTCTGTAAAGAGGACAAAGGGCTTACTATGCCAGGATCACCCAAACCATCTGTTTGTTTCAATCTGTAAAGTATACTGGGGGAACAAAGTAAGGGATCACATGAAATCACAAGTGTTCCCTTATTTTTTTCCAGGTTTCCTCACAAGCTATGTGATACTAAGCTTGTGAAGAAACCTGGAAAAATATAAAGGAACACTTGTCCTTTCATGTGATCCCATATGTTTTCCCCTCAGTATGTTAACACTATATTCATATGTAGCTAGCATGCTCATGGGGCATCAGAGTTATTACTCTGACCAACAACTCAGTGTGCGAACACATTACATTTTCAGCTTCCTGGGATGTATTCAGCTGTCTTTCAGACTCGAAAGTTTTGCATTCACGTACGCACTTCAACAAACCGTGTTCCCTTGGCAACGTGATGATAGGAGACTTTGCTACGAAGTCAGTTACCAAGCGTTCGGTATATACAAGCAACAAAGTCCTTTCAAGAAATGTCTGTCTATTGAGTAATTCCAATTGTATCAGATCATGTGTTTAAACATCACAGTCAGATTGTAGTTGTAATATGTGTTAGCGAAATGGTGTGTCTATCCTGCTCTCTGAATGGCAACAAACACAGAACAAAAACGCTATAAGAAATTCAAAGGAGCGTCAATTTTTCACGCAAAAACTGGGAACATATAACTCAAAATACTGAATGACATCGAATATCAGTTTTGTCACTGATACGTCAAATTCGGAAATGTTCCCCCAGTGTTTACCATAAAACTTTTGAAAACTTTACTATAAAGGCAATGAATCTTGTAACTCAAATCAAACATCTTTTGAACTAGTGTCGTTTGACACATTTTGAATCTTTCTTGAAAGAGCACGCTCGATCGTACCTCAAAAGTTGTGAAATGTAAACTTCAAAGGCGGGAACTTTTGCCATATTTCTTGACTTAAAGGAAAACTCGACTATTAAAAAGTTGAAGTTATCCCTTGTCATTCAGTCTTTTGATTTAATGACTTTTTAGTGAATTTTTGTTTTAATGACTTTTTTTGTGAATTTTTGTCAAAGATCAAGTCACTGCCAGAAGCTGCACTGCAACCACACATTTCGCCCCTGATAGTGATCTGACGTGGTTCCGGTCCCTGATAGTGATCTGACGTGGTTCCGGTTTACCTGGCTGAGGTCCACGATACTGATCAGGCATGGCTTCAGGCTCCTGATTCCGGGCTTCAGGTCCTGATAGTGACCTGACGTGGCTTCAGTTCCCCGATACTGACCTGACGTGGCTTCCGGTCCCTGATAGTGATCTGACGTGGTTCTTCCGGTCCCTGATAGTGATCTGACGTGGCTTCAGGCCCCCGATAGTGACCTTACCTGGCTTCAGGTCCACGATACTGATCAGGCGTGGCTTCAGGCTCCTGATAGTAACCTGGCGTGGCTTCAGGTCCCTGATAGTGACCTGGCGTGGCTTCAGGTCCCTGATAGTGACCCTGCGTGGCTTCAGGCTCCTGATAGTGACCCTGCGTGGCTTCAGGCTCCTGATAGTGAGTGGCTTCAGGCACCTGATAGTGACCTGGCGTGGCTTCAGGCTCCTGATAGTGACCTGGCGTGGCTTCAGGCCCCTGATAGTAACCTGACGTGGCTTCAGGTCCCTGATAGTGACCTGACGTGGCTTCAGGTCCCTGATAGTGACCTGGCGTGGCTTCAGGCTCCTGATAGTAACATGGCGTGGCTTCAGGCTCCTGATAGTGACCCTGCGTGGCTTCAGGTCCCTGAAAGTGACCTGACGTGGCTTCAGGTCCCTGATAGTAACCTGGCGTGGCTTTCCTGATAGTGACCTGGCGTGGCTTCAGGTCCCTGATAGTGACCTGCGTGGCTTCGTGGCTTCAGGTCCCCTGATAGTGATGCCCAGGACGATAGTGACCCTGCGTGGCTTCAGGTCCTGATAGTGACCTGCGTGGCTTCAGGTCCCCTGATAGTGACCTGCGTGGCTTCAGGTCCCTGATAGTGTGTGGCTTCAGGCTTTGAGGTGACCCTGATGGCTTCAGGTCCCTGATAGTGACCTGCGTGGCTTCAGGTCCCTGATAGTGACCTGACGTGGCTTCAGGGTACTGATCTGATAGTGATACTGACCAGGTGGCTTCCGGTAACTGAGGTCCCTGGCGTGGCTTCAGGCTCCTGATAGTAACCTGGCGTGGCTTCAAGCTCCTGATAGTGACCGGGCATGGCTTCAGGTCCCTGATAGTGACCTGACGTGGCTTCAGGTCCCTGATAGTGACCTGCGTGGCTTCAGGCTCCTGATAGTGACCTGGCGTGGCTTCAGGCTCCTGATAGTGACCCTGCGTGGCTTCCGGTCCCTGAAAGTGACCTGACGTGGCTTCAGGTCCCTGATAGTAACCTGGCGTGGCTTCAGGCTCCTGATAGTGACCTGACGTGGCTTCAGGTCCCTGATAGTGACCTGCGTGCCTTCAGGTCCCGGATAGTGACCCTGCGTGGCTTCAGGCTCCTGATAGTGACCTGCGTGGCTTCAGGTCCCTGATAGTGACCTGCGTGGCTTCAGGTCCCTGATAGTGACCTGACATGGCTTCAGGTCCTTGATAGTGACCTGGCGTGGCTTCAGGTCCCTGATAGTGACCTGCGTGGCTTCAGGTCCCTGATAGTGACCTGCGTGGCTTCAGGTCCCTGATAGTGACCTGACGTGGCTTCAGGCTCCTGATAGTGACCTGGCGTGGCTTCAGGCTCCTGATAGTGACCTGGCGTGGCTTCAGGCCCCTGATAGTGACCTGCGTGGCTTCAGGTCCCTGATAGTGACCTGACGTGGCTTCTGATAGGACCTGCCTCAGGATAGTGACCTGGCGTGGCTTCAGGCTCCTGATAGTGACCTGACGTGGCTTCAGGTCCCTGATAGTGACCTGCGTGGCTTCAGGTCCCTGATAGTGACCTGACGTGGCTTCAGGCCCCCGATAGTGATCTGACGTGGCTTCAGGTCCACGATACTGATCTGACGTGGCTTCAGGTCCACGATACTGACCAGGCGTGGCTTCCGGTAACTGATAGTAACCTGGCGTGGCTTCAGGCTCCTGATAGTAACCTGGCGTGGCTTCAAGCTCCTGATAGTGACCGGGCATGGCTTCAGGTCCCTGATAGTGACCTGGTGTGGCTTCAGGTCCATGACAGTGACCAGTCTACTATGTACATGACCACGTGACGACCTTCCGACATGTTACGGAATTTGTTTCTCAAACAGAATATTCAACAAGCTAAAAATACACATATCATGAGCTAAAGATACCGAGGGGGACTAGAACGAAATGTAATGAAACTTCCCAGCGAAACAAACCGCTAATAAACGCATATAGTTGTAGTGAATGAGTGAGTGAGTGTGTATGCTTTACGCCGCTTATAGCGATATTCCAGCTATATCACGGCTGAAATGGGCTTCTGGAACACCAGAAATGGGCTTCACACATTGCATCCCCATGTGTGGAATCGAACCCGGCTCTTCGGCGTGACGACCGAACGCTATAACCACTAGGCTACCCCACCGCTCCGCATATAAGCTTTATGCTATTGCTTAGACTCTCATACAGACCCTTAAACAAAATATATCCAAGAAAGCCCATGCAAGTCTAGGTTTCAACAGTTTCAGGCAGTGAAGAAAGACTCAGGACTCCTTATCAAATATTATAATTTTTTTTATTATGAACTGTATTTCTTCTGTAAAAAAATACGTTTATTTTAGAGATAAGTTGTTAGTCTAGCTTTTGCTGAAGTAATACTTTTCTGTAAATAACATCAGCGTGTTCAATAACAAAATGCTTGCTGATACTGTTATTTTATTGTTATTTCTTTTTAAAGTTTATAATAAAATAGAATATATAAGCATGCATAGATGAAATATAAACAACGTTATTGAAAGTGATACGTGGCTGCTCTCACTGCTGTGGGCGACGTGTTAAGACCGAGATCACAGTCTCCATACGCTGCCATCAGCCTCGTACATTATGCATCTCTGGCATTGTGACATGATGCAATATCCCCGTGACATGACACTCACTGAATGTATACTTCCGTAATCCCAGATCAGTCGTAATGCTACCAGCAAATCAATAATATATACCAGGCAGGTGATATTAGACGAGGGAGAGCTTTGAAAACACTGCGGAAACGTTTCAGGATTGATCCCACCTCGACGTTCGAACACCACATCAGTTATTGAGCCAAACGGGTGTTGCTATGCATTTCTGGTTGTGTTTGGGTGGACTTGACGAGTGGAATGTTTCCAGCATTTCTCTGATTGAGTTTTGGGTTGAAATGATCTAAACTTCACATTGATGAAACATGCGGGGAGCCCGGGATTCGAACCGGATTTGGCATCACTAAGGGAGTTAACTCTGCATTGCAATAGCAGCATCTTAGATGGTTGGTCACAGATGCCCTGACCCAAAGCAGGTCCCGTTCTAAACAATAAAATAACTGCATAATTTAAGTTTACAGTTTACATGCAGGACAACAAAAGTGTTTAAATTGTAGCAGCTTTGATATAATTCTATAACATACTATTATGTGATTTTTAACAATGCCCTTTACCCACGTGTTCCCTACAACAACATTATTCACAACCAATGTGCATGTTGTTGCCCACGGTATTGTCAATGTAGACAGAATGATTATATGATATGTTTTTAAGGTACTATGTAGGGAGTAGAAAGGTTTCCCCCGCGTCCTTAATATTTAGCATACCCCGGGTCACTGGTATTAAACGCCCACTCAAATCTTAAGCTTTCATGTTCTTGAAAAACTTTTCAGCTATGGAATAAAAGGTCTAAATTTAGACAGGAATAGCAGACTGAGAATTGTTTGCTAAGGCGAAGCTGAAAGAAAGATCGGTAAAGCGTGAATTTGATGAATGAAAGAAACTGACGAAAGAACAGTTTCGCGAAAGGCCACGCCTGAGTATATTCACGTGGAGACACAGTTATGGTTGCAAGCCTATATTACCGCGCCAGCTGAAGGGCTTGTCGAACCCTCCCTGTACACATTAGGGTACAATGGTGCAATATGTACCCGATTTAGAGGTAATGGGTGGTGTATATATATATATGCACTGGGAGTTTAGCCTGGAGACAGACACGAATAGCGTGGACAGCATGTGAGAGACGGGTTATGACCACAGGCTGGAGAAGATGCACGAAGCTTGTGGTATGTGTGTGTGCATAAGTCCGTCATCCCTTGCCACAGTCATCCAACCGTCACATCTCACCGATTCATGGTGAAATTAAGCAATAGTGTAAAGAAGTATGCTATGAAGGCTCACAGTAAAATGTATGGATGCAGACAGCCTACAAAAGATACATTTTGAAAATATATTTCTCTTTTTTTAATCCAGATTTTAATTTCCCAGGCTCTTGCCAGGCACTCATAGCCGTTACAGTCTTGTCACTCTTGGGCAGATAATATCTACACTGCTGAAGAGTAGCCAATGGGAGACTCATTGGAAACCTGTGGGGTTTTCTTAGGTTTGCATCCCAGCCTTTAATTAAAACTATGAATATTATTTGGATATTTAAGAAGAGGTGTGCAGATCACCCTTATGCATCTTCCAACCATGAGTGCAGCTGAACCGACCTTTACTTGGAGGAGGCATGTGTGACGCTACAGAGTGAGTGAGTGAGTTTAGGTTTACGCCGCATTCAGCAATATTCCAGTAATATCACGGCGGAGGACACCAGAAATGTGCTTCACACATTGTAGCCATGTGGGTAATCGAACGCAGATCTTCGGCGTGACGAACGAACGATTTAACCGCTAGGCTACCTCACCGTCCCTAGAGTAAAACATGACTGTATGCACAAAGGGGTATTCATATTGTACACACCTACATGTTGTTTTACGTGTGTCGTAAAACTACTTTTCGTGTTGCATGAATTTGAATGGTGCTCTACTTGATACTGAGGTCGCACATGACTGAATTATGTGATGATGGCTATTATGTATGCTGCGTGGGCAATTAGACCGTGACGTCTGTGAAGATGATGTAGCGATTAGTCGACTTGCATGACCAGCAATTTTGAAATGAAACACTTCGAAGAGCAAGCAGATATAACATCATGCCTACTGTGCCTTCTGATGGGCCCTATGCCTATCCATGACGCACTGTGTTGATGAAGTTGGTTACTAACTACTTTTCAACCTCATCCCTCCAAGGTTCTGTCAAAGTTGCTGGATCCCCATGGTAAAGAGGCCTTCTGATGGCGTAAAGAGTCCTCCAAATACAGAAATACGGATCCTCATTTGCATTATTCAGTGCCAGACAGGTCTAAATAGTTTGAAGAGAGGTGAAAACCGTCGGTGGTGAAGATGTTCAGTGAGTTTAGAACTGCTGTCAGGCAGTGCAGCCATGACGACAAAGTCTCATGCACAGATGCATTGTCCCGTTGGAAACATTTGTTTAGTCTCGTTACTCTGTTGCAATTTCCTGAGCAGACAAGCATAATATTGGCCATTCAATAATCTGATCAATCGGGAGGCAGTGAACCAGTAGTATTCCTTTTGTATCCTGGGAATTGCAGCTGCTGGAAAAGACTTTACCCTTTTCGGATGAGGGGAGGTGGGATGTTTCCACTGCTCCACTGTGACTCTTGTTTATGCTCGGCTGATAGTGGTGAACCCTAGATTCAGGGCCCCGTTCTGCAAAGAATTCTTAACACTTAGACGATCCAAACTTTAACATAGACTTACGACAGTCGCAATGCTAAGATCGCTTTGTGAATCGGGGCCCGGATGGGTCACAGTGACGTTAAGTTTTGAACCGGGGAGCGTTCTGACTCTTGTGGGCAGCGTTCGAAATTAACGTTGGGCCTTAGGCCCGAAGCATACTGAAAACCACTTGGACCCACAGCTTTTCTTTTCTGCAGGTCTCTATGGCCGGCAGCTTTTTCATCCCCAATAACTAAGAGTATTATTTTCTTATTAAAATACAGGACCTACACATTCTGATCAGGACCCACAACTGTTTATGGTTCTGGGTCCTTAGGGTCTGCAGCTTTTCAGGGTTGAGGGCACACGCTGTTTGTGGGTATTTATCCATAACATCATGTGCTGACCACAACCAAATACTCCACTTATACGCAGTTCCTTCAAGAAAAGCTCAGTACCAAAATATCAAATGACTCACGCATTCCCGCCAGGACGTGATGTCAACCCATGTGAAACACCACGACCCTTTTTGTCCCTGTAGGGAAGACATTATAAAACAGCATTTTAAAGGAGAGGCGGTTTTGAAACACGGGTATGGTTCAGAATATGTCTTTAAGAGTCAAACCAAGCGTTATATCAAGGGTATATGTTATATATATCAATATCTATATATAGTATCTGACTCATTTAACGCCCCATGGTTACCTTTCAGGGTGTTTCAACTGCTCTACAGACCTCTTTGAACGCCATCTGCACATACCGGGTAATCTTACTTAACTCATCGGTCGGTTGACTAGTACAATGGCGATACGGCTGGGCTATCATCAGTAGAAAACACGTCTCACGTCAACAGAAGCGAAAGACCACTAGGGGAAATGAGTTTGCATTTGAACCTGTTGTGCTGTTGTGTAACGCAATATTTATTCCGCCTTTACTATATTTCTATGGCATGTAATACATCAGTTCCAGATGAAACGTCGTTCTCAATTAACAGACTCTAATTGTCACAAATGGCGCAGTTGCGGAAGACCGTTGAAAATTAGAGGTGACACCAGGTGGTGGGAAGGGTAGTGTCAGTGATGTTCACCTTCGAGGCTCGTCAATTCTGGGTTCGAATTCTCAGTTGGGTGCAATATTTTAGTCCATTTCATGTGTGTTCCACCCGATGTAACACTGGTGGAATAATACTTGAAGCGGCGTTAAACCTTACTCACTCACTGATGCTCCGTTTCGCCTCAGACCCGTGAAGATCCGGGTTAGAATTGGTCTTCAGCGACTAACGGGATCGGGTGGTTAAGTTTGCTGACTTGCTTGACACATGTCACCGTATCCCAAATGGGTAGACCAACGCTCATTATCATGCACCCAGTACACCACTACCATTTACTTAGTACACCATTACCTTCACCAAGTGCAACACTACGATTAACTTAGTACACAAATACCATTTACCCAGTACACCACTTTCATTAACCTAGTACACTACTGCCATTTACCCAGGATACCACTACCATTTACCCAGGATACCACTGCCAATTACCCAGTACACCACTTTCATTAACCTAGTACACCACTGCCAATTACCCAGTACACCACTACCATTTACCCAGGATACCACTTTCATTAACCTAGTACACCACTACCATTTACCCAGGATACCACTACCATTTACCAAGCACACCACTGTCATTAACGTAGTACACCACTACCATTTACCCAGTCCACCACTACCATTTACCCAGGATACCACTTTCATTAACCTAGTACACCACTGCCAATTACACAGTCCACCACTACCATTTACCCATGATACCACTACCATTTACCCAGGATACCACTTTCATTAACCTAGTACACCACTGTCATTAACGTAGTACACCACTACCATTTACCCAGTACACCACTACCATTTACTTAGTACACCATTACTTTCACCAAGTGCAACACTGTCATTAACGTAGTACACCACTACCATTTACCCAGTACACCGCTATTATTTACCCAGGTCACTACAACCATTTACCAAGGACACCACTGCTATTTACCCATTACATCCCTAACATCTACCCAATACACCAATATCATTTACCCAATTAATCACTACCATTTACCCAGTACCTCACGTTCCTTTACACAGTACACCACTACCATTTAACCAGTACATCATTTTCCCTGTACATCACTACCATTTACCCAGTACATCTTGCCTTGTGAGTGGAACTTCCATTGTGCGGGCCCGCGGGGTACGGACTCTGCAGTGCATTAATTACTCAGCTCCACAGGGTGCTTCTATATCAATGAATTATGTAATACTTTAAGGGTCATTCTCACATAATCCCGTCCTGTAAATAACGTTTAAATGTGCAAAGAATCCGTGTCGACAAAATCTCGCGTACTCGGGATCTCATATTTGCAATTTACCTGGTTTCCCTATTTTGTAGATATATTACCACCCGTGGTGGGGAATTCAGTGAGTGGTGATATACCGTGATGACAGCGTCAACTCTAAACCCGTCATGCAGCTACCGCCGTATGCATACCTGGGATATGAATATGCATGAAGTCTGACTGTTTGCAAATCGACCGATGCATAATAATGCATACAATCGTTACATTGTATTTCACTTTTATTTCGCGTTTTTTTTTCATTTTGCTACCCGTGGTGGTGATTGTCGATAAGCTTTGATGTTGAATGCATGCCTATTCATAAGGAATGAGGCGAATATTTGTATCCGAGGTGTCACAACAAATGAAATGTTTAGTTATGCATGTACATGAATATTATTCAGTGTGCGTGCGTGCGTGCGTGCGTGCGTGCGTACGTGCGTGCGTGCGTACGTGTGTAATGTAATTATGGTCAGACACAAACCTAAATATTTTCAAGGTCCCACATGAATGGGGTTTCTGAGAACGGTATTTCAATTGTATCTCGAGGGAGAAATCCAGAAGTGATGCGAGTCAACAGGGTGCTGGCAGATCTAGACACAAAATCAGAACAGGTCGCGTTCCACAGGTTCCGGGCACCTCCAAGGGACACAACTCGGCCCAGCGAATACCGATCGACGACATGGTCATGGGGACTTTATTTCAAGCCTTTTAGTCGTCATCTTAAATATGAAACACACAGGCCAGAATATAACCAGACGAACAGATAATTCCATTGCGATAAACAATATATCATAATGAATCACTCAGTCAGTAAATCTTTAACAATTATACCATATGTTGCAAAACCATTTAACACCCTTTTTTTGGCATGTGTTTCAAAACATCTGCAGTGAGTGAGTGAGTGAGTGAGTGAGTTGGGTTTTACGACGCTTTTAGCAATATTCCAGCAACAGCACAGGGGGGACACCAGAAATGGGCTTCACATTGTACCCATGTGGGATATCGAACCCGGGTCTTCGGCGTGACGAGCCAACGCCTTAATCACAAGACTACCCCACCTCCCCTAACCCACCTTAAAGATGAGTGTGTAGATGTGTTGATGAAGCAACTATGCCGGTGCATCATGTCTCACACACGCCATTGTCACTTTGCATATAAGCAGTTCACACGGTCCAAATGTATGTGAGTGAGTGAGTTTAGTGTTACGCCGAACTCAGCAATATTCCACTTATATGGCGACGGTCTGTAAATAATCGAGTCTGGACCAGACAGTCCAGTGATCAACATCATGAGCATCGATCTACACAGTTAGAATTACGATGACTTGTGTCAACCAAGTCAGTGAGCCTGACCACCCGATCCCGTTATAGTCGCCTCTTACGACAAGCATGGGTTACTGAAGATCAATATTCTAACCCGGATCTTCACGGGTCTCCAAATGTATATAGACAGACATGCCATACATAAAGTTACACTTATAATATGGTCATATTGATAAATGGCAAAACAAACATAAATGCAATACGCTTGATAGACCCCTTCATATTCATCACGGAATCTTACAGAGCGGTCCTTGCACTGGCTGATACATGCGTACACTGTAGAACAAATATCTAATGTCAAGCTGAAGTAAATGCCATCTATTCGCATCTTGTGAATATATTTAAGCAAACTATGTATTGGTTGTTGTTTACTCCAGCCAGATGAGAGCGGATTAAGAAAGTGGAGAAAAAAAAAGGGTTTGATATTATAAACACTGATTCTGTCGAGTTACGTTGACACACGATCTCAATCGCTGACCCTGTTCGATCCATTAGATATCCTTCACCAGAATAGATGAATATTTCAACCTGGATTTCCAACGAGGATCAAGAATATTAACCCCTTTATGTCAGTAAAGGCCACTACAAATGGATAGCTGGATAGTTGGGTAGTTGAGTGGTTGGGTACCTTTAGATGGATAGTTGGGTAGTTGAGTAGTTGGGTAGCTGGTAGATGGATAGTTGTGTAGTTGAGTGGTTGGGTAGCTGGTAGGTTGACAGTTTGTAGTTGAGTAGTTGCGTAGCTGGTAGATGGATAGTTGGGTAGTTGAGTGGTTGGGTAGTTGGGTAGTTGAGTAGTTGGGTAGTTGGCAGATGGATGGTTGAGTAGCTGGTAGATGGATGGTTGGGTAGCTGGTAGATGGATGGTTGAGTGGGTGTTAGATGGATGGTTAGGTAGGTGGTAGATGGATAGTTGAGTAGCTGGTAGATGGATGGTTGAGTAGGTGGTAGGTGGATGGTTGAGTAGCTGGTAGGTGGATGGTTGAGTAGCTGGTAGGTGGATGGTTGGGTAGCTGGTAGATGGATGGTTGTGGTAGTAGGTGGTAGATGGATAGTTGGGTAGTTAGAGATGGTTGGGTAGTTGGTAGATGGATGGTTGGTTGAGTGGATAGTTGAGTAGCTGGTAAGGTGGATGGTTGGGTAGCTGGTAGATGGATGGTTGGGTAGGTGGTAGATTGGTTGAGAGGTGGATGGTTGAGTAGCTGGTAGGTAGATGGATAGTTGGGTAGTTGGATGGTTGGGTAGCTGGTAGATGGATAGTTGGGGTAGGTGGTAGATGGATGGTTGGGTAGCTGGTAGATGGATGGTTGGGTAGCTGGTAGCTGGATAGTTGGGTAGCTGGTAGATGGATGGTTGGGTAGCTGGTACATGGATAGTTGGGTAGCTGGTAGATGGATGGTTGAGAAGGTGGTAGATGGATGGTTAGGTAGGTGGTAGATGGATAGTTGGGTAGCTGGTAGATGGATGGTTGGGTAGCTGGTAGATTGAAGGTTGAGTAGGTGGTAGATGGATGGTTGGGTAGCTGGTAGATGGATGGTTGGGTAGGTGGTAGATGGATGGTTGGGTAGCTGGTAGATGGATGGCTGAGTAGCTGGTAGATGGATGGTTGAATAGGTGGTAGATGGATGGTTGAGTAGGTGGCACATGGATAGTTGAGTAGCTGGTAGATGGATGGTTCGGTAGGTGGTAGATGGATGGTTGAGTAGCTGGTAGATGGATGGTTGAGTTGCTGGTGGATGGATGCTTGAGTAGGTGGTAGATTGATAGTTGGGTAGGTGGTAGATGGATAGTTGGTTAGCTGGTAAATGGATGGTTGAGTAGGTGGTAGATGGATAGTTGAGTAGGTGGTAGATGGATGGTTGAGTAGCTGGTAGATGGATAGTTGGGTAGTGGAGAAGTTGGGTAGTTGAATGATTGGGTAGCTGGTAGATGGATGATTGGGTAGCTGGTAGCTGGATAGTTGGGTAGTTGAATGGTTGGGTAGTTGGTAGATGGATAGTTGGGTAGCTGAATGGTTGGGTAATTGGTAGATGGATAGTTCGGTAACTGGTAGCTGGATGGTTGGGTAGTTGAGTAGTTGATAAATGGATAGTTGAGTAGTTGGGTAGTTGAGTGAGTGGGTAGCTGGTAGATAGATGGTTGGGTAGCTGGTGGATGGATGGTTGAGTAGCTAGTAGATGGATAGTGAGGTAGTCTAGTAGTTGGGTAGTTCAATGGTTGGGTAGCTGGTAGATGGATGGCTGGGTAGCTCTTAGATGGATGGTTGGGTAGTTGAATGATTGGGTAGCTGGTAACTGGATAGTTGGGTAGTTGAATGGTTGGGTAGTTGGTAGATGGATAGTTGGGTAGTTGAATGATTGGGTAGTTGATAGATGGATAAATGGGTAACTGGTAGCTGGATGGTTGGGTAGTTGAGTAGTTGGTAGATGGATAGATTAGGTAGTTGAGTAGTTGGTAGTTGGTAGTTAGGTAGCTGGTTGATGGATAGTTGGGTAGTTAGTAGATGGATGGGTAGTTGAGTAGTTGGGTAGCTGGTAGATTGATAGTTTGTAGTTGAATAGTTGCAGAAGCTGGTAGATGGATAGTTGGGTAGTTGAGTGTTGTTGGGTAGCTGGTTGATGGGTAGTTGGTAGTTGAGTAGTTGGGTTGCTGGTAGATGAATAGTTGGTAGTTGAGTAGTCGGGTAGCTGGTAAATGGATAGTTGGGTAGTTGGGTAGCTGGTAGATGGATAGTTGGGTAGTTAGTTGAGTAGTTGGTAGATGGATAGTTGGGTAGTTGGTAGATGGATAGTTGGGTAGTTGGAGTGAGTTGGGTAGTTGGTAGATGGATAGTTTGTAGTTGAGTAGTTTGGGTAGCTGGTAGATGGATAGTTGGTAGTGAGTAGTTGAGTGGTTGGGTAGCTGGTAGATGGATAGTTGGTAGTTCAGTAGTTGGGTAGCTGGTAGATGGATAGTTGGGTAGTTGAGTAGTTGAGTGGTTAGCTGGTAGCTGGTAGATGGATAGTTGGGTAGCTGGTAGATGGATAGTTGGGGCTAGTAGTATTTGGTAGTTGGTAGTTGGATAGTTTGGTAGGTATTTGGGTATTTGGTAGATAGATCATTTGGGAGAGTAGTTGGTAGATGATAGTTGGTTTGAGTAGTTGGGTAGTTGGATAGTTGGTAAATGGGTAGTTGGGTAGATGGGTAGTTGAGTAGTTGGTAGATGGATAGTTTGGTAGTTGACTAGTTGGGTGTCTGGTAGATGGATAGTTGGGTAGTAGAGTAGTAATAGTTTGGCCTGGCTATTTAAGTGCAACGATGACGAGTTGAAAGGATATTTGAGTGGAAAATAGACATCAAAGACCCGGGTTCGACATCCTCCTGGGTCCTCCCCCATTTCCATTGTTCCCAGTTATGATATTGCCAAAGGCGACGTAAAACTAAACTCACTCATTGTACTAGTTGGCCGAGAATACGCACATGTTTCCAAAACCTAAGTTAAGAATAAATAGATAAAGATGTAGAGCATCCATGTTTGGAAGTAGCTGCCTCAACTGTATCATACATGGCACATGTCAGATGTATGATCTGGACGATAAACATATATGATGCATTGTTGTCATTCAGATTCAAACCCGTGAAGATCCGGATTAGAATTGGTCTCCAGCAACCCATGCTTGTCGTAAGAGGCGACTAACGGGATCGGGTGGTCAGGCTTGCTGACTTGGTTGACACATGTCATCGTATTCCAACTGTGTAGATCGATGCTCATGCTGTTGATCACTGATTGTCTGGTCCAGACTAGATCATTTACAGACCGCCGCCATATAGCTGGAATATTGCTGAGTCCGGCGTTAAACAACAAACCAACCAACCAACATTTAGATTCATTTTAGTTCAGGTCGAATATTAAAAAATGCATTTTAAGTTTTGAATATGCGTTCCACCTATTCATATTTGATCATGTGGATAAATAACAAATGAAATAAACTTGTATGAACGTTACACGAAAACATGTCATGATAATACTGGTGATGCATGTCAAGACTCATGATGAAAGCAGAGAATTCCACAGCTATTTTAAACGTGTCAAGCTCGTTGTACAGAATCAGAAATTTGAGGTTGATTTTGTTGATGGCGATGTACTGCTGGACGGTACAGCGATGGGAGTAAACCAGGTGAAGTCCTTCACCAAGTCTGCCCAGAGTCGGCCATTTCTGGAGAAGCTTTCTGAGGAACCATTGCATCGTGTGTACATGCAGTGTGTGGAACTCTGAGAAACCATTGCATTGTGTGTACATGGAGTGTGTGGAACAGAATAGCAATCCAACCGACTCCTTCGTCTGGATGAAGTCGGCTGGTCTTAAATGTGAAACTGAGGGCTATGTTTTTGCTGCTCAAGACCAGGCACTTCCCACTCGCTATCGTCAAAATGTGATTTTTAAACAAAATATCAATGTGAAATGTCGGCTTTGCAATGAATTTAAAGAGACTGTCCAACACCTTGTCAGTGGATGTCCGTCCTGGCACAAACATCACATCTTAAAAGACATGATGGCATGGCTCGCTGTTTTTAGTACCATCTCCGGCATGCCTGTGGCTGCTTTGACTCCGAGGTCCATCCATGGTACAACCCTGAACATGTCCATGGCGTCATGGAAAATGAGTGTTTTCAAAATTCTGTGGAATAGGCCCATATACAGCCTCAGAAAAAGTCCATCCAACAAACCTGATCTTGTCCTTTTTGATCAAGCCAATGAATTTATTTATATCATTTAATTTTCTGTCCCTTTTGACAGCAATGTGACTGGCAAGATTCAGGAAAAGCATGCTAAATATGCGGACCTCGCCTTTGAAATGTCTCGCTTGCATCCCAAGTACACTGTCGTCAGGCTCCCCATTGTTCTCGGTGCCCTTGGTTTGGTACCTCCTGATCTCTTGGCACAGATCAGGAGAGTGCCCGGCTTCTCCACCGGGAGCACAGCCCTTCTGACACTCTGGGTAATGCAGAGGGCTGCGGTGTTAGGGAGCCTACATATTCTCCAGAAAGTTCTTGGTGGGTTCGACTAGGCAGCGTTTCCTGGGAGAAGTCCCATTCGCTGTCTGGGCTGCGTGTATAGGGGACAAGGGCCCTGAGCTGATGATAAGCCTTACCAGTCTGACTGTGCCAGGATCACCCGAACCCTCTCTGCTGCATTTTTTATTTGCAGCAGTACCTTCTCTGCTGCATTTTTATCTTAATCTGTAAAACATAATAATAAATGAAAGCTAAATCCCTTTTGTTTGTACGATTCCGACAAACTAGTATACAGTGCAGGAGCATGTGTTTATGAATCCTTATCAAACAATGATAACACGGTTGTATGCCAAATGGTTGAACTTGTCATAAACACATACAAAGGCTAATCAATTGTTCATTTGATAAATCACTTATGCACAAAATAAGAAATTGTACCGGACACCATCCTTATCTCTGATGCGTCAAGTTTAGTATTTGCCTCCACATGGCTACCATAAAACTTTTATGAAAGCTTTACTGAGGCCTTGAACTATGTAACAATGATCAAACTACATCTGACCAAACCACGCGAGACGCTTTTTGAAATCGTAAAAAACCACATGTACCCAAAAGGTTCTGGAAATGTTAACACCAAGGACGAAAGCTGTTGGAATAATGCTCGACTTAAAGGAAAGCTTACTATAGGAAAGTTGAAGATTAGTTAATAAATGAGTTGGACGGAATTGGCTAAATTTATAGCACATCTTCCATATACCTGAAACCTAACTGAAACTCCTTTCCGAAACTACCTCGTTTTGATGTTGCATAGTACAGCAGAAATTCTGTCCCACGAAGAAAGAGCTCCGCAAAGAGGGGGAACAATGAATCCCCACGGGGATGCCGATTCCTAAGTCCTACTTAGTATGTATGAAGTCTAGCCTTTCATGTACAGTTATCTCAGTAAACTTCAAAGGAAATGGCTTACACTTACTTTTGATAAATTGTCCAGAACCTCTGAAGATAATGGCTATGCCCATCACATTTGTTAACTAACGCTTCTCCTTTAGTTTCCCATGTGGGATAGTGGTGTACGAAGATGAAAAATGAAATTTTGACAAAGCTGAACTTGTTGCAATCATAAAGAAAAGCTTTAAGGATTATTTGAAGGGTACGATATATAGCATGTCTTATTTTATTATAGGGGCGGTGGGTTAGCCTAGTGGTTAAAGCGTTCGCTAGTCAAGCCGAAGACCCGGTTCGACTCCCCACATTGGTACAATGTGTGAAGCCCATTTCAGGTGTCCCCGCCGTGATATTGCTGGAATATTGCTAAAAACGGCGTAAACCAATACGCATTCACTCACTCACCTCCAAAACGCATTATTTAAAGTGAATGCACAAGTATAATAAATGCCAGCTTGTGAACAAATTCAAAAATGATGTGCACACCAAGCATAAAATAAACATCACACCATTAGACCGCACATCCCACTTGTAGACATGGGTCCCGATCTACTAAGCGTTCGTAACGATACGACCCGTCGTAACTCGATACTGTATCAGTTGCTTACGAATGCCGTAGTGCTACGAACGTTTTGTGGATATGGTCCATGAAGTAAATTTAGGTGTCCATATGCATCATCGCGATATCATAATATATTCAGGAAACTAAATGAATGTAGCATCTCGTCTAACCCGTGGAAGACAAAACTACCGTATACTCATATGACCTCAAATGAGAGATGGCGTGTTACACATTTGTCTTTATTTCAGTTTTGACCTTGCTCAGCTGTTTATATCATTATATACTCATGCCAATAATGGTTGTCACCCCCTCCCCAACCCCACACCCCCTCTCCAATTAAAAAAATTGAAGGGGGTGACAACCATTATTGGCATGAGTATATTTATGTTTCTGTTGTGCATTATTTCATCAATTACACAGGGTGTATTCCTATGTACGTATCTTTAAAATATTTTTCAGAACGCCTTAAATTCTTAACACACATAAATGTGTGTTTGACATTTATTGCAAACACACTTAATTATAATATTTTTCTCCCTTTGTAATGATTCATATTTCAGACATACAATATTACATTCAGGTACGTGATTATATATATTCATGTTTTAAAAGCCTATACTTATTTCTCCCTCAAGCATGGCCTAACCAGTAATTCTATGACAGCCATGAGTGTACAGAACCAGTTCTCATGGCCTTAAGAACGCCGCAAGCTGTTCAGATGGCGTGTATGTGACTTCTGTCACACATAAAAGTCGGCTTTTATCTGTCAGTTTGTTAACATAAACTGACGAAAAGGAAAAAGTATATTTTGTTGAGAGAAGCCAGTATTTTCGTTGCTGAAAAAGTTCACAGTAGATACTAAGGTTGAGCAGAGGGGCGTTACGTTATGACTACTTACGTTTTGAGGCAAATGGTGCTGATTACAGGTGCTACCTGTAGGGAAGTTCATGCTTAAACATACCTTTCGAGGACGCCTGGTGTTATCACTGATTTTCAGTGATCGATTCATATTATTTTCACAACTGTTTTCCTTCGGACCAAATGGATTTTGTTTTTGAGGATATTAAAGACTAGGTACACTTTTGCATTGACATTTTATATTCAAAAAGTCATTTTTGTCTGACGAAGTTGCATTTGTATATATTACTCATAGTTCGAATTGAGAAGTATTACAGTTTTATTGTTCATTTGATTTTGTTTTCGTGTAATAATGATCTTGTTGTAAAATATAAGATGCATTAAATAGAAAACATAGTGTTCAATATCAGAGGCACGTTGGGAATGTATATCACAAAATAACATATTCCTGAAAAGGATCACACCCTCCCAATTTAATAAACTTTTTACTACCATTAGTCGCACATCATTCCTTGATTTAAAGAGTGAGTGAGTGAGATCAAAGTCTACGTTGCGTTATTTCAGCCATATCGTGACGACATGTTTTAAAGATGTTTCTGTATGGGTGTTTAATATTAGATAACATAGAGGTATGTTACAATTATGAAGTAACAACGAAAGTAGATGTTGTACATGCGAGTGTGTTTAGTTGCTTGTATTAGTCCGGACTAATGTCGGTTGTATAGTGCTAGTCCACATGCCATGCCGCAGTTTAACATGTGAGTTAACCAGGCCTTATTTTAACCACATCCTGGCTAGAAAAGACAGGGTAACAACAAGTTCCATCTTAACATCTTTGGTAAGACAGTACACACTAGCACTGAACATATGGCTTCAGATAGAATGTTTCTGTAACATTAAGTTATGCAATCCTGTAGTTATGGTACAAGAATGATTACGTACACATATACTTCAATAAAATGAAATACGTAAATTTAGTCATAACTCTTGCATAACAAAACTTATGAAAAATATGAATGTGTACGAGGGAGGAGTGCAGAGAAAGGGACAGCCAGGTGTTCGAGAACGGATGGAGACGGCACAGCACAGGTTAATGAATAAATAACTTTGTCTGTGAACGTGCTTCTCGAACACCTGGCTGTCCCTTTCTCTGCACTCCTCCCTCGTAACAAACAGTGAACTATGTCAATATTTTAATGATAGTTTGTTAAACAACTTATTTATTTTTGGGACAAAAATTCTGCAAATAAATCACAGAGTGGGTATGATGTTTTGATTATGATCAGCGTTTCATTGAGTATGTTATGTTTATTAGTTTTCGAGTTAGATTGCAATTCATCGGTCCGCTTTTGAGCCAAACGGACTATATACAGTCTTTAAAAATCGGTCCCTTTGAAGGTAAATGGCGCAATTACAGCATTTTAATTTCAGCATGAGCATACTTAATGCACATCAGTCTTGTTTTAAAA
Source organism: Haliotis rubra (assembly GCF_003918875.1). NCBI lineage: Eukaryota > Metazoa > Mollusca > Gastropoda > Lepetellida > Haliotidae > Haliotis > Haliotis rubra. The sequence goes on from NW_025767122.1 coordinate 401,253, forward strand.
TGTTCTTAATCACGTCTATTCCGCAATCAACATACCACCTCAGCTGCATGTCTGCACTGGTCTACAGAGCTTGTGTTATGAAGACCAGTTGGAACCGTCAACACACTTTCCTGTTTCTCCCCATGAGTGAGTGAGTGAGTTGGGTTTTACGTCGCTTTTAGCAATATTCCAGCAATATCACGACGGGGGACACCAGAAATGGGCTTCACACATTGTGCCCATGTGGGGAATCGAACCCGGGTCTTCGGCGTGACGAGCCAACGCTTTAACCATTAGGCTACCCCACCGCCCCTTCTCCCCATGATTATTGATCTGGTAGCAATTGTGATATAGACAGATGTGTCAGATATATCACTGACATAGAGACAAAAACAACCATTCTTTTTATTCCAGATGCTAAGGCGAGGTGGGTCGATACAGCAACTGTGGGATATGAACGTATGTGTAGACATGAAGTTATAAATTCATTTGTGTTTCTCTGTTTACGGGGTATGCCTTCCTCAATTTGCTGCATTTGATTAAATACCTACATGTTTTACTTCCGTATATTTATCAAATACATCTGGAAACTACCCTCATCCCTATTGAAAGGCTCATAACCAGAATGATATTTTTAACCATACGTAGACGGGTATAGCCTCAAGCATTTCAGAAATATTATAGCTGTAAAATGAAATAGACGCTTATCATTCTTCCAAACACTTTGCAGGTGTATAACGTCCGTGAAAGAGGATATTTATTCTATTGGACAGCCGTTGTGTACAATGTACCATTAATCCGTACAGTAGTTTCACAATCTGAAACTACTCTGCCTTATGGAGTGAGTGAGTGAGTGAGTTTAGTTTTACACCGCACCATATGGCGGCAATCTGTAAATAATCGAGTCTGGACCAGACAATCCAGTGATCAAAAACATGTGCATCAATCTGCGTAATTGGGAACCGAAGACGTCAAGTAAGAAAGCGAGCCTGACCACCCGATCCCGTTAGACGCCTCGTACGACAAGCATAGGTTACTGAAGATCAATATTTTAACCCGGATCTTCACGGGCTTGACTTATGGAAGGTTTAAACAATGACTGATATATACTGTTCAACTTTTGATAGGAATGAGCAGATATATGTGACTGTATTTGATTATACATTAGACATATGAGAGTCGGTTTTTTGTAACGCGGAGAGACAAAAAGGTATTCCCACGGTGTATTGTGATGGCGAGCAGTATTACAAATATTAGTTTTTATACGCTGCTAACATTTTCATGTAAAACACATTTCCACATGTATGGTATTAATATACGAATCATCAAAGAAAACATAACAGAACAAGTTTCTAATAATGAGATAAATATTATTAGCTTTCACTTGATAAAAATATCATAGTACATTTTGACAAATAAATAGTCATGGAATCTGCTTATCGATACACCACCATACCACATTGGGATGTACACAATAATGGTGGTTGTACTCATTGTGTACATAGTAAACCAATGTTTGAATTTTAAACTCACTTTGAAAAGGGTAAAATAAAAACTGACGTACTAACGAAATACACACCTGATGTTTTGGTAAAAAGTTTTCCTAAAAACAGCGTAATATTTAGAAAAGTGTTTTGATTGTGACTCACAAGTCACAAACATTGTGTACGTGTTGCAATAACACTTAAGATATCGTACTCAATTGGAACATTGCTAGCAAAATATTTACGTTGTTTTAATAGTCTCAAAACACCAGGTGTGTACTTTCTTTTGTACATCAGTATATATATATCATTTTGTTTTCACTCAGAACACTTTTAATGGATTTGTTGCAGTGCTGTCAGTATTGTGAAAGTAGATAGCCAAAGGCAAGCACAAATCTACAAACACAGTAAAATGACAAGATACTATTACATGCATATTTACATTCATATACTCTTGGTAAATGTGTAAAACATGCAAATACGTTTTAATATCATTATAATTCTTTTGATTTATATCAGTAATAACTAGTTGTCTCATAAATGTTAGTAAGTGGAGGAGTTGTGACTGAAGTTAAATATTACGGGTAGTAATATTATCAGATAACTGGTAATTCCTTAATGATTTTCAGATATTTTAAGTACAATTCATTACAGCAGTTTGTCAACATATTTCAGTAGCGAAATACACACAATGAATGCCTGTAATTGTCACAGAAATCATCCACTTATTTCACCTGCGAAACGAAATAATAAATGAATATTTCATAAAATAAAAGCAAGAACATCATTCCTTCTACCAACATTCTTAACCACAACAAAAATTAAACAGTGTCATTTTAGAATATATAGTATCTATGATTCATGTCTGAAATTGGTTTAATGTATATGTACATTTAGTAATGATGTAAAGGTACTATACGTACTTGAAATAAATATTTAACAATATTTCATAAACATCATTCACCTATGGTCATTGCACGAACAAAACAATAACAAAACCTCACTTGAGACTTGAGTCTGTATCACATCAAGGGCAGACAACTCCAATGGATCCTCGAATTTAACTTTGTCCATAGTTAAATATTATCACAATATTCCGCTGTATGGAATCTCCACGTATAATGTGCATGCCATATACTGGCGATAAATAGCTTCCTTGCTAAACCCATCACACTGTAATTTTGAGAAGTAGCAAATATGTCATAAAAAGATTTAACAGAGCTGTGTCGTTGTTCACGGGAGAGTTATCGTTCTTACACAAAGTGAACACATTTGTTTTTGTCTTAATATATGCGTGATGTTGTATACAGTACTGCGCTATGATATTTATGTTGTACACATCTTTACATGAAGTGTATACGTTTTGTGTATATGCAACAGGATATGTATACTCTTGTAGGTATTCTAACATTACACGTGAAATTTTGTATACCTGTATGTAGTGTTGGATATATTTGTATACATATCACATTGTACACACTTGTATAAGTTTCTCATGATTGGTATCTAGCGTTGTACGCTTTTTTAACACTACTGCGTACAACGTTGTACACATTTCTGACAATCTCTTTGTAATGTTCTACCTACTACTTACAATTAGTTGTAACCTTCCTTAAATTCTGGGGGCGGTGGGGTAGCTTAGTGGTTAAAGCGTTGGCTCGTCACGCCGAAGACCCGGGTTCGAATCCCCACATGGGTACAATAAGTGAAGCCCATTTCTGGTGTCCCCCGCCGTGATGTTGCTGGAATATTGCTAAAAGCGGCGTAAAACCAAACTCAGTCAGTCAGTCTTACATTCTGTGTCACGTTGTACATATTTTCTGACCATTTGTGTAGTTTTGTAAAGATTCATGAAACTATTAGCACATCTTTGTATATATTTCTTACACTAAGAATATAACGTTGTACACATTGCCGGCTATCTGGTTGTAACGTTGTACATATTTATATTACTGTGTGTACAGACTTGAAAATATATAACACAGTTCTTAAGTGCATATTACTGGCATTCGGAATGTACATCTGTATCCGTTCCTAAACATTTTGCACTTTATTTAAATTTAATTAAACTATTTTTGGCGTTGTACATATTTATGTGCATAAACTTGAACATATAACTGACCGTCGGAATGCAGAATTCCACAAGCTATTTCGCTTAACACCCTACCATCAGTCTGTCTGCAATGGCGTACATATTACTGATAATTGGTGTATCACGTACATTTTGGCGAAAATGTTGATATAAACTTGAACGAATCTCTTATCTTTTGTGCACAAGTTTGACAAGTTTTGCTGACCATTAGAATGTATATTTTTAACTGTGTACAACGTTTCACGCATATCCAGACCTATTTCTGCATCTGTTCTTAATATGGCAGTAACTGTGTTAAGGATTTCGCAGTTCAGTCATGTACACCTTAAGCAGTGACGCTTATTTATATAATGTAAGTAATATCTGCAAAGGCACGTATTAACTGTTAAGAGCACCGTATATGTTGATATATACAAGTTCTTTATACACGATATCATGACATATCCATCCTGGTCCATATCCAGGTCCACATCCTGGTCCACATCCTGGTCCACATCCTGTCGTATCCACATACTCAAGAATCTAAGCATTTCCTCATGTAAACAGTCACGTTTACAAACTGGTCATCAGTGTGCCCTTACCAACAGAATCCACAGAAGTACCAACATTTGCCAACTCTCATCTGAAATAAGGGGAAGATATCCATGGATGCACGTTTGACAAAATGCAGTTCCATAAGTTTCTCATACACTAATATTCTTGAGTGACCTCAAAATCGTTGATCGACGATGAATACGATGAGCTTTTTGGCCTGCGTAAGGCAGGCATCGTTGCATGGCCACTTGGCATAACCACAATCTTCTTTCTAGGGTTCCGGAAGTTCCTTGAATACACTTTGTACACGTCCTCTATGGGTCTCTCAATTGTCGTGGTGTATCCCGACCTTACATGCTGTTCAGAACCCCTGATATAATATGAACGTTCGTGAGACGGCACGTCGAAAACGTCATTGCCACCCGAACGTCCGATACTTCCGGGACTTCTCGGAACGGAGCTGCTGGAACTACTCCGGTGTCTTGCTGTTCCTCGGACAGGGTGCATGGCCCTCACCTCCGAACGTCCAGTGCGTTTGGTGTAATAACCTTTGCGTTGACCCTTTTCGGTCTGAACACCAAAACTTCGGATGTCATGGTCCGGCATGTCGAAATTGACGCGTTTGTCGGCACTGTTGGCGCTGTCTGTTGGCGACGGTAGTTCCAGTTCGTCAACAGGCACGGGTAAATATTTTCGTTGGTCCTGTCCGTTTGGGATTATGTCTTTTTTGAAGTATTCAGCTGCGCTGATCCCGGTCGTCTTTTCCAACAGAAACTTGATCTCACGAATTTCTTGAGACAGGGAAAGCAGTTCGTCCTTCAGAGAGCGGTAGGATGTGGATGACATCATGGACTCTCGGTCAGAGTCTAGATCACCGAAGTTGGTTTGTACCGCCACACTAAACCCAGGCCTCCCTTCAATCTCGCACGGTTCACGCTCGAACGTCTCTGTGGCTACCTCCACTTTCACATGATGCTCGGGCCCGGCGACACCGTTTTGTGTGACAACATCCCGCCTCCTCTCACCATCCACGTTATCCCCAGAATCGGACGACATCTCCGAGTGACCATTCATGTGGACGTTGTCATGTTTTGGCATCAGCGTCCAATTTGTACCCTGCGGTTTCACTAAATCTATTTTATAACCTTCTCCAGCTAGGGATTTCTTGTGCTCCTTGAACGCAAGCACAATCTGTGACACATCCTGTTCACACTCACATCGACACACTAAGTAGTTGGACCTCCTCTGAGCATCAACATAAATTGTCATCAAGCAGGTCGAGTTGTACCAATTGACACATATATCCTGGATCCCAGTGAAGGGGATTTTCTCCGACTTCCTCGACCCCTTCCGTCCATTCTCCTGTATGACATGTAACCTCAGACCGTCCTCACAAAGCTGATAATTTGATGGCAGGCTTTTCTTCTCCAGAAACTGAACGCTGATTTGACGTAACAGCGCGTCATTGGAAGCTTTCGAGCTGGGTTTCCAGATCCCACAAAACTGGACCCTTTTCTGGGTAAGGACTGCAGACATGATGTAAAAGCGACTGGTCCGGCCAGCATTCGCCGTGTACTTCTCCTCCCTCGACTACTGGCAACAAGCGTGACTGCAGATCTAGTTCAATAACTACAGCTTGAATCAATGAATACACAGGCAGAAGCTCAGCCGAGTGTCGCGGCTACAAGGCTGCCTCTCGTTAAGTATTCTCCGCTTGCTCGAGTCTCTTGCCAAACCGGTTTAGTTAGTACGCGCGTCTGCGCTGCTAATTTACTCAACTGTCATTTTTCTAAAGCAGTCTATTTTAATAACCCTTTTCAACGTCTCACCTGGTATTTATGAAAACACATATTTAATGTAGGGAATGCACATAGCGAGGTTTACACATAATGCCATTCCGATTGGTTTATCATGTTGTAGACATCTGAGAAGGCTGTTCCAGGGTCAGTTGAACTGACTTATCAGATCAGGCTGCGTTGTCACATGATGTTGTCATGGCCAGTGAAACGTGAAAATGAAGCGGCATGAATGCTAAATCTCAGTTGGAGTGAGTGTGTTTAGTTTTACGCCTTCTTTTAGCAATATTCCAGCAATATCACGGCAGGGGACACCAACAATTGGCTTCATACATTGTACCCATGTGGGGAATCGAACCCGTGTCTGCAGCGTGACGAGCAAACACATTAACCACTAGGCTACCCCACCGCCCTTAAATCTCAGCTGAAGATGACACAGGAACGAACTGATCTGTCCAGATAAAAACAGCTGATTCTCTGAAAATAAAATCAACGTAGCTAATCGGGTCGGATTTCCTCAGGAAATGTCTATCGTAAGAGGCGAAGGTTTTCCGACTCAGTTACACCACACAGGTTGGTGCTAAGGTAATTATTTACAAGCCGCTCTAACATCACTGTGTTTAGCGTTAGATAGATAAATTAAGCGTAAACAAACAAATCAACACGATTTTTAAAGACTAAAGAACTTTTCAGTTAGTTTGAATATATTTCGTTCTTATGTGCCACAGACTGATTCTTTTCGCACGTCACGCCGAAGACCCGGATACGATTCCCAACATGGGTAGAAAGTGTGAAGCATTTTTCTGTTGTTCCCCGCCGTGATATTACTGAATATTGCTAAAAGCGGCGTAAAAACACACTAACTCATTTTCTGCAATAACGTATGTTCGCGTTCGATAAATTCCGCTTGAAGTTTCTATTCTGAGTTACGTGAGGGCTTATGGTCCCCAAAAAGTTGCAAGAAAAGAATATTATTAATTAAATACAAATTACATTCATTCCTAAACAGAATACTGCACATGAATCTATCCGAAAGCTTGAAATATACTCAGTATAAATTCAATAGTATCGTATAACAATTTAAAGCCAAATATATAGCTCAAATCCACACCTCGCCCCACTTAAACTATCAATGCAAACCAAGGCTCCATTAAGGCTGAACAGAGATCCCAGGAGGGTTAATTGCTGTCCTGTGTTAGGGACTAAAGTTTGACCAGAGAGACCAATGGGGCTAATTCAGCGTCGTTCGTGTCAACACGACACTTAAAGTAAATTGGTGAGGACACTATACTTATATATCTGTGTGTACCTACATCAGCAACTGTCTACAAATAACAAAGTCTCGGGAGCTCCTCTGGCTTGTACAAACATCCCTGGCAAGTTTCTTACAATTATTTCTATGTGTGAGAGAAAGAGGCGACTACCATCTTGTTCAACCGAGACATTATTTTGGGGCCCCTTTTGGTTGAGTTAACATGGAGGTGTTCTTTAGTAGATGTTCCAGTTTTAATCACAAAAACGGGTATGATGATTGTACGTATATATACATATGACGTTGAGCTGTTACATTATAACTGATAATTCACCTGATGAAGGAGCAAGAATTAGCTGTGAAACGTCGTATATAGAATAAAATATATACGAAAATAACAACAAAAAAGTTGTTATCCATAAAACGTGTCATGTATATGTTCGTCCAACTTCTAAATGCCTTTCAAAAACTACATTTTAATGTAATCATTGCATTCCTCAATTTCACTATTGCTGGGTTTGATTATCCTCTTGGGTACAAAGTGTGAAGTCCATTTCCCCGCCGAATTTGCTGGAACATTACTCTCACTCACTCACTCACTCACTCACTAACTCAATTGTACACCATCTTATACACCACAGACTCACTCACTCACTCACTCAATTATACACCAGCTTATACACCACAGATTATCGGAATATCGGAGAGTGTAACCTAGTATACATCATATGTACCCAGTCGATATGGTTATATTTGAACAAACGTTTTATATAAACACTATTAATTCGCCCTATGTGTTGAAAGATAGAAGCGACAAAACCCTTTCCACTTTCATAAGAAGAGAGCATGTGTCATCGTATCTATGAAATAGCGATGATACCAGATACCAGATACCAGATACCAGATACCAGATATATGGTGTTGAAGGAATGCCATATATACGTAGTGAATGTTATTCACATGCAATGCCATTACAAATAACTCGGTAGGGCTCAACCCACACTCATTAATACAGAAACATATTGTTCCTGGTGAAAGAACTCCAGATATAGCTTTAACCTCTATAGAAGAATAGGCCACATGTTATATATGACTGAAGAATGCTTAAGATTATATATACTATATATAAGTCTCTTTGTAGACCTTACTGTGAACGTCAAGGCTGGAGAACTTCCAGCCTTGGTCGTAAACAGATTGGCATAATAGCGGTGATAGGTCTGTGTACTTCTGGAAACAGGTGATGGCAATGGTTGACACAGGGCACCTGAGCGGAACTAAATGTAGTCACACAACTTGCATCTTTGCCAAAACTGGTTCAGATTTTGCACAGTTTGTGTTGAACCCTTGTACAGTGTGTTCATCCAAGTGGGAGTTCTTTCACTGAGAATCAGCCAGACATGACAGTGTATGCATCATGTCATATTAACACGACAGGCGAGTGCACTTGTCAGCTTCATGTCATTTGACACATCACTGAGGAATGTAACGATGTTGAACATGCAAATCAGGTGTTCTTTTGTCACGGAACGCAGACATCGGCTGTTTTTCACTCATGTCAGAAGAGGTGGGAAAGCAGGGTGGCATATATTTTATGTATTTTATGGCAATGAAAATACACATCTTTTCTAATGTCTAAAGAAAGTAATTTCTGGACCATGAACGTTCTGCTCCGACATCACACGTGGGAGTACCATAGACCCTATCTTGGAACTGTTGTTATCTTCATTTTCTTAATTAGTTAGAAATATCTCCCCAAAATTAAATAAGCAGAAAGTACAAAGGGAAGATTGTTGCTGTGAACAGAACATCAACTTTAAAGCTCTTGAGAGGCATATAGAAGTTGGTATTCAAGCAACAGACAAAAAATATTATGGATGTCAACTTCTTCGAAATTCTTTATTGTATACACAACGTTATGGGCTTTTCCTTGCCCCTTCGTCGGGTCTTATAATCAACTAAAATAGCCAGTCTAGATTATCTGTCGAAACAGAAGCTATGAAGCGTAAAATACAAGATAGTGGTGAACATTATGATGGATTCCAAGACATCAATGATGACACGCGGTGCTCGCAAAGGGGAAGGACAGCCTGCCCTTGAAACTGCTACAGTCATTTCTACACATTCATCAGTATCAGCAGGGAGACTATATAACGTAGTATGTATCTGTAGTAGATTATCCCTGGTATCAGATTCAGACTGAGAATCCGTGAAGGCTTACTTTGACGTTCTTCCATCCTGAGTAAGGTACGATTACTCACTACCTACTCACATTCCTCCCAAAATGCATTACCAGGCCAAGAATCCCACCCTTAATATCATAATCAGCAGTGGCGAGGGTTTCCCAATGTCAGAGGGTGGTTGGGTATGTATTATGTTCAATTACAATGTATAATGATACACTGAACAGCTTCACGGGTCAAGGGACAGCTATTGTCACTCTGTAGTTATACAAGCTGGCTTTTCAGCGGCGTGCTAGGGTATCTGGCTTTCCCTGAAGAAAACCAACTTTATTGCTATGAAGGTGAATCTGGTGTATATCCGAGGCAATGTATTTGACAGTCGCTGTGTCTGTCAGGGCGCTTGTGAAGCATTCCATATGTCACCATGTACAAAATATAACCTGACGTAAGAGGAAATCAAGATGTTATGCATTGATGATTGGTTTGCCCCTCAGAGAATATTATGGTACACTTCCATTTATCCGTATGAACCCTTGCTGCGGATATATTTATTAAAACAAACTTCTGTGGTACAAGGGGTGCATAATTGTTGTCACTTGACTTAGATATAATGTGAGGGAATGTTGCGTTACGGCGCAGTCATCAAATTGCCCTCTATTTCCAGAAGGTCGGGTAAGGGTATAAGCGGGTTAGCTGCATGGGTACCGACCCACCCAGTCGGATCATATGACAAGGTCAGACCCTGAATTGCACCCACCCGACCCTCATAGTCAGCTGTCCCTGACACAGTGAAACCCTTGGGACATTGTCGGCCCACAGTGGTCGAGCACAAGTATCAGATAAAGCAATTGTGGGCCTGTTGACCCCGGTACAAGTATGACACGAAGCCCTAGTTACTTGGCTGATCCCGGTACAAGCTTGAAACGAAGCCCACATGACCTAATTGACCCCGGTACAATTATGAGACGAAGTCCATACGACCTAGATGATCCCGGTACAAGCATGAGGAGAAGCCCTTGTGACCTGGTTGACCCCGGTACAAGCAGGAAACGAAGCCCACATGACCTAGTTGATCTCGGTACAAGCATGAGATGAAGCCCTTGCGACCTGGTTGACCCCGGTACAAGCAGGAAACGAAGCCCACATGACCTAGTTGATCTCGGTACAAGCATGAGACGAAGCCCTTGCGAACTGGTTGACCCTGGACGAGCAGGAAACGCCCTTGTGACCTAGTTGATCTCGGTACTGACCTGGTTGACCCCGGTACAAGCAGGAAACGAAGCCCACATGACCTAGTTGATCTCGGTACAAGCATGAGACGAAGCCCTTGTGACCTGGTTGACCCCGGTACAAGCAGGAAACGAAGCCCACATGACCTAGTTGATCTCGGTACAAGCATGAGATGAAGCCCTTGTGACCTGGTTGACCCCGGTACAAGCAGGAAACAAGCCCACATGACATGACCTAGTTGATCTCGGTACAAGCATGAGTTGAAGCCCCCTTGTGACCTGGTTGACCCCAGTACAAGCAGGAAACGAAGCCCACATGACCTAGTTGATCTCGGTACAAGCATGAGACGAAGCCCTTGTGACCTGGTTGACCCCGGTACAAGCAGGAAACGAAGCCCACATGACCTAGTTGATCTCGGTACAAGCATGAGATGAAGCACTTGTGACCTGGTTGACCCCGGTACGAGCAGGAAACGAAGCCCACATGACCTAGTTGATCTCGGTACAAGCATGAGGCGGAGCCCTTGTGACCTCTGTTTTGTTTAATCAAAATATACCCACGCACGCACGCACACACACACACATGCATATATGTTTGTACTATTATATTCAATATACTAGCTTCCCCTGACATGAGAATTATCTGGGCACCATATAGAGGTACTTCTATAAGGTCATAAGGTAGTTGAAAAAACGGAACTATAAATATTAACATTGTTTTGAAAGCAGTTAATGATGCAATATAAACCAAATTATTTCAGTTATCTATCGGATCCGCACTTGGCAAAATATAGATTGTTTATGATCTAACTGATAAAAGACTATGCACGACATACACCTGGTTGGTCTACACCGATAGCTGCACAGGTAAAATGAGGTTCTCGGGTCAGTGTGACACTGCGCTTAACAGCAAGGCCATAGTCTATACACCCATACACACGGACTATGTATGGCCTAGAATTCACCCGAGTACGGAGTAATTCAAAGGGTTTTTTTTCAATATCCGCATAGCTCCAACACACCGGGAGCTCCACGACAGCGCTGAACAGTCTGCTTACATTAACACTGAACATGCGTACCAGACACATTGTCAATCATAATGCATGATTTAAGCTTAGTGCTTGTTTTATGCATACATGTGCAACTGGTCTTTATCATGGTCTATGAATGACAATATCGTCAGTGAATGAGTTGTATTTGATTGCCTAACCATGAAAGTTCCCTTGCTTCGATGTGTTCATAAGTCCACAGTTATTCAGGACACTGTAATTAACGGCATGTTGTTTCCCCATTAGTTGACAATAGAATGGACGTGGTTGTCCATTGTTGTCCCTTATTACTTACTGTTGTCCAAGTTTATGAGTAAGAGGTCTGTCAATCTATTATTGTATATTTTTATTATTAATATTATTTCTATTATAAATCTATTATCATGTTTTACAGATTAAGATGAAAAATGCAGCAGGGAGGGTTCGGGTGATCCTGGCACAGTCAGGCTGGTAAGGCTCATCATCAGCTCAGGGCCCTTGTCCCCTCTACAGGCAGCCCAGACAGCGAATGGGACTTCTCCCAGGAAACACTGCCTAGTCGAACCCACCAACAACTTTCTGGAGAATATGTAGGCTGCCCAACACTGCAGCCCTCTGCATTACCAAGAGCGTCGGAAGGGCTGTGCTCCCGGTGGAGAAGCCGGGCACTCTCCTGATCTGTGCCAAGAGATCAGGAGGTACCAAACCATGGGCACCGAGAACAATGGGGAGCCTGACGACAGTATACTTGACATTTCATGTTAATATTTTCTTTAAGAATCACATTTAGGCGATTGCGAGTGGCAAGTGACTGGTCTTGAGTAGTAAATAAGAAAATAAATATTAATATTTCTATTATAATGTTATGGCTGACTTGGCTGACACGTCATCGTGTACCAATTGCGTAGATCAATAATCATAGATTCGGTCACTACATTGTTTTGTCCAGACTCGTTTATTTACAGCTGGAATATTACAAAACAAAAACAAAATGTAACCGCAACACTGAACAAATGTACACGAAACAGACTTTCATTCAACGTTGAGAGTTTGACATTTTAAAATAAGATTCTAAAGACGATATCTCGTCTTATCTGTTCCAGATCGCTTCTGTACTTCTGTCGCTAGCATCTGTTCCAACCCATGAACCCGTGAAGGTCCGGGTTAGAATTGATCTTCAGTAACCCATGCATGTCGTACTTACTCACTCACTCCAACCCATCACGTGGTTTGTTTCATTATTAATATACACAATATTCACAGGATACAACCATGTGTGGGAAAGGTATTAACATACGTCGTTAAACATCTTTCCTTGAACGACGTTCACAAAGAAGAGTTGCGTACTTGTTCTTTCTCGAGAAAACAGGAAACATTAGGAGTGAATTGGGCAGGACATTTTAAAACTTGTCGCTTTGTGCAGTCACTCCTCTTGGTGATCCAGTCATGTAATGCTCAACGCGCTGATTTTTCTTTACGCCCAATGACATTTGTTTGGGCGGATAATCTAGACTGGGTATTGTCTGGCATTGACGTTTTTCTACAGACTCTATTCACCTATTTCAAACTGCCTTGTGTGGATGGGACAGGTTTACGACATCTGTATTCGTTAAATAAAGCTCCCACATCCACTCCTACGAAAAATTAAATAAAACATCATACAATTTCAAACCCTTATCATACCACTGGGAATAAAATTCCATTCACCACACCTTTAAATAAAGAATAAATTAACAATTTAAACAAGCTTACAGAAATATGCCATACATACACACAGCACGTGAAGCGTATATATTATACCGGGGTTGTCTAGACCACCTTTCATTTCAATAACCATGTTATTCTGACGATCCAATGAGGTTTCTTTGATAAGGTGTGACCTAGGTCTTCTCATGCTTCGCGCGCGTGTCGCGAAATAAGCCACGCCCACTTGCTGGACAAACGGCATACCACTACCACCAAGGTGGTCCTCGATTCCTGGACAAACAAGTATGTGTGGAATCAATTACCAGCTTAGGTCCATCTTGTTGTTCTAGATATGCTGGATACGCTGTCATGACACGGTGGGAATGTTTGGACCAGACTGAAATGACAACATGGTCAGTTCATATTGGTTACGAAAACATGCATCTCTGTTTCCTTCTGGAACAGAGAGCAAGCTAAATGAGATGAATGCAATCTAATGCCCTTATAGGATAGTTTCAGATTGAGGAGACATATTTTTAAAGTACCTGCGTCTCTGAAATGAATTACTTTTACTTCTGGAAATGCTATGCGTTTTACAAACCTCTGTTCTTAGCAACATAATACGTTGATTCTTGGGATATCCAGCTTATAATATAATATTTTAATGTATCAGCATATGATTTTTGAAATAACAAATCAACACCACACTTGGAATTCCACTGTTATCGTTTATAACATCTTAGTGTCCCTGAGTGTTATAAAGACAATGCCGGATGTTTTCATATTGTTGTAGCGATCTGAAATCAGATGGCATAGTGTAGCATGACGAATTCAGATTATTGATCGAGATAAACATTTCATTTCTCTATGTTTAAGTTATACATGTATTTGCATGTCAAGGGATGACTGAAAAAGTCGATTATGTCTTCTGCAACAATATCAGCAAACGCTATGGAATCAGCTGATTGTCTTGTCCAGAATCACTATCACTGGATTTTCTGGTCCCGACAGGATTGTGTACATGTCGCTGTTTAGCACGGTGACGTTCATGCAGCTGACTCCTTGTCTTTTAATACAAATTATGTTAGTTGATAAGAGCAGCGTACCCGTTTCACGAACACCTGGTGTCACCACTGGTTTTCAGTAATCCATTCATATAATTCTGATAGCTGCAGCACCTTTTACTCCCACAGACCTGTTTGGGCTGTTAATGCATAGGTTCTATATAAAGTTGTAGATTGAAAATCTTGAATTTGTCGCATCTATTATTTTCATACTCTGTGACAGACACCGATATTGCCATTGCCGTATCGGTTTTATAATTCTGGAAAATTATGATTTATGTGTTACCCAGTGAGTGAGTGAGTTTAGTTTTACGCCGCACTCAGCAATATTCCAGCTATATGGCGGCGGTCTGTAAATAATCGAGCCTGGACCAGACAATCCAGTGATCAACAGCATGAACATCGATCTGCGCAATTGGGAACCGATGACGTGTGTCAACCAAGTCAGCGAGCCTGACCACCCGATCCCGTTAGTCGTCTCCTACGACAAGCATGGGTTACTGAAGATCAATTCTAACCTGGATCTTCACGGGTAGATGTGTTACACAGGGACGATGGGGAAACCAGAAACGGACTTTACACACAGTACCCCTGTCATAGACGAAGACAGAGACGAACCTAATGTATGCTTAACCGCTAGGCCCCTCAAAATCAGAAATAGAACACAATCGAGGAGTGGCCCGTTGATAATGCACCTAGCAGTGATGACATGCTCCATTATTACCGCCTTCTTAGAAAAACATGCTTCTAGACGAGTTTTGGACTTCACTATACCGCGGATTAAACCATGTTAGAAGTGTTCTAAAAGAAATTTCAGGTTTATTGAGTTAATAAAGAACTCCAATATGGGTCAACAAAGGAACGTATTTCATCATGGTCAACTCGTGTTGACATAGTCAACACCAATTATTTAAGGGGGACTCACACATAACGGAGCATCATATTCATTAGTAACAATGTATCGGCCTGGTAAACATCCCCATTCTCACACCGCGGGTTCGTGAAACCTCAATTGTACAATAACACAGCTATGTTTATACAGTATTTCTAAAGGGGGTGTTTGATTTTGGAGTATTGAGGAACGCATTGCACCTATGTTTGAACATATCTGAAGCTAGACACACCTTAAGGGTGGAGCTATTGGGGTGGCTACATAATACCAGCGGTTGTGTACACGGGTGGTATTTAGGTAACCCAAACACAACACTGGTCGTTTTCGACACAGCCGCCAGCAATGGCTTCTTCAAACCATCCTCTATGCGTCGTACCATCTGAAGTTCCTTGTGATTTATTTATGAATGATGATAAATATTGTAACATTTTTCAAATTTCGTCAGTGTGAAATGAGAATATCCATGTAAGTTGTAACCATGTCCAACATCTAAACGCCCCTCCGAAGGCACGGGTTCGACGGTTGTTTTTTTCAGATTCAAAATTCAAAATTAGCTGAATAACAAAGAAAAAACGAAAACATCTAAGCCGAAAGCAGACTTAACTGTATGGGTATTAATATATGTGTTTAACATGTGTGAACTCTAATCAAATCTTATATATGCTATTCTACCTCCCCGGTAGTACCCGTTACAGTGACTGGTTGAGTTTAGTTTTACGCCGCACTCAACAATACCCGTTACAACCAAAGCGAGCAAGGCTTTCACTTGAACAAAGACTGAAAAACACTAATAAGTACGAACTGTAACACAATCATATTTACATTATATTATGTATATTTCAAGATATAGATACCCGGGGCATTTGCCTATTATAGAGGAAACATTCAAAAGCTTGTTCACGTCACAAACAATTAACCATCTAACAATTTGAACATCTTAATACCTTGGTATTGAATACCGTTTATGTTTAAAAAATTAAACATATATTTCCTATCATGATTGAAAGGATAATGTACAGAAAAAACATAAACAGGAATAATATTTAAATTTCTACAAACACGTCCGCTTAATGTATTATAGTTAGTATGAGCAAATTATAACATAGGACGGATTTAACACCTGGTCTCTTCGTTGTCATGGTAATAGTCAATGGTCGTGGTACCTTTTAGTTACATCTCTACAAGGGTTGTAGGTCTAGTCACAGACACTTCGGCACAAATGAGATTCACTTGCTTAGGTTCCGATTCCCTGATTGATTTAGGAGATAAACATCATGTGTTGGCCAATTTCCGGGTGTTATTGAGTATTTGAAGCACGGGAATTGATTTGGAACCGACCGCGTCAGCCGGAGGTTTTAAATGAAATATTCCCGTGCTTCAAATACCCAATAACACCCGGAAATTCGCCAACACATGATGTTTATCGACATTATAAACACAAAAGTAAACCGAAAGATCTACACACGTTTTTTGTGTCTGCTCTCATTGACATCGAGTACGGGTACAGCAGTAAAATGTCATCAACCGGCCGTTTCGTCTGTCTCCCATGGTAGCATCTGGAACTGCTCATTTGTGACATCATTCGGACTTTACGTCACAATATGATTTTAATGACGTCATCACAGCTGACGACGTAACAATACAATGGTGTGAGGCGATGTTTGTATGCATTAATACGCAGCGAATTTCATGGAATCGAATACCATTTGATCACGTTTTTCAACCAATCAGATTAAAGAACACAGTGACTTTTGGTTTACAATACGCAATGTTATGTATCTGTTCTTCAATCAGTGGTGAGGGTATTTCCACAAACAAAGCTCCATGTCTCCAGGTGTTTCTATATTTGACCTAGCTGTACGTTATAATGGGGAGGAAGGCTGTGAGCATTGATTTCAGCGACAGCTTGTACTAAGTGGCGATGTGATTAATATCAGGGAACGGATCAGTAAAAACAAGGAGTTTATTCAGGGCAATACCTGTGCATAAAATCTATTTGATGTCTGTTTTTATTAATAAACAATGTTTTTAGAATGTAAATCTAAATCGTCAAAAGTGGAGAGTACTCGCGAATATTTGAATTTGAATGCAAATTTGAATTTGAATTGATCACAGTAATGACACCCGGTGTTCAGTGAAAGGGTAGCCGTTTCCTGCTCCACCGTTTGCATCTGCAACTAACATGATTTTGCATGAAAAGTTTGTTTACAAGACCAATTCTAACCCGGATCCTAGCTGGTATCCATTAACTGAATGATGTTGTCATAATGATTTGTTATTTACATAGTTTATGACATTCGAGTTAGTTGCAAACATGAATGTTGTACAAACTTATCACGACCACCAAGTGTCATTGGAATGACTTCTGTGATGGTAGTCGATTGTACTCCTTTTTTGCTGTAGAAATGATACAGTGCTTTGTAACACAGCTATGACGGCACTCTGCAACAGGTTTTATACCAATTATGACGTTTTACACCAACACGAGACACATCTTTGTAACAAATGTATGACATTCTATGCCGATAGGGACTAAACGAGACATATCTTTGTAACAAATGTATGACATTTTACACCAATAGGGACAAAATGTGACACATCTTTGTAACAAATGTATGACATTTTACACCAATAGGGACGAAACAAGGCATATCTTTGTAACAAATGTATGGCATTTTACACCAATAGGGACAAAACAAGACATATCTTTGTAACAAATGTATGGCATTTTACACCAATAGGGACGAAAACAAGACATATCTTTGTAGCAAATGTATGGCATTTTACACCAATAGGGACAAAACAAGACATATCTTTGTAACAAATGTATGGCATTTTACACCAATTACAGACCAATAGGGACAAAACAAGACATATCTTTGTAACAAATGTATGACTGTTTTACACCAATAGGGACAAAACAAGATATATCTTTGTACAAATGTATGACAGTTTACACCAATAGGGACAAAACAAGATATATCTTTGTACAAATGTATGACAGTTTACACCAATAGGGACAAAACAATACATATCTTTGTAACAAATGTATGACAGTTTACACCAATAGGGACAAAACAAGTCATATCTTTGTAACAAATGTAGGATATTTTACACCAATAGGGACAAAACAAGACATATCTTTGTAACAAATGTATGACAGTTTACACCAATAGGGACAAAACAAGACATATCTTTGTAATAAATGTAGGATATTTTACACAAATAAATGTATGACATTTTGTGCGAACACCTGTTTTCAAGATGTTTTCGTGAATAGTCTATGAGAATGACATGAACCAGAAAATGGTTGCATATGTATGTATTGGTTATATGTATTGACCTCTTGACACAATGATTATTTATTTTTATATATTTTGTTTATATTTATATGACGCCAATATCCAAAACCACCTGTTTTTCCCTCGATCATTGGATGTCAGTCTCAAACGGCACAATGCATTATCAATCTCAACTCCCTGGGGATCATACAACTCTAGCAGCCACTAGGCGCACCGAGTTAATGTGGCTTTCCCATCCTTACGACGTGCCCATTCACAGATGGGTGGACTGGGACACGTAGTCACAATATTTTGTCCAAGTTTACTGCACGTTGCTGTACCAGCAACTAGGTGTTTGCACGTATTCATGTGGCCACCATCTGGTCATATGCCAACGGATTCGTGGGTTCTTTTAAGTGCAAAGGGTTGTGTACTGTACATTAGGGGTTGTGACAACACTGAGAGAGTCTGCACGCAAAGTTGTCGCCAAAGTCTTTACAACCGGTCACAGGTGGGCTCGATCCCGTCACCTCAAACTCGCTGGATCACTAGCCTGGCGCCTTAGTCAGCTCGCCCACCACGCCCCCAAATTATTCAGCTGAGACTGATTGCAGTTAGTCGTTACTACATTCACCGTTGTCTACATAAGTTTTGTTGGGGCTTTTTTCACTTTTGACACGGCACGTTTTCTCATAATTGGGTAAGGACGTTGGGTTTTTACGAAACGAAAAATCACTGAAAACGAAAGAGGTGTGGGAGGAACGGATTGTATATTAAAAGCACCATTTAAAAACCTTTGGAGGCACATTGAAACTCAGATCTTAATATACTGTTGATGCCGTATATGGTCTCTCTCTGCTGTAACGGGTCGGTAGGGGGAGCCCAGTGGTTAAAACGTTCGCTCGTCACGCGGAAGACTCGGGTTCGATTTCCCACATGGGTACAATGTGTGAAGACAATTTCTGGTGTCCCCCGCCGCGATATTGCTGGAATATTGCTAAGAGCGTCGTAAAACCCAACTCACTCATTCACTCTCTAGAATACGGAGTGTACGTCATATGACGCAGCAAATTTGTAAATGTTGCATTAATGACAATGAAAAGACACACATGATTGACGGAAAGACATCGATGCCCGAGAAACATTTCTTTTCTCATTGTCTGAAGTCTCCCATCCCCAACAAGTCTGTTATGATCCACTGGTTTGACTGTAATCCCCAGGGGCAGCTCTAAGTAGGGTTAATGTCGCATGACCCGATTATTATTGAAAATTAATGTCAATGGAAACGTGAGCCTCATGAAGACTCGATGTGGAAGACTCGGGGTTATAAGTGCCCTGTGAGACCCTTGCATAGAAATGTAATCCTTTTATTGACACGTTTAAAAACATTTATATACCCGTGGAATTTGAATTTGAATACTCATGCACTGATCACACATTGACCTGTGAAGAGACGAAAGCGACGAAAACAAAATTCCGACAAACGTCATGGAGTCATCTGTTCTGTTGCATTTCCAGTAAACTGTTCGAAAGGAATCTTACGGTTCACATGGTATTTTTTAGTTTGTTTAACGCCTAGCTCAGCAACATTCCATCATTTGCTTGATAACGGTGTTAGTAGCTACACCGAAATGTCGCTCATATTATATTAAAGAAGTTGTATATCCATAGAACTCTCCGCGTTGTTCATCATACCAATTTCTATATGCCACTCAAACAAATATTCGAGCTATATAGTGGCGGTTTGTAAACAATTATCGAGTCTGGACCAGACAGTCCAATGACTAACATAATAAGCATCGATCATCATGGTGAGCCTGACCTCCCGATCCCGTTAGTTGCTTTTTACGACAAGTATGGGTTGCTGAAGACCAGTTCTAACCCGGATGTTCATCTCCACCGTCCATGAACTACACCGTTGAAATACATAAACTGATGCTTGTAGATGACCACGCGATCCGTCCGTCACCACGACCAGCATAGGTGCCTGAAGACCAGTGATAACCCGGATATTCAAGGTGTGTGTGTATGTGTGCGTGCGTGCGTGCGTGCGTGTTCCATGTTAAACCGTGAGTACAATGTGAATAAATACATCGGCATTAGTGAACTCGGAATAATCTTCCAATCCTCTCCATTTGGTCAAACAGCAAATTCAATAGTAAAACTAAAGGTACAATACAATATTGAAACATTTGTCCCAAACAAATACCTACGGCTTAATTGTTATGATCTACATACGTTTTCCAACAGAACGACAATGTATCGATCTACAAATACGATGTCCGGTTTTGTGAATCAAAGAGTCCTACATCAACAATTATATATTGATTAGTTTATCCTAAAACACATAGAAGGTAAGGCCGGGGATGAAATTGTCGCCGTTTCATGACACATTTCCCTGTCTATCGTATGTCGCCGTGTGTCTATCCGTGTATAGTATACCGGTTACAATGTGTCGTCAGGCAGGTAACACTTTCTGTCTTTATGCTTTGAGGTGTATTGAAAAGTATCGATTATCCCTATGACCTCGCCGCATCTTCAGGTAAACAACAGCTAGGAATCAATGTAGGTGGAATGTGTTAATCGATAATGAAACAAACATGACGCGGTCATTCCAATGTATTTACCTGTATTGATTAGGACGTATACTTGCCTCACCTGTTCAAACAGGTAAGACATTATAGGATTATCCAGATTAGATATAGTTGTTCATTGATTGTCTTTATGGAAATGTAGGTCAGGTAGAGAAGCGAGGGGGTAAGGGGTAGTTAGGATGAGGGTGGAAGTAAGGTTAGTGTACGAGTGAGGACTAGTATTTGGAGAGGGTATGGGTGTAGGTGGTATGAGGGTAGGTGGTATGAGGGTATGGGTGTGCGACTGCGGATGAGAAGTGGAAACGCAGGTTCGGTTCGAAAGTGGATGTGGTTACAGGTGTAGATGTAGATGTGGACGTGGGATGTGTATGTGGATATGGTGTGCGGGTGCGGGTACGGATGTGGCTGCAGGTGTGGATGTGGCTGCAGGTGTGGATGTGTATGTGGCTGCAGGTGTAGACGTGGATGTGACTGTGGGTGTGGACGTGGATGTGGCTGCAGGTGTGGACGTGGATGTGGCTGCAGGTGTGGATGTGGATGTTGCTGCAGGTGTGGACGTGGATGTGACTGTGGGTGTGGACGTGGATGTGGCTGCAGGTGTGGATGTGGATGTGGCTGCAGGTGTGGATGTGGATTTGGCTGATGCTGTGGATGTGGATGTGGCTGCAGGTGTGGATGTGGATGTGGCTGCAGGTGTGGGTGTGGATGTGGCTGCAGGTGTGGACGTGGATGTGGCTGCAGATGTAGATGTGGATGTGGCTGCAGGCGTGGGTGTGGATGTGACTGCAGGTGTGGATGTTGATGTGGCTGCAGGTGTGGATGTGGATATGGGTGTAGATGTGGATGTGGATGTGACTGCAGGTGTGGGTGTGGATGTGGCTGCAGGTGTAGGTGTGGATGTGGCTGTAGGTGTCACAGGTGTGGACGTGGATGTGGTTGCAGGTGTGGATGTGGATGTGGATGCAGGTGCGGATGTGGATGTGGGTGCGGGAGATGTTGGACAAGATCCGAATAAAGGTTGTGTTACGATGTTAATGCAATGTGAGTATAAAGTGCAGGTTACAGGAGCAGGTGCATATGTGCATATCATTGGTAACTACCCGCAAATAACTAATATCAAACTAGAACCAAGACCGTTATTAAGCAGGATGTTTTCTCTACTTACTTTTGACCCGAAGCGTATAACTGAACTATAGCTTTATGTAACGACCATAAAACCTTCGAGTACCGTGCTGGGATTCGAACCACGGACCTTTTGATCCAAAGTAGGACGCCTTGTACAACAAGCTGACGATCTACGAAATTGGGATACGATGGCATGTGTCAACCAAGTCAGCGAGCCTGACCACCCGATGCCGTTGTCGCCTCTTACGACAAGCATGGGTTGCTGAAGACCAATTCTGATCCGGTTCTTCACGGAGTCCATCTATGGGATGACAACCATGTCCTGTTAGGTAAGCATGCCATGAATCTGTTTGGTCCTTGCAGTGAATGGAGCGATCGATGCAGATACTGAGCGCTGTTTAGATATGTATGTATGGTGTAAGCCATAAGTACAGATGTTGACGGTTATGGGAATCAATACACGTCCCTCTGTCGCCAACACGGCCTGATTGATTCCCATTTATTAATGGATGGAGTTTCATTGCAAATCTGGAGGGTACTTCAAACTTGGCAGACTGTGTACAAACGTGCCACTAACTGTTTGTTTGTGGCCGCATTCAGCTATATTCTAGCTTTATGGCGGCAGTCTGGACCAGACACTCGAGTGATCAACTGTATGAGCATGAATCTACGCATTTGGGGTACGATGCCATGTGTCAAACAAGTCAGGGAGCCGTACCACCCGATTACGTTAGTCGCCTATGAAGGACAAGACAAATTCTAACCCGGATCCTCACGGGTACCCATTAACTGAATGGTGTTATAATACTGAATTGTTATTTATGTCGTTTGTGACATTAGACGTGACTGCATACATAAATATGTACAAACTGAACACGACCACCAGATGTCTTCACAGTCATCGAAATGACATCTGTGGATGGTAGTTGGTTGTGCTTCGTTTTGCTGTAGAAATATTACAGCTCCTTGTAACACACCCAGCGCGGCACTCTGTAACAGGTTGTAACAGTTTTATACAGCCAGGAACAAAGCCATATTTCTATGTACAAACATATGACGTTTGTGTTAACGGTGCTAAACAGGACATTCCTAACAACAGATATGGTTCTGTTAATAGAGATAAACAGATCATTTCATGATGGCAATGATAGGACACTTAATATCGGATTAAATATTAGGGCCAAGATTATCGAATCTCTCTTAGAAATAAGATAGTCGTAAGTTAATGCTTATATATGGTACTTACGATTATCTTAACACTAGAAGAGCTACAAAAATCTAGGTCTAGGGATTTACAGAACATTTCTTGTACCACAATATGACATATGTACCAACAGGGATGAACTGCGGGACATTATTTGTAACAAAGTTGTGGCACACAAAGCTGAAGAGCTTTACAGATCATTTGTACATCTGTACCAAATATGACATTTTGTATCAACAAGTATACACAGCAGAACAGAACAAGACATATCTTTGTAACAAATGTACGACATTTACACTATTAAGGCTGAAATAAGATTTCTCAGTAACAAATGTATGAAATTTAGTGCAAACCCCTGTTTTCAAGATCTTTTAGTGTACCCCCGAATAGGTGAAAATGGAATTTCCTAGAGGAGATAAAGCCTTTCAAGACAAAAGGTATGGCATTATCACGCTTCAAGGATATGCTTTTAAGTATACCTATCGAGGTTGCATTTTAGAAGTGTTGAAGTTTAATGCGCTTATGTGTCCTTGTTGCGACTCTGTAGTCCTATGAGTCCCCTGTTTCACAATAAAAGCGACAAAATATGTTTTACACTCAGAAGAAACTTCTGCCAAAAGCAGTGTCAGTTGAACGAGATCCATTCATCTATTCTACTTCTAGTCTACCGGAAGCATGTATTTATGAATATCACGTATGAACGTATGGTACAATTCTAAATAGGGAATGGCATCGGACGTCATTTCCCCCAGACGTTGAAATGCCCTCCACATGCCTACTATAAAACATTGGGAATCTTCTCGGAGGCCTTGAATGATGTAAGCCTAAATGAAAAACTCCTGAGAAAGAGTCATCAAGGCTCTCTGGAAGGTAAACGCGGCAAAACCATTTCCATAATAATAATTATAATAATATTATCTCAGATGAAAAAATGTATTATATGATTCCAACTGTAATATAAACATGTATTTTTTTAATCCTTATCATGTATCAAGTCATATGGGGTTGTTTATTCACAGACATTCATATACTTAACTCTTTGTTTGGCTGAAAACATTACAATGCGTGTTCCACATGAATGCGTTTAAGGAACTCAACCAGATATTGCATTGTTAATATCGATCCATTAGCATAAAATCTGCATGAGCTTAAAATACATTGTACAAAAAAAATAACACTCAACACAAGTCACAGTATAAAGAATAATCTATTTTCGTGGGTTTGCTGTTTCCTAAATAATGAAGTGGGTCGAGACCAGTTCTCACGATCAGTTCACAAATTGGAATACGTTTTCAAATGAGCAGTGGCTATTGTGGCGTTGCCACTAGGTGCAGTATGTGTTAATGTAATCGATGTTCAGACACATGTCACCACATAAGTGTTTGAACACCAACCAGCGTCTGGCTATAGATTACCTCAGTGTGGAGTGTTCGGTAGGACTGCTGGCTTGAATGGCTGCTTTTTAAATGAATATGTTTTATGATGCATTAGGAGTAGAAGCCTCATGAAGACACGATGACGTGTGAATGCCTACCCTGATTTTAAGTTAGCAATGCGACGTCTCTTTAATATACTACTAGCTTGGGACTCATTCCTGCAGTCAATTGTGGCGCCTCAGACGTTTGAAAGGTAAACAATATGTGGGATGAAGAGTACATATTGTCACAAAGGTGAACAAAATATAGGCCTGAAAGGCGAACAGTGCATATTGTCTTAAAGGTGAATAGTATATAAGGCCTGAATGGTTAATAGTACATATTGTCTTAAAGGTGAACATTATATAAAGTCTGAATTGTTAATAGTACATATTGTCTTAAAGGTGACAGTATATAAGGCCTGAAGAGTGAAAAGTACATATTCTCTTAAAGGTGAACATTATATAAAGTCTGAATTGTTAATAGTACATATTGTCTTAAAGGCGACAGTATATAAGGCCTGAATTGTTAATAGTACATATTGTCTTAAAGGTGAACATTATATAAAGTCTGAATTGTTAATAGTACATATTGTCTTAAAGGTGAATAGTATATAAGGCCTGAATGGTTAATAGTACATATTGTCTTAAAGGTGAACATTATATAAAGTCTGAATTGTTAATAGTACATATTGTCTTAAAGGTGACAGTATATAAGGCCTGAAGGGTGAAAAGTACATATTCTCTTAAAGGTGAACATTATATAAAGTCTGAATTGTTAATAGTACATATTGTCTTAAAGGTGACAGTATATAAGGCCTGAATGGTTAATAGTACATATTGTCTTAAAGGTGAACATTATATAAAGTCTGAATTGTTAATAGTACATATTGTCTTAAAAGTGACAGTATATAAGGCCTGAAGGGTGAATAGTACATATTCTCTTAAAGGTGAACATTATATAAAGTCTGAATTGTTAATAGTACATATTATCTTAAAGGTGAACAGGATATAAAATCAGAGGGGTGATTAGTACATATTGCCT
Organism: Haliotis rubra; assembly: GCF_003918875.1. Taxonomy (NCBI): domain Eukaryota; kingdom Metazoa; phylum Mollusca; class Gastropoda; order Lepetellida; family Haliotidae; genus Haliotis; species Haliotis rubra. The sequence continues at coordinate 427,132 of NW_025767122.1, forward strand.
TAAAGGTGAACAATATACAGTACAACCAGAAATTATTGAGAATTTAAAGATTGTAAACAAACTTTTCATTCATTACTCACGTATTAAATGTGAATATTAGCAGAACATAACTCCAGATTCAAAGACAGGTGAACAGTTAGTATTTTGTCAAGTCACCATGGGCAGCAAGGCAGGCTTCAATGTGGCGGGGCATACTACTGATCAAAGAAGTTAGAAAGTCGTGGTCCATGCTGTCCCAGTATCGGACCACCTCTTCTTTCATTTCAGCAATATTTGTCAGATTTTTTCTTATTGACAGCGGCGGTGGGGCAGCCTAATGGTTAAAGCGTTGGCTCGTCACGCCGAAGACCCGGGTTCGAATCCCCACATGGGCACAATGTGTGAAGCCCATTTCTGGTGTTCCCCGCCGTTATGTTGCTGGAATATTGCTAAAAGCGGCGTAAAACCATACTCACTCACTCACTCACTCTTATTGACACTTTCCTTCATAAGTCCCCAAACATTTTCTATTGGATTTAGGTCAGGGCTATAGCTTGGCCAATCTAATAATGTCATACTTTGGGTCCGAAACCAGGCCTGTGAATGCTTTTGAACGATGTTTTGGGTCGTTGTCCTGCTGGAAAATTTCCTTGGAACACGTGAGCAGATTGAAGTAAATGTCCCTCGAGAATATCTGTGTACAGCTCACTGTTCATATTCCCTTCAAATACACAGATGGGCGTTGCCTCAACACAGATATGCCACTCCACACGTTAAATTTCGGACTGTACTTTGGGCGTTGATACAAAGGTTTTTCAGTTTGTTTGGTCCAGAATTTCAGTGTATTAGGAAACAGCCACACAGAACTTTCATCTGAGAAAATCACATTGTCCCAGTTAAAATTTCTATGCTGTAAGCACCAGTTCAACCTTCGCTCCTTTTGTTCAGGTTTCATGATCGGTGATGGAATTCCTCGACTTTTCTGCCAACCCATTGCATGCAGCTCAGTTCTAATTGTCTCCTTACAGACAGCCACACTTCCTCTATCAATCATATCCAGCCTTAAGTTTTCTAAACTCCTTCGTTTGCTTTTAGAAACAAGAATACCAAGCCGCCTCCTGTCACCGACAGACAATTTTCTGGGCCTACCTGCACCTCCCTAGTGCTCAATGCCATATCCATTTGCAATATTTTTCAAAACACGATAAACAGTGGACAAAGGGATGCCTGTTCTACTTAAAATCACTTTAGCTGATCTGATGTCCTTGTTATAATACTCTAAAATCAACTTCCTCTTCTCTAAATCATCCATACTGAGGATCACTGAAAATGTCGTCTGCTAGCAAGTAAACAAAGGGGGACAACTCTTCACAAGCTAATGAAAAAGGATTAACGGAGTTGTCTCTCTTGAATGAAACCAAGCACTTGATAGCTGGTCAAGGTTGTTTATACATACATATTCCTAATATTCTCAATAATTTCTGGTCATACTATTGAAGGACTGAAAGGTGAACCGTACATATTGTCTTAAAGGTGAACGATATACACTAGACGCCAAAGAAACGTTACCCTCCTTCCTTAATGACGGAGGTACGTATCTTCAGCTGGCGTTGTGATGCGTGGACGTCCACTTTTTGGTCTGTCTACGGTGACCCCAGTCTGTCTGAAGCCCTGAATAAGTCTTATAACCGTGATACGGTGGCATCCGAGGGCGTTGGCAACAGCATTGTATGTCGACCCCATCTGCACCATCCCAAGGGCTCTTTCTCTCCCTTCAGCTGTTAATCGTGCAATATTTCTCGTATTTGTGTATCAGATCATGTGCCAATTAACACTTATCAGAGGGGTACACAAAGTCCGCAGTCTAGACTACCAGTTGTCCGACTTACATTTTTGTGGAAGCCGCGGTGGCTGAGCGGTTTAGGCGTCTGACTTTGTGTGCTGGCGATTAGGTGCCTGACTCCGTGGTTGTGGGTTCGAATCTCGGATGGGACTCAACCCCAAAAGTATTAGAATCTGTACTTTAAAAGAAAGTGTAATCGCAAACATAACATATGTTACATTTGACCACTTTCTAAAATGGCATTGTGTATTTCAAAATCACTATTATTGGTTTATTTCGGCATGGACGAATATAGGACAATTTAACTCTTCTGAAATAAAGTAATCATGTTTAAAAATACACGTTTACATGTATAATCAAAATGTAGAACCGAGCAATGCTTTGTTCCTACTGTTCTAGACTTGCCCTATCATATAACTATATAATTAAGTTCATTTAATTTAAGGTAAACGAGAGTATGCGGCGTTGAAAAGATGAACAATATACATGTACAGTTTCTTAAAGCCCTTAATTAGGTTACATGGTATAGCATCACAATGACATCAGCATCTTAAAAGTTATCACTATTCATATTGTCAAATACATTGTATTAAGTAAACAGTATATACTAGTACGTCTTAAAGGTGAACTGACTCAAGGGTTAACATTAAATCATTGCCAGTATATACTAGTACGTCTTAAAGGTGAACTGACTCAAGGGTTAACATTAAATCATTGCCAGTATATACTAGTACGTCTTAAAGGTGAACTGACTCAAGGGTTAACATTAAATCATTGCCAGTATATACTAGGACGTCTTAAAGGTGAACTGACTCAAGGGTTAACATTAAATCATTGCCAGTATATACTAGGACGTCTTAAAGGTGAACTGACTCAAGGGTTAACATTAAATCATTGCCAGTATATACTAGGACGTCTTAAAGGTGAACTGACTCAAGGGTTAACATTAAATCATTGCCAGTATATACTAGGACGTCTTAAAGGTGAACTGACTCAAGGGTTAACATTAAATCATTGCCAGTATATACTAGGACGTCTTAAAGGTGAACTGACTCAAGGGTTAACATTAAATCATTGCCAGTATATACTAGGACGTCTTAAAGGTGAACTGACTCAAGGGTTAACATTAAATCATTGCCAGTATATACTAGGACGTCTTAAAGGTGAACTGACTCAAGGGTTAACATTAAATCATTGCCAGTATATACTAGTACGTCTTAAAGGTGAACTGACTCAAGGGTTAACATTAAATCATTGCCAGTATATACTAGGACGTCTTAAAGGTGAACTGACTCAAGGGTTAACATTAAATCATTGCCAGTATATACTAGGACGTCTTAAAGGTGAACTGACTCAAGGGTTAACATTAAATCATTGCCAGTATATACTATACGTCTTAAAGGTGAACTGACTCAAGGGTTAACATTAAATCATTGCCAGTATATACTAGTACGCCTTAAAGGTGAACTGACTCAAGGGTTAACATTAAATCATTGCCAGTATATACTAGGACGTCTTAAAGGTGAACTGACTCAAGGGTTAACATTAAATCATTGCCAGTATATACTAGGACGTCTTAAAGGTGAACTGACTCAAGGGTTAACATTGAATCATTGCCAGTATATACTAGTACGTCTTAAAGGTGAACTGACTCAAGGGTTAACATTAAATCATTGCCAGTATATACTAGGACGTCTTAAAGGTGAACTGACTCAAGGGTTAACATTAAATCATTGCCAGTATATACTAGGACGTCTTAAAGGTGAACTGACTCAAGGGTTAACATTAAATCATTGCCAGTATATAACGTATTGATGGTCAACGATTCTTTTTAGGGTGAGCAAACTGTCTGCATTATGACAGAGGTAAAGATGCAGGTTATTCCACCTAGCTGAGAGGGGCTCTTTTTCAATTCAAATACAGATATTTGTTTCTATTAAAATCATATATTTAGTCTAGATGTCAGATCAAGGTGAACAGCATACAACGTCGTAAAGGTGAACATATAACCCACGTCGTCTTATGGATAAGCACCACATAGTACTAGTGTCTTAAAGGCAGATTGCACTTAATCAAAGACTTAAAGATAACACTCTAAAGCTTTGGATATGGATACTTTATATAATGAGGTGAGGTGAAATTGGTTTTAACGTCGTGCTTGAGAATATTTCGCTCATATGACGACGTGGATGCGTGTGTATGTGTATGTGCGGCTGCTTGTACTAGCCCAGACCTAAGCTGGTTTTATAATGCTAGCCCACTGAGATACCATGCCGCAGTGAAGCATGAATACCCCAATCAGACACAGTATACTGACTCCGAGCCGACCAGTCCTTGTTGTACACATTAATGCCGAACGCCAGGCAGGGACCAACAAGTACTATATTTTAACGTCTTTTGGTATGACGCGGTCGGGGATCGAACCCGCGACCTTCCGCTCTCCGGGCGGACGCTCTAACCACTACACCACGGAGGCGGTCTTATATAATGCCTTTAATGAAAACATAGTGTCTAAACGACCCCAAAGACCCCCAGTAAACAGATGATGTCTTCACATATCCTGAATATGCAATATAAAGTGTCTGGCAAAAGAATTGTCAAACTAAAATTAAGATTTGACCAAAATATTAAAAACGAATTTAAAACGTCACTCGGCTGAAAACTGCACAACAAACTGTCGAAAATAATCTACATACTTATGTCATGAATCACCTAAAACCTATTTGCATGTTTCATTTTTAGATACCATCATACATAGATTTTCCTTTGTCCGTCAGTTTTTCATATACAATATGTCAATAACCAAATCGCCAAGCTTTTGGACGCCCACGTTACAGAGAGGCAGCTGCCGCTGACGTTAGAAGACGTGTACAAACGGCGTGCAGATGTTGGTCACATCCCTCTATCATAAACATATATTACGTGTGACAATAGAAAATATCACGTGACCAATACACCATTAATTTTTTTTCTAGATATAAATGCAGGTAGATATGACGTATGGACGTATGGATTCGCTATCAGTTTATTGATTGACGGCATATGTTTCAACTAACACAATACCTCGAGATGAAAAGGTTACACAGCGTGATCTACTGAATATATTACTCCAGCTATTTATATTTTATATCGACTCTCGAACGTCACAATGCTTTAGAATAATTGATGCTTGGTCTAGATACAGAAATAAGGGTAAACGTGTCCAGCATGAGGTGAGGTGAGGTGAAATTGGGTTTTACGTCGTGCTTGAGAATATTTCGCTCATATGACGACGTGCATGCGTGTGTATGTGTATGTGCGGCTGCTTGTACTAGCCCAGACTGAAGCTGGTTTTATAGTGCTAGTCGACTCCGAGCCGACCAGTCCTTGTTGTACCCATTAATGCCGAGCGCCAGGCAGGGACCAACAAGTACCATATTTTAACGTCTTTTGGTTTGACGCGGTCGGGGATCGAACCCGACCTTCCGCTCTCAAGGCGGACGCTCTAACCACTACACCACGGAGGCGGTCTTCCAGCATGATGGCCATACTTCATTTTTGGTGCGGTGGTGGGGTAGCCTAGTTGTTAAAGCGTTCGCTTGTCACACCGAAGACCCGGGTTCGATTCCACACATGGGTACAATGTGTGAAGTCTATTTCTGGTATCCCCCGCTGTGATATTACTGGAATATTGCTAAAAGCGATGTGAACCTATACTCACTCACTCACTCATTGTTGGCATCAGTAGGGTGTATCGGTGTGATAGAACAGTGGTTACAACTTTGCTCGTCATGTCAAAGGTAAGTCCTACATTACCCAACTTACTGACTCACTCAAAACAACTCACTCACTCACTCACCCATTCACACATCCATCACTCACACATCCACCACTCACCCACTAAGCAACTCACTCACCCACTCACACATCCAACCACTGACCAATTAACGAACTCACTCACCCACTGAAGCATCCACCACTCACCCAGTCACCAACTCATTCACTCACTCACACATCCACCCACTGACCCACTAACCAACTCACTCTGCTATTTTCTCATCCATCCATCCATACAATCGCCCTTGCAAAAGACAAATGATTTTTGGGCTTCTGAAAAACATAGACATGTCATAGAATAGGGTTTTGTTATAGCGAGGAAGTATAGAGGCGCTTCGTGGTACATTTTAAATTGGTACGCTTTGAATGAAAATCACTTTAGAATCCCCGCATCAATCACGACTCGAGTATCAATGGTTTCAGGAACCACCTTGAATTAAACCATCACGGTATTAAACTCACGCTCAACCTGATAAAGGTCTAAGAGTTTACTTTACAAAGAACTTGTAATCCCAAACAATACAGATGTTACATTTCACCCCCTTCTGAAAGGCATTGTGTATTCATTGGTGGTGTTGGTGTACACACTTTACAATTTTTGAAAATTTCAATGAACGCCCTGTTCAAAGGTTGCTCAATGGGGTTTACGAGATTGAAAGCCTCGATAAAGCTGTCAGCAAGCAATGTGGAGCCAGTCTGAGGTCACATTTGACGCATCACTGACATGTACATAGTGTAACATCTGTAACACATATGTATCTTCCCGTGTGTTTTCTGATGAACTGTTGGCTTTCCTTTGCATGTGTTTGTGACATTGGGGCGGAATACGGTGACCTTTCGCAAACACCTGGTATCATCACTATTTGATAGTGATTATATGCAGGTGTTTTGGTATAATTTAGCTCAGTTAGAATCGTACAATGGACTCCTTTTGGATTACTTATGATTATATTAATATTTTTGTCCCTCCTGTTTTCTTTTAATTGCGTTTTATCCAAATTTTGTTGTACTTTTTCACATGCTTTATACAACATAAAGTCGCTTCAATAATGTGTAGAGATGTGTGATGCTATCAATATAATTCCTTACGGCTTGTCTGTGAGAAATTCGCATGTACCCTATGCACATGAGAATGTCATCTCTTCATAGATATTTATGATGCTCTGTTATACATACCCCCGTACCTATCTAACCTCCAACTTCTCGCATACCGAACTTAATAAAGGAGGTAAAAGCACTTCACCTTGTATGACCACTAGTCTCAATGCTCCCACCTGTAACACCCTCTTTATGCCTGTCACGGGCTTAAGTGAAACGTTTAACTGGAGCATGTATAGAATTATGGTATTAGAAATGTGTGAACCGAACTGCCTTTTTGTTCGCTTGTCTTTCATGTAACTGTAAGGGTGAGAAACATGCAAACTCCGTGCCGAGAACCTTCTGTCGTTAGAAAGTGGTTATATTCTTGACGATATGAAAAGTTCCCTTTATTCCCATCGGTGTAAAGTGTTTTTTAAAGTTGAAAACTTTTGACACCTGATGTATATATATCACCTTTACATGTTTCACATTTCGAACTATCGCTCTGCAATACTGAATTTGGTTGTTAATGAACTTAAATGTGGAAAACATGTAAATAGCGGTACTTTCGAATAATGAAATTGAAACTGTTGTGTGTTTGAAAGGAGCAAAGGTCTTGAAGTCAATAACGTATTCAAATGGCAGGCACATATTTAATAGTTCTCCGCATGATACAAATACATAACCTTTGTAATTATGTACATATTATGAGGGTGCATTGTTATTGTCATTATTATTTGTCAAAGAACACGACGGAGTTGTAATTTGTCAGGGCCATTGAAGTATTCAGCAGGCATATCATATGTGCATATTCTTTCATTCATGCTTTCATGCACATTGCAGTGCCCGATGAGAATTGGTGTACTGGTATCATTTAGCACGAACCCTGCCGTAATATTGTTGAAACATTACAACAGGCGGCGTAGAACTAACGAACCATTTCATACCCGCAAAACCAATGGTTGATATTATGAAGTATCATCCACCTCATCGAGCTACGATGAAACACTATCAGCCAGGTCACACATGGTGAAGTCCGATCAACTCACTACTCGGCTCCTTAATAATGCCTGCGATACCTAGAACATAAATTGCGGCACAAAACAAAGGATACTCTTGAAATGTGGATTTGACCAAAAGTAAATTTTAAACACATAAAACATGACAAACGTTATCTCTCGCAGAAACATTGGTATATTGTTTTTCAGGTTCAAATCATAACTGTGATGCTCCCGTAAAACACATCACCATTTCGTGCTTGAGTATTTCTTAGCCACCATCAAACATGTTGTATACCTTTTTTGTCCGTCAGTTTATTTCGACACAGACCCTGCTTGGATGTTACCTTCTTCATCAGTCAGATCATGAGACAGGGATTCTTATCGAATGACTCAGCTAGTTATATTTCTTTCTACAAAAGACTATCAATGTATTCAACTGTTGCAATTACCCATCACAGCCATCTTGTAATGACTAATGCTCAAGGCAAAACCTAAACGAAAGGTATAATGTCAAACTTCATAGCACTCTGAAGCCCATCTGAGGTCATGCCACCAAGGTCATCCAATTCGCCTCTCACAACATTTACGAAAACAACTTAAGAAACATATTATAAAATAGCATTTTCCTGTACAAGGACACATCAGTTCGCAATCCACAGCTGTGGTCTTTAATATGATTGCTGGCACTTCAAGGGCCATGTTGTTTGTATCTGAATGTTATTTATTAAAGTGACAAGTGTGACCACTCATCCAGTGGTCGTATATGGCGTTATTATAGGTTAATGGTCAGCGTTTGTGTCTCGGGACAGGTCAGCAGCTTCCAGTTTACGACAGCTGTGTGCCAACTTGTTCATCAACCTTACAGCTATCTCGCCCAACCGGGAATAATTGCCCGAGGAAGCCATTCATATTTCATTCACTTGCTACAAATGGCCAGGTCTCCCTTCCAACATGTTGTTAAGAAGGCTAAATGTTTCACATTGAATTGGGGCTTCATTTCCGAATGGGCGTCGGAATTGTTTTACTGCGTGGAATTGGGTTGCCTCCACAAATTTTCCTCTTAAATGGTTATCGTACTGTAATTTATATAACCGTTGCAAGTTGTAAAATGAAATATATATTTTGAATATTCAAGCGTGTATAGGCCACATAACTTATTAACAAATCTGTAACCAGACATGACAGATTTATTGGAATTTTGACACGGGTTGTCATGAATATGCAAGACTGGCGAAATGTAACAGACAGATGTCAGAAAAACTGACACTTGTGGATATGACAATCTGATGACAGACAACAGTTAGACAACAGAGAGAGACAGAGACAAGCACGGCGTGGTAGGGAGAGAGGCAGACATGTGAAACAGACAGGCGTGACACGGGTACAGAGAGAGACACACACATGTGAAACAGACAGGCATGACACTGATACAGAGAGAGACTGACATGTGAAACAGACAGGCATGGCACGGGTAGAGAGAGAGAGACATGTGAAACATGCACGGGAAAGAGACTGACATGTGAAACAGTGGCACGGGTACAGAGAGAGACTGACATGTGAAACAGACAGGCATGACACGGGTACAGAGAGAGACAGACATGTGAAACAGACAGGCATGACACGGGTACAGAGAGAGACTGACATGTGAAACAGACAGGCATGACACGGGTACAGAGAGAGACTGACATGTGAAACAGACATGCGTGACACGGGTACAGAGAGAGACTGACATGTGAAACAGACAAGCATGACACGGGTACAGAGAGAGACAGACATGTGAAACAGACATGCGTGACACGGGTACAGAGAGAGACACATGTGAAACAGACAGGCGTGACACGGGTACAGAGAGAGACAGACATGTGAAACAGACAGACGTGACACGGGTACAGAGAGAGACAGACATGTGACACAGACAGGCATGACACGGGTACAGAGAAAGACAGACATGTGAAACAGACAGGCGTGACATTGGTACAGAGAGAGACAGACATGTGACACAGACATGTGTGACACGGGTACAGAGAGAGACAGACATGTGACACAGACAGGCATGACACGGGTGCAGAGAACGACAGACATGTGAAACAGACAGGCGTGACATTGGTACAGAGAGAGACAGACATGTGACACAGACATGTGTGACACGGGTACAGAGAGAGACTGACATGTGACACAGACAGACATGACACGGGTACAGAGAGAGACTGACATGTGAAACAGACAGGCGTGACACGGGTACAGAGAGAGACTGACATGTGAAACAGACAAGCATGACACGGGTTCAGAGAGAGAGAGACTTGTGAAACAGACATGCGTGACACTGGTACAGCTAGAGACAGATATGTGAAACAGACAAGCATGACACAGGTACAGAGAGAGACTGACATGTGAAACAGACAGGCGTGACACTGTTACAGAGAGAGACAGGCATGTGAAACAGACAGGCGTGACACTGATACAGAGAGAGACTGACATGTGAAACAGACAGGCGTGACACTGATACAGAGAGAAACTGACATGTGAAACAGACAGGCGTGACACGGGTACAGAGAGAGACTGACATGTGAAACAGACATGCGTGACACGGGTACAGAGAGAGACTGACATGTGAAACAGACATGCGTGACACGGGTTCAGAGAGAGACAGACATGTGAAACAGACAGGCGTGACACGGGTACAGAGAGAGAGCCTGACATGTGAAACAGACATGCGTGACACGGGTACAGAGAGAGACTGAATGTGAAACAGACATGCGTGACACGGGTACAGAGAGAGACAGACATGTGAAACAGACAAGCATAACACTGGTACAGAGAGAGACAGACATGTGAAACAAACAGGCATGCGCGCCATTTGATAGAAGACGTTACTTAAAGGAACCCCACAAGGAGAGGATGCCAGTTAAGCCCACCGCTGAATTCCTAAGACTTCCCATAGAAAGCCTCACCTATGAAAATAATAAAGAATGTTCAGTGGGATTTTGACAATCTCCAACGCAAATTGAATAACTATGTCCTTCATAAGTTGTAAAACCAGTTAAAATAGGAAACGGCTCTCCTCTGTTCACACTTGAGGTACGTAAGTGTTACGCAGTTAGACGGCCAGAGTAGGCTTGGTGTATGTCAGGTTTATACATAATACAGGTTCTGAAGTGTTTGAACAACCAAAACGGTCACATTGGAGCCATAAGGTGATGCAATATATATATTTTCATTACAGGTGACAACTGCATACACCTTTTTCAAACAGTCCCCACACCCTAACACAGAGATTAAGTTTCTCTGTTGACTCACAGACAGGCCCAGTGATAATATTTGAATAAATCGGCAGGTATAATATGAAACGATGGTTGTTCCCTCATTACAGAAGTGATCAAACAACCAAGTTGGTAGACGAATGTTAAATTAAATATCGCTACATCATAACTTTGTGTTATGAAGATGGCCAAGCTGCTTGAAGTAATATTGTGACGGCGGGGTCCGGGTGTGCAATAATTTGTCAGTTTGTTCAGAAATTAACATAAATCATCAAACGTTACAGAAAGATGACGTACGTTACTTCAGAGTAAACGGGCGTGGCTTGCTATGTAAATAAGCCATTTTCTGGTGATTTAAGTTATCTCAAAACCTCCGAAATGTTTACATAAGAAAGTAAACACCAATGTTTGTTGCTGCCTAAATGTGTAAAAAGCAAGAAATGACTTCGGTGGAGACGTATTTCATATGGATATGGGACGTAGGGTAGCCTAGTGGGTAAGGCGTTCGCTCATCAGACCGAAGGCCAGGGTTCGATTCCCCACATGGGTACAATGTGTGAAGCCCATTTCTGGTGTCCCTCGTCGTGATATTGCTGGAATATTGCTAAAAGCGTATCATCGTTGTTTTGAACCTTAAGTTTGTAGTCTATTTTCATTCTGGTAACGTTTTTCTAAAGCTTGTCATCTTTTGGATAGATCCAAATTGTATACTTTCTTTAGTCTGGCAATTTATAACGACGGTAAAAACTATATAATTCTTAAACAGTACAGGTATTCGTAGATGCTGGACTCTTGAATGAAGACGTGTGATCCGGTATGAATAGCAACGTATGCAATTCTGTTTTGTATAATAGCTCCTGACTATACCTACGTATACATTATTAAGTCAAAGACATATTAATATATCTTGGGGAATAATACATCCATGTTGGATGGTGGTTAAAAGAAACAGACAAGTAATAGTGTTTCGATGGTGTTGTATGGGACACATGTACCAAAGTCGTATTTTGGACCTCACGTTTGCCGTGATTAGCGACGGCTTTCCGCCTGGTGTGGTTTTGATAACGTCTGTACGTATGTACGTATATACATTGGAGGAGGAGAAGTGGTGGTGGTGTGTGTGTGTGTGTTGTTTGTTAGGTATTGTCACATTATCACCTGAATTTCCGTTTTGATGTCAAAATGATTAAGCTCGTCTGTTTGTTCTGTAACTGGCTTCAAATAGTTAGCACATTTCCTTGCACCAGGATTAAACACTTTGTTACTATAACCTAACTATTATCGTCTTAACATTGTCATTGCTTCGTTTTGACTTGTATGTTCTGTGACTGGCTTTAAATAATTAGCATATATTGACCAATTCTCCAGTTTTCATTGCAAATTAAGCAAAAGCTTTATATCAGGAAATGTGTAAATAAAATCAGGCCCTCAAATCAGGAAATGTGTAAATTTCCTGGAATATTTAGGTAATGTGTACATTTACTGAGTGAATCCGGGAAATGTACACATTTCCTAAATATTCCAGGAAATTTACACATTTCCTGATTTGACACATTTACTGTAACACATATACAGTCAGACCTCGTTAATACGAACACTTTGGGTTTTTTTAAAAAACGTTCGGATAGTGAAACGTTCGTACTGCTGAAACCACAGTATATGCACCGAGTTACTTCCCCTTGATATCTTTCCTCACAATCGAGACTCTGAGGTCATAGATGAAGCCTATGTTTATGAAGGAAATTGTAATCCTACTGTTGATAAATATGAAGTTTATTTTTATAATGTTATTCAAAAACTATGGCGATTTTTTTCCATTTGTGACGTGTCATAACATGCCAGTGCCTTTTTCTTTTATATTTTCATTTTTACGTCATCAGAAAATTATCATAAAAAGATTTCTTAAATAATATGTATGGTTGCCTATTTCCCGATATCAGTGGCTTTCCGCTCGGTAACATGACATAACAACGGAAAATACCTCCGTTTTCGAAGCGTCGTATGAATAACATGGGAGGCGAATCGTTTGATGTCGGGTATCGTTCGAAAGCTCTGAACATCAACAACATCACTGAACCCTTGCCGAGAGTATTTTCACAGTTGTAAGAAGCGACTTTATTGGATAAAAATTGGTTTCTAATGACGCTTTTTCGCTACAGTCTGCTATAAGGGTCGTGATTGGTCAAAATCAGACACGTGAAATAAATTTATATAAAACATGACAGCAGTTTAATTGTACTCCAATACTGCATTTTGTCCTTCCCCAAATTAATGCATGTTTATTCAATTCAACTATCTGTTTGGCTGTATGTTGAGCAGTCTAATAATTACTGGAATACACACAACGTAAGCTTCCAGTACATTATGTAACTTTATTTAAACTGTATTTAGGGAGAAGGAATCGGAACGTGGTGCACCTGTACCCAATCCCTTTGTCTTTTTGTACAAGAAAATATCTTTAAAACAAAACAGGAATACATTTTCAAAAGAAAAAACCAAATCCGCATTCCATTTGCTACATCGAAGCCAGAGACGAGGCTGTCTCTGCAGATTTTAAAATCAAGTCAAACCATGACTCTTCTCCACAATGCAACGATTCAATTCGATTTAAAAGGTTACTCGAAGGGAGTATTCTCGTTTACGGTCTGTGTGCTCCTTACAATGATGAAGCTTGTGAGAGGAACTACTTCAGAGATTTCAGGGCAAGGGTGGAGATAATCTTCAAAACTGAAAAACTGGAAAGCTCACTTTGCACAATATTCTTGGATTAAAGGTGTCGTATATCAACTCATCTTTTCAGTGAAATTGAAAAGCCTTCCATGCTGCTTGTCTGCATATATATTGGGTTGCCTGCTCTTACATAGAGGGCGCTAAGCCACGTGCAGCACGTTTTGTCTACGCTCCACGTGTTAACAATAAACAAACGTCTTGTTAACCATGGTGCACTATGGGCAGGGGCGGATACAGGATTTTCGTTTGGGGGGGTGCACCCCAATCCTCGGAACCCTCGGCATAAAACATGTAGTACATTTGGAACACTCTTGGGGGGTTGGGGGTGCGCACACACCCCACACCCCCTCCTCTGGATCCGCGCATGATGGGTATGTTGAAAAGATGCAGATTATCGCGATAATCTGGATCAGGGCTAAGGATGCTGTCTCAACACGGGGTTAAAGGGGATGCTTGTCTAATTCGCTTTCTGTTCACAATGAATCAGCACCGCAATATATCACTGTCAAATGAGATGTAAGGATGTTATGCGTGAAGTATATGGCGAACACCTTCTGCACGATCCAGTATCTATTGTATGAGATGCCCTTATCTGTTACGATACGAACTCTGATACATTCGCCTTTTTAGGGCCAGGAGCAGAGAAGGGGCGAGGGGATGAAGCAGACATTTAGATTTTTTAATGTTATAAACAAAATATTTTTACTTAATCTATACATATCAATGTATTCTGGGGACACCTGCCTGCATGGAAATGGTACAAAAGTTACATTTCTGCAGTTTCTGCCAAAAGTATATAGGTTATTGCTTCTTACATAATGTTTTGGAGCAAGAGGGATGGCTTCAGCTTTCCAAGAGTCATTTTGTCCTTACATTCCGATGAATATTCAATCAGGTCCACCTTTGGTGTTTTCTTTTCAGGACCAGGTACAGTAAAATGTTCTATTTAACAAAGTATCAAACAGCTTTGTACGATCCAAGTTACTACATTTAAGGCTGGCTAAAGCTTTCAAGAAGATGGAAGGCATGTGGAGGACATTTCTGAATTTGATCCATCGGTGACACTAGTGATGCCCAATGCAGTACCTAAGTTTAGTTGTACCATATATTTCCGTGTTGTTGTTTTTGTCAGATGGAAACCTGACTTGCCTTTACATGTTTCGGACGGTTGCCACTAACAGAAGAAAGGAAGTCATCGTCTCAGTCCTCGGGTCTAAAGATTGTATTAGAGGGAATGGCAATTCAGGGGCGGATACAGCATTTTGAGAAAGGTGAGGGGGTGCACAGATCATTTTCACCCGTTTTCCCGAGAATTTCAACGGTTATTAATAAATTTCAGGACAAAGGGGGTGGAGGGTGGGGTGCGTGTGCGCACGCACACACACACACACACACACACACACACACACACGCACACACACACACCCTTCTATGGAGATCATGAGCGTGTATGGATCAGTTCAGCAAGCCTGATAGTCGGATGGATTGCATCACACGAATTCCTTGTCTGATCTTCACGACATCACTCAGTATGTAACATACAAACAGCAGACTAACAGGTGTCAATTGAAGTTTTTAAACCATCAAAAACTTACAAACCCCATACATAGAACTACGTGGGCCAGTGTGTGTTCATCATTAGTCATTCGTCCTTCTTTAACTTCTATAACGTCAAATTATACTGACTTCAGTTTGAATGTCTTCTTGGAACATTAAGTTAGGGTTTGGGTGCACACATCGTGTAAAAAGAGGGAAGATAAAGTATACAGTCTAATATTTACATGGACGGTGCAATTCTATGGATGGCGCTTCCCGAACGTTTCATAAATTGGTCTTCTGAAGCGTCTGTACTGTAATAATATTTGAAACACTTCTTTGAAGCCACCCTCATTCACACGCCAACATCCTGGTTCGCTATGGGAGATGAGGCGTCCAATCCCCAGATCTATATAGAGCGGACAGTATTTGATCAAGGAACACTTGTCCGTACGAGTTAACACGAGCTCCTTATAAACAGATTAGAGTGATATATGAATAACTATTTATATGGTCAGATTGCCCGAGGAGTATTTGCACGTGGACGTAAAATGTAACAAAGCTTATGTACATCCTTCTTGGGTTTTAGACAAGATAGTTTATCAATAATCCTATGAACTCGCACTGTGTGTTATAGATGATAGGCTGACCTCAACCAGCCATCTCTGGACAAAGGTTAACGAATGGGTATATTTCTGGAGTTCTTTGGATGGTAATTCTTTTCAAACTACCGGGCGAGAGACTATATATACTGATGTTTGGTGGTGTCTAATATGAAGGAACAAACTAAGAAAGGCTATTCAATGGTGATGTATTGAAACACGTACCATTGGTGGGACCTGTGCAATGTTTCGACGACCGTTTCAGACGAGTACTGTTTCGAGATCCTTCGTAATATTTTGGTGATATTGAATTTTATGGGTGTACTTTTATTCGCCTGAGAGTTTAGTATGGCATCCTAGAAGGGACATTGTCGTATTGTCGGGAATTTTAAGGCGTTTTTCACACATCTGAGATAGGGCGACAATGCGACATTGTCGTCGAATTTTAAGCTTTTTTGACACATAGTTTGACCTTGAAAATTGTCGTGATATCGCATTGTCGCCCATTGGATGAATAATTAATAGTATTCAAAGCGAGACAGCGACAATGCGACAAAATGCAAAAATGCCGCGTTGTCTCATTGTCACATTGTCGCACTTTGGTTGCGACCTTTTGCTTGTTTGTGTGAGGGCGACACCACGACAATGTCCCTTTTGTGATCAACAGCATGAGCGACGATCTACGCAATCCGGATACGAAGACATGTGTCAACCAAGTCAGCGGGCTTGACTACCAGATCCTTTTAGTCGTCTCTTACGACAAGCATTGGTTGCTATTGCACTAGTATTATGGTAACTAAACTGCAACTTTGACAATGTAACATATGTTATATTTGGGATTACACTTTCTTAGTAAAGTACAGATTCTAGTACTTTTGGGGTTAGTGACATCTAGGATTTGAACCCCTCAGTTCTTATATTGACTCCCTCACACACTCACCCAGTGACTCACACACTCACCCAGTGACTCACTCACTCACCCACCCAGTGACACACACTCACCCAATGACTCACTCACTCACCCAGTGACTCACTCACTCACCCATTGACTCACTCACTCACCCAGTGACTCACTCACTCACCCATTGACTCACACTCTCACACATTGACTCACTCACTCATCCGGTGACTCACTCACTCACACATTGACTCACTCACTCACCCAGTGACTCACACACTCACTCACTCACCCATTGACTCACTCACTCACCCAGTGACTCACTCACTCACCCATTGACTCACACTCTCACACATTGACTCACTCACTCACCCAGTGACTCACTCACTCACCCATTGACTCACACACTCACCCATTGACTCACTCACTCACCCAGTGACTCACACACTCACCCAGTGACTCACACACTCACCCAGTGACTCACTCACTCACCCACCCAGTGACACACACACCCAGTGACTCACACACTCACCCAGTGACTCACTCACCCACTCACTCACACACTCACCCAGTGACTCACACACTCACCCATTGACTCACTCACTCACCCAGTGACTCACTCACTCACCCACCCAGTGACTCACTCACTCACCCAATGACTCACTCACTCACCCAGTGACTCACTCACCCACTCACCCATCACACACTCACCCACACTCACTCACACATTGAATCACCCACTCACCCACACACTCACCACCCATTGACTCACTCACTCACCCAGTGACTCACTCACTCACCCATTGACTCACACTCTCACACATTGACTCACTCACTCACCCGGTGACTCACTCACTGCAAATTTGCCAAATGGTCCGGTACTTCATTCAGTCAGCATATTTCACGGCAACTGACAAGTCAATTTGCGGGCCGTGTTCAGCAGTATCACAGCAACATATGAACTCCAGCAATGGGCTTCACGCATGTGGATAGACGAACCCACCCCACCCCTACCGTCACCCCGCCCACACACTACAGACAGACAGACACACCACCCACACACTACATACAGACAGACACACCACCCACACACTACATACAGACAGACACACCACCCACACACTACATACAGACAGACACACCACCCACACACTACATACAGACAGACACACTACCCACACACTACATACAGACAGACACACTACCTACACACTACATACAGACAGACACACCACCCACACACTACAGACAGACAGACACACCACCCACACACTACATACAGACAGACACACCACCCACACACTACATACAGACAGACATACCACCCACAACCCCGTGATTTGGCAGGATTAGATCGTTAAGCTTCTCCAGGCCATATTCTCCGAAATTTACATTGTGATTGTAAAACCCAGGTATGTTCAGATCACAAGGGCTCTTGGTGTATTATAACTACATTACTTACACTCAAATACAATCAGTCTTCCCCGAGAATGTGTAATTACCCCGTCCTCCTATCCCGCCCTGTACACTGACGCCCTGTCCCACCCGCTTCAGTAGGTAAGTATAGCACGACGGTCGGTGCCGTGGAAGATGACCCTATTCTTCATAATCACGGGGCGTTGCATCTCCACCCTCTGTCACAACACATGGAAGTAATGTACCTTTCTAACAGATCATCACATGCATTAGACGCCCTCCGTGATGGAATTATACCCACAAATGCCACAACGATAATTTCTATTGAAGGCGTATTCTGAATTTGTGAACGTTTTCAAAACTGGTTTTATACTGTCATAAACCTGCTTATACCCTATAATTTGAAATCCAGGTTATCACACTCTGTACTTATGTACTGAATATAACATTTCAGCCTATATAAAGACTGGCCTCTAACATTCGCCGAAATGAAAGCCACTGCGGGTGAAATTCAAAATACAAGTGAAAATGATAATAATTTATAAATGGATCACTGAAAATCAGTGATGACACCAGGTGTTCGAGAAAAGAGTGTCCTGTCTTACTGTGAAACTGCTTAAAAAGTAAGTCCTTGTTTGTAGCCTGAAACACCGATCGATAAAAATACGCAACATACTTATTTTAAAACTGTTATTGCAAGCAATGTTCCAGAAATTTACCAGAATTTACCCTGAGGCATGAATACCACAGATGTCTGAATAAAGCTTTCTAAACACTTTTACACACACAAAAATCATGAGAAAAGGCGACGAAAGATATGTCCGTAACCATAAAAAATCTGTACTAAATGCACAAAAGTTTTGACACAGACGTAGGTGAATTCGACTAAAGCACGAATATCAATGAATGGCAATTATGAAAGTAGACGAACGGAATCTACCCCAAGGTCATCACCATGAAGTAGCCAAAAACGGACCTGGAATTCTATCTCACATTCCTTAACCGAGAGTTTCACACCCACGTGTATGTACGAAACTGAACCATTATATATGTATGTAACATAGATAGCTACATTTTAGGCCTGCATGCAAATACTCCTCGGGCAATCGGACCATATAAATAGTTATTCATATATCACTCTAATCTGTTTATAAGGAGCTCGTATTAACTCGTACGGACAAGTGTTCCTTGATCAAATACTGTCCGCTCTATATAGATCTGGGGATTGGACGCCTCATCTCCCATAGCGAACCAGGATGTTGGCGTGTGAATGAGGGTGGCTTCAAAACAAATATGTCTTCAAATAAATAGTACAGTACAGGTACTCAAGATGATCGGAGTGTACAACATTCCTAACACGACATCCATAGAATCGCACCGTCCATGTAAATAGCAGACTGTTTAATTACTCCGACTCCCGTCGAGTTGCACGAAGTATGCACCCAAGCCCTAATTAACTTAATGTTCACTGAAGAAACATATTGAAACATTCAAACTTAAATCTTTTTTCTTTTGACGTTGACATCGTTGACTAATCTTGAACAAACACTGGTCTGCGTGTTTCTGTCTATCGGGTATGTCTGGTTTTTCTTTTGTATAAAAGTGAGTTAATACGTATTGGGCTTGTATTTTTTAGAGGTGAGGTAAAGTGGTGTGAAATGGTGTCTTTTGTCGCGTTTAGGGAGTTTGTACATATTCAGCGACGTGCGTGTGCCTTCACGTGTGCCTTCGCGAGTGCGTGTGCGTGTGCGTGTGCGCATGCACTAGGCGGGGATAATATTGCTTTCAAAGTACCAGTCAATTGACGTATCATGTTGTAGTTGAATACCCCCTCAGACAAAATATACCATCTCGACACTGTCCAGTCGTCAGGCAGGGTAACATCAAGCACCATCTTTTAACATCATTTGGTATGACGTAGACGGTCATCGAACCGCCGGCCTTCCGCTCTCCGGGCAGACACTCAATCCACTGGACCACGGACGCGGTCAGTTCATCACAGCACTGTTAAATGTGTTTAGAATCTAAACACATATATACGTCATGTTTAGATCTAAACATGAATCTGCTTACATCCTTAGCGGACTGAACATTTAGTGCGATCTATTTAAAGACGTTTAAGGTCTAAGCACATCAAATGATATATCGTCATACGGCCTAAACACAATATCGTCATAACATGTACTTGTTTGTTTGTTGTTTAACGCCACACTCAGCAATATTCCAGCTATACAGAGGCGGTCTGTAAATAATCGAATCTGGACCAGACAATCCAGTGATGGACATCATAAACATCTATCTACGCAACTGGGATACGACATGTGTCAACCAAGTCAGCGAGCCTGACAACCCGATCCCGTTAGTCGTCTCTTGCGACAAGCATGGGTTGCGGAAGATAAATTGTAACCTAGGTCTTCCCGGGCGGTGGTCACTTGGAGGCGTCCCCCTGACTGATCAGCATCGTCGGCTGCGACGTGAATGTTCGCCCAGGTGATGTTACTATCAAGGCCAACCGATGCTCAAGGGTTTCATCAAGGTGGTTCACATCTGAGACAAGCATCACCCTAGACCCTCCTACCATAGTAAACTGGCCAGCAATTATATAATTACTAACAGAATATGATTCAAAGCAGCATGAAACCGTATTCACTCACTCGCTCACTAGAGGCCATTTGTAGGTATTTCGGTCCACGATGAGGTTATCATGTTTGCTTGTTCATTTAAGTTGTTGTGTCCTTTTAATGATCGACTCTGGTCCAGATAAACCAGGGGTCCACTCCGTCAGGCGACGATGACACACAAAGTGCCTATGTTATGACCTCTATTGTAATAAAACGTAAATTGTAATACTTGCAGCAAATTGTAATAACCCTTAACGTAAATTGTAATAAAAACGTAAATTGTAAAAGAAAATGACGTAAATTGTAATATGCAAATTGTGATAAAAATTCACGTAAATTGTAATAATTTTAGTTGCGGTAAAATGTAATGAATATTTACGTACATTGTAATAACAGTTTGAATCATTCGTAAATACGCGTGTGTTCCTTTTTCGTTGAATTTCATAAATCATATAAGCTTGTTAGCGCCATAACTCAAGAAAGAAATGATGGATTTTGTTCAAATTTAGTACCAAGGTGTCGTGGCGAGATTCACCGACACCAGTTGAATTTAGTGACCTTGAGATAACTTGCAAAGTCACAGCAAAGATGTAAGGGTTTTGCCAATTTAAATTTTTTAGCGCGATAACTCAAGAAAGAATGGACAAATGTTGCTTAAAAGTAGTATCCAGGTGCGTTGGCAGGATGTGCGGACACCAGTTGAACTGGGCAACCTTCAGATTGATATTATAAATATACTTATGGAAAATATCATAACTGTAGTATCAAGGGTGCTCTCAGCTATATATTCGTCCTGATATATAATCGATATAAAATCTCCAACTGTCCTCTGTATCATGTTTTTTGGCAAATATCTGTTGAGGTGTTGATATGTAAACATATACAGAGGGAGGATTCTAACACACTTAAATGCATGTAGAGTTGGGGGGTGGGGATGTAGTGTTGTAACGGGTATATCTACGAAGGCGTTCAAAAAGTAGTCAGCCTCACCTAGAATATGATACAAATGCAACTGTTTTATTTTTCTACAAATTATCTGTCAACCTCAAACAAATTTGTTTTGTTATGTTCCAGCCTCACGATCCCCATTTTGTTTGACTTTTATCTTGGTACTCCCCAAAAACGCACACTCTGCAATAATAGCATCATAAACTTCAGGAAAGAAAATGCGCAAGTGAGTGAGTTAAAATTGTACGTCACATCGGCAATATTTCAACCATATCGAGACGACGAAAAAGGTATGTACTAAGAATATATATATGTGCGCACACACACACACACACACACACATATATATATATATATATATATATATATATATACACTTAATTACCGGCCAGAGAAGGACAGCATAACGACAAGTTTATCACACATTAATAACATCTTTAACTAGTTTGAGTTCAGTGTAAAATGCTAAATCATTTCAAAGCAACACAATATGAAATCGGGCTGTAGATTGCCAGCAAGTAAAGGTAGATCACTATGTGGACTTACGTTACTTTTGCTATCTGCATGGTCCCTATCGGGATTAATATCATCCCCTCGGCTGTTGGCGAATTTTGTCGAAGCCATAAATTAAAACCAGAAACATTCTACGATTAAAAATCTTGCAATGATCAACAAACATTAAATGACGTGGTCTTAAGTACCCTTTTCGGAGGACAATATTTTTCGCTACTTCCGAGGGTACAGCCACTAACAATCACAGTTATGTATTCATTCGACCAAATTTAAAAAGAACGTATTAATTACACAGACAGACAGACAGATTTATTTGTATAAGTGGCCCTGAGGCCAATGGTACATGTGTAAAATAATAACAGTGCATTTATGCGCAACCTGTAAATACGCGAGTTATAGGAACATCACTAAATCCATAAACACCCATTCACAACTCTCTCAATATAAGTATGTGGTACAACACAAGGGCTACCTTAAACAACAAGTCAATATTTTCTGTGCGAAGTAGCTTACAGAATTAATGTCTCGACGGTTGGTTGTAGAAAAAATAAGGCAAATATGTTTCGTATTAATTATTATCCATGATCGATCGGAGTTGAGAGAGAATGGTTGTTCCATGAAGTCACCAGACATCGTCGCTCTATGCTGTTTCCTCTGATGACTTAACCACACTTATGGTTATATCAGCTACATATTTAAAAAATGTTCATCTCAAGGAAATATATGTCTGCTCTCTTTGACCGTAATATAGTAATATGTCAGTTACAATGTATATCAAAAGTTTACAACTTTTCAAGGTTCATGTTCAAGCTCGTGCTTTCAACCCTGCCCCTTTGTTTATGTACAGTAAATTTACAGTTTGCACCATTGTCATGCAGTTTATATACTGTTAATCTCAACCTGGATACTTGTCACCCACGTCCTCATATCTTAGACGTGGACTGTGTGAGACAAGCAGTGGGGTAAACCTTGTTTGTTGTCAGTAACCTGGACATTCTGTGGCTAGTCCCAAGGAGACAAGATTTTCTGGAGGATGGAAGGTGTCTTACTGATTTTGTGGCTCACACTTTTAACCTTTTTTACACAATAGGTCCTGTTGTTACTTTGGGCCAAGGACGAAGTTTGTTGCGTGTCCCACTGGTGAGGCTGGGTGACCTCGACTTTGTTAACTGCTGAACATTAGAGATAAATAGACTGCATTTCTAAGCAGAACTATTGTGGCGATCCATTACTGTTCAGCCTAATGAGCCACAAGAAAAGCGACATAAACATCACACAAATTGTATGTCTGATGTTTTCGATTTAGATCAACTAGCTCACATGATAA
Source organism: Haliotis rubra (assembly GCF_003918875.1). Classification (NCBI taxonomy): domain Eukaryota; kingdom Metazoa; phylum Mollusca; class Gastropoda; order Lepetellida; family Haliotidae; genus Haliotis; species Haliotis rubra. The sequence goes on from NW_025767122.1 coordinate 450,702, forward strand.
ATAACAAATTGAAATGCTGAGAGGTAGTCGTTTGATATAAAGGTAGTGATTGTGTAGGTATGTTTACGATACGGACAGACAGATTAGACAGACAGATTATTTATTAAAGTCTCAAATTCTTAAAAAATTGCATGTACATGTATTATGAGTAACAATAATTAAAAGTTATATAATACGGATTTTCTCCTTTATACAATAACATGGCAGGTTTTGGCAGCTATAAAACAGATATTGCTATTGGACAGGATAAAAGCAGTTTTTTGTATATCAGTAAGATTACTAAAATTCTGACATAGGCTATCACAAGTATTTAAAAGACTAAAACGTTCATCACTATAAACCGGACAATTAATTAAAACATGAACTTCGTCTTCAACACAGTGTTTATAATAAAAAAAAATTCTGTCGTTAAGTGGGATATTGTTATATCTACCCAGCTCAATATTAATTGGTACAGTGCCGCATCTGAACTTAGCATATGCACTTCTGTATGGGCGGGGCATGGGATGAGTTACGTAAAATTCTGGGGTATAAACATCCTTAAAAGTACCATAAAAGCGTAGTTTATTTTCCACTGTTTAGACGGACCACATATAAAGATAGTGATTGTGTAGGTATGTTTACCATACCTTTCATGTTGACCTTGCCAGTGGTTGCATCATGAAGGTCAACTAAATGTACAGTGGTATTTTCCATGAAGCAGTCTTCAGACGTCATAAATGACGAGAAAAATATTTCCGCATTTCTAACCTGAACTAATGGGGCGATCCATTACGGTTCAACAAGAAAAGCGACATTACCCAAATTGTATGTCTCGAATGTCTGACGCTTACGGTTACAGATGACAAAACTACATTGATGATCAATTTCTTTATTTTAACAATGGCGACGTTTCGGTATAAATTCTTATACCGTTTTCAAGCATATGGTGTTGTGCACCAGTTTATATACAAGATACATGTACATATGATAATGAGATAACAATAACAATGGAGGGGAAACAAAGCATCAGAGAAAGTTACATGATGAGCTACAATAACACGATGATGAGCTAAGATAACAAAATGAGATGAGTGGGACTACCATGACAGTTAGTGAATGCAAGTTAATTAGGCAGAAGCCAAGGTGGTGGGGGATTAATTAGTGGGAAGCCAGTGGTGAGGAAGGTGTCCTCCCATTAGAATGTCAGTTAGGCCTGGTGATGAGAAGCCAGGGTGGGTTGAGTGGTCAATTATTTGTGGATTATGTGGTTATAAGCTGATGGGATGTAATAGCCCTGATCTCTATTAATAGAGGGATTAAAACGGCGTGTTTGTAACGCTTCGGCCAATTTACGCTGAGCCATTTCGGAACACATCACCAAATTTCCTCAACACAACATCAACTGGGACACTGTCAAAACACTTACAAACAACAAACATGATTACACTCAGCGTAAATTGGCCGAGGCATTACAAATACGCCGTTTTAATCCCTCCATTAACAGGGATCAGGGCTGTTACATCCCATCAGCTTATGTTTAAAGTAAGTGGGTTTTTCTATTCTCCGTCCTCGGTGATTAACTAGGAGTGAGTGAGTTAAAATTTACAGTCACATCGGCAGTATTTCAGCCATATCGTGACTAAGAAGGTTGTAAATTTATAAATGAATAAAAAAAACACTTTAGAGAATATACTTACTTGTCTTCAAAGGACAGTAAAACAACCAGATTATCACAGATATAAATTTAAAAATAGTTATTAAAACTAAAATATTTTTACTATTAATGACAATACAATATAAACCATACTAGGGTCCATGGGGACTTACATGTACAGTACATTTGCTTTCTGCATGGATCCTAGCTGGGTTTACACCATCCCTTCAGATGTTAGCAATTTTGGGGAATCTAGCCATACATTAAAATGACATATATACTGCGGATTAAAAAGTAGTAAGTTTAGATTTACTTTGAACGTTTGGAGACTTACGTACCCTCTCAGGAGGACAATATTTTACAGTACTTTAACCCCTTTTGAGGATGCAGCCCCGAACAATCCAAGTTGATAATCTAAACTACATGTACTAATTTTAAAATATTTATCTATTTACGAAACATATCAACATTTATGCAACACAAGTTTATTTCTTTAAAATAAGCCCAATAATTAAATGAAAATTTACAGTAGTGAAAAGATCCTTAACAGTTTTTACATTGAAATACTTATCCCTTGTGAGGGAAAAATCAATACAGTCAAGCAGTACATTCTTTCCTATCATGCTGCATATTATTTAATATTTGTTTTATTCATGTATCAATGAAATGGAGAGGTATTCAAATAAGCCATTACGGCTTGTTTACCAGTCCTAGTTCAATTTATTTTGAATAAAATATGTTTACACTACATGCTTGACCGTGATTCTTTCATCACAAGGGATACAAAACGGAGGAACCTCACCTTTTAATAAGTATTCATGTGTATATCACGTAAGGCCAATGTGACATCGTCGCACGATGACCTCCTCAACTCTGGACTGACAAGCCAAGTAGGTGTAACGGATAGTTGGTTTTATTTGATGTAATTTATTGATACCTACTTGGGTGTCCCACTTCTTCTGCATCAGATCATGGATATCAGATTTGATGATAGCTTTATAATCAGAGTATGGAATCAGAAGTGGTGTCACAGATTTGTTGAGTGCTGCCTTAGAAGCAAAATCGTCTCTTGTATTACCAGAAAATACAACATGGCTGGGTAACCAAAGACGATGTCGTATTGGCCTGTAGCAAGATTATTACATATTTCAATAATTTCTATTAAAAGTGGATGTTGAGAAGATAAATTTTTAATATCCTGAAGGCACGAAAGAGAGTCGGAAAAGATTATGTATTGTTTATGTTCAGGGTGTTTATCGATATATTTTTAAGGCTGTAAATGTGGCATTTGCTTCGAATTCAGCTGTAAAGATCGAGCTGTTATCGGATAATCGAGAAGATATTGTTCTGGATCCAATGACAGTGGCACAAGCAACCGCGCCGCCATCCTTAGATCCATCTGTAATTAAGGATTTGTAAGTATATATTTATTTCTTAATTAATTATATTCTTGTCTGTATTTTAATTCATTTGTTTCAGATTTCTTTAATGTGGTCAGTGTTAAGTCTACTTGTGGCCTCACCAATTGCCAAGGAGGAGAATATAACAGGCGGGAATGAGATGTATTATTTAGGTCAATGTTAGAAGCAGAAAGAAACGGTTTTATTCTTATTCCAAGAGGTGGAATAAGAGAAGATGTTTTATTGTACAGATCCTCATGACACACACAGTTATAAGCAGGGTTGGACTGATTCAAAATAATTATTGTTTAAACAAAGCTGCAGTTGTCTTTCAAAAGAATGTATTTTTTCCACGACAAGAAATGTTAAAATCATCCACAAATAACGATCCATCAATTGAATTTTGTTTAAAACATTTGCTAAACTATTAATCTTTGTATTAAACAATGTGACAAAATACTTCTTTGTGAGACACCCTGATCCTGACTATAATGATCAGACAAGACAGAACCCACTCGTACTTGAAACTGCCTGTCATTTAAAAATGTGGTTATAAATTGAGGCAAACGGCCACTCAATCCACAGTCATGTACATCTTTTAAAATACCGTATTTCCATCTAGTGTCGTATGCCTTTTCTAGATGGAAAAAGATCAACACTGCATGTTGTTTATTAATTACAGCGTTTTTGACAAATGATTCTAAACGCACTAAGTGATCAATGTTTTTTCTTTTTTTCACGAAAACTACATTTGAATGTCAGTTATTAGGTTCAAATGTGCAAGAAACATTTTGCATGTTTCAGATTGGTAGAAGTCCGCTAGAATCAAACTTAGATATTAAAGTGCAAATTCAACGGCAACTTGAAATTACAATCGCTTGTTCAAGTGACTCCCCCTTCATGTTTACTGAAAGAACTTGGTTTGGAGACACTACCGACCCCCTTTCAAATGACGTAATCATAAGGACATAAGTTATTCTAATGTTTTCACTTATTCATACATGATGCCAAAGCTTCAAACGAAATACTGAATGGTCACACTAGTTTGGAGACACTACCCACCCCCTTTCAAATGACGAAACATAAGGACATAACTTATTCTAATCTTTTCACTTATTCATGCATGATGCCAAAGCTTCAAACGAAATACTGAATGGTCACACAAGTGTCAGCTCTCAATATATATCTGGACACAATGTTTTTGAAAGATTAACATAGGGGTGTCCTTAAAAAACAGCCCCCGTCTGAAAATAATCAAGCAATCCAAATCTTTGACTGTTGATTATGACGGGAAGTCATCCAATACTATACTGAACATATTTTATATGATATTATCTGAAGGCATACCACTATCAAGAGGTACCAAATGACAGATCGTTTTTCATATTCAGAAAATTTTATAGAAATATTATACCCCAATATGTTCTGATGACTAATATCTCGTTAACCACATTACCCACATATGTGAAATTTTGGATATGACTTTGCTAATGATTCCTTCAAAATAAAATGGAAGCTTTCATAACATTGGACATCGAGAATATAGTTAGGCTGGATACTTTTTCAACGCCCATCGTAACATACTCAAAAGAAAAGAGAATGCCGAAGGAAAAAGGCGTTTCGATCTCTGAATACTTCTTACCTATTTTGATACAAAACACAAAGGAATAAAGTAAACTATTATTATGCGATATTTATATAGCGCACATATCCAGGCAACTAGTGCTTGCTCAAGGCGCTGGTATTTTTTTCCCTCGATCATTGGATGTCAGTCTCAACGGCACATCGTGTTATCAATCTCAACTCCCTGCCTTCAGATAATATCATATAAATAATCTGAATAGAATAGCCAAGGTAAACTTTTATTCTAATTTTGATAACTATTTATCATCTCAGTCTACTCAATCAGGTGGTTATTGGATGATCTTTAATTTTTTGTTGAAAGGTACTACTTCATCGGGACCCATTCCCCATCTTGTCACTGATGATTCTGGGATACCTTCATTTTTTTACAGATTTGGATAAAGCTCAAACATTAAATGAATATTTTGTATATGTTTCAAATGTTAATGATGGCGGCAAGACTTTGCCACCTGTTAGCCATCGCTGTGTTAACAGTATAACAAATGTCACTGGAACCGAAAAGGAGGTATCTGGTATGATTAAGACCTCACCAGCAAACAAATCTAGTGGACCTGATGGCATTAACATGAGAGTGTTAAAACGAATTTGTACATCTATAGCTGAACCTCTTTGTTGGAAATACAGTCACACAGTGATATATTATACATCATATATCACTGTGTGAATGTATTTCCTACAATGTGGAAAACGAAACGGGTAATCTTACTCCTATTTTGAAAGAAGGAGATACATCCCTCCCAACTAATTACAGACCTATTTGTTTACTATCTATCCTGGTTAAAATTCTTGAAAGAATAATGGTAAAGCATATGAATAACCATTTCCATGAACATAGCATTTTAAGTTAATTCCAGTCAGGTTTTACTGCTAGTCATCCTACTACATCTCAACTCATAGACATTGATCATAATATATGCTCAGTCCTAGATAATCGCCACCTTTTCTGTATGGTATTTTGTGACATTTAAAAAGCTTTTGACAGGGCTTGGCATAAAGGTTTATTGCACAAATTAGAAAATTATTGTGTTCGTGGAAACGTACTTACAGTCCGTTTGGCTCAAAAGCGGACCGATGAATTGCGAGAAACACGTTCACAGACAAAGTTATTTATTCATTAACCTGTGCTGTGCCGTCTCCATCCGTTCTCGAACACCTGGCTGTCCCTTTCTCTGCACTCCTCCCTCGTAACAAATAGTGAACTGTGTCAATATTTTAATGATAGTTTGTTAAACAACTTTTTAATTTAGGACAAAAATTCTGCAAAAACCTCACAGAGTGGGTATGATGTTTTGATTATGATCAGCGTTTCATTAGTATTTTATGTTTATTAGTTTTCGAGTTAGATTGCAATTCATCGGTCCGCTTTTGAGCCAAACGGACTATAGTGGGTTAACTAACTATCTATCTGATAGACGACAGTGTGTCTCTGTTAATGGAACATTATTAAATAACTAAATGTTACTGCAGGGGATCCTCAAGGGTCTGTCCTTGGTCCATTTTTATTCGTTGTATATATATCAATGATTTACCTGGAAATTTATAAAATATCACACAAGTGTTTGTTGATGACGCATCAATCGGAAAAGATGTAAAATCCATAGAAGCTACTCTCAACTATGATTTAGTCCAATTGAATAAATGGGCAGAAAAGTGGTTAGTTAAGTTTAACCCTAATAAGACTAAATTTATGCTTTTCAACCATGGACATTGGCCTCAAGTCCCTGATTTGATCTTCAATAATGAACATTTGGAGTGTGTACATCAAAATAAACATCTTGGTATTATCTTATCGGACAATACAAAGGGATCTCATCATGCAACTGCTGTAATAGAAAAGGCCTCTAAAATAGTTTCCTCATTACGGTCGTTAAAGTACGCCCTACCAAGAAATATTTATCAAGCATGTAGAAAATGTACGCTAGACCTATCTAAGAATTAACTTCAAATATGTCCTTGCGTCAACGTTGAAAATAATTCCAAAATGAAAAAGAATAAACGTACTTTTCAAAGCGTAAACAAACAATATCCTGTTATTTTGGCATATGGCATGAAGAACTTTATAAGGAAATAGAATTTACATTAAAATATTGAATGCTATTGCTCGTAAAATATGTCATGGTGTCAACAGTGAAAATAACTCCATAATAAAAAAAACAATAAACTTTAATATTCAAAACAAACACAAATAATCTCTGGTAGTTTTAAGACGTGTCACGAATAATTTCATAGCTGGTAGAATTAACATGAAATTATAGAAACCAATTTCAAGCAAAATTTTGAAAATCCGTAATGAAAAGGTTCTTGTCACAAACACAGCTATTACCCCCGCCCAGGGCCACATCTGAATATCGCAATAATCCTCTGCGTGACCCTGCAAAGTATCTAAACGTTTGCGAAACTGCCATCTAATGCCTTGATACAAAATGCGAACAAATTCCATCCATTAGTTTGGGAGATATCGCAAGAATATTCGCTGTGACCTCGATAATTATCCGAAGATCACTGAATTCGACTGGCGTTAGACGATATTCCCAACACATTTTGGAACTACTTTTAAGCAGAATATATTAATTCTTTCTTGTGTTTTCGCACTAAAATGTTAGACATGTGCAAAACAATACAATTTTCGCTGTGAACTCAAAATGAGTTCCCCAATCAACTGGTGTAGGGGAAATCCCGCCAAAACACCCTGATATGAAATTGGACGAAAATCTGTTAATTCTGTCTCAAGTTATCGCCCTAACAAGCTTATATGATGTATGAAATGCAACGAAAAACGAACACACGCGTATTTACGAATGATTAAAACTATTATTACAATTTACGTAAATATTTATTACATTTTTACCGCAACTAAAATTATTACAATTTACTTATTACAAATTACGTCAAGGGTTATTACAATTTGCTGCAAGTATTACAATTTACGTTTATATTACAATTTACGTCGTAACAGCCTATCTACCTCCATCCAGTCACCAGGTCCGGGGTGCTGGGGTTCACATCTTCCCGAGAGACAGAGTACCGAATTATCTACAACATTACCCTAAACGCATCCGTGTACATCCCAACGAGTGACAAGCAGGACCTCTGTGTTGTACCTGTGCACTGAACAAATATTTGTAGTTGCAGAGGTTGTGAGCTCGGAAAAGTAATGACGCCACGTCGTTTGCTAACAATGGAGATGCAGTTGTGGGTGTCGCCGGCTGTCACGAATATGTCGATCGCGTCTGTTGAATCTATACTCGCAATTCAGCCAGGCAGGGGCGGTTGTTTGATATTGTTGGGTGGGTCCTTGAATTTTATGAAAATTTAAAAAATAGTAATGCTTCAAATTTTTGAATATAAAGAAAAATTATTCGTGCAAAATCAAACGCCCAAGACATAGATGTTGTCATAAGTAAGTTTATTTTAAGCCGCTTTTAGCAATATTCCAGCCGGGACACCAGAAATGAGCTTCACACATTGTACCCATGTGAGATTTCAACGAGACGAGCCAACGCTTTATCCACTAGGCTACCCTACCGCTAGAAGGTTATAGTCATATGACTTATCCCACCGGGTACCCATTTTCTGCTGGGTGAATTCGACCAGAGGCAATTTTTTAACAAACTCACTTGCCTAAGGTGAGACCACATGTGTCATATGTGCTTCGTTGTGGGGCAGGACTGTAGTCCTAGAAACTCTCAGAAGTCAAGTTGACAAACACGGTCACCCATCCAACGGCTCTCCGCGCCCAGCGTTGCTTAACTTCACCATATTTGTGACCTGAGGTCTATGCACAGGACCACATACCAACAAATAATTCCACATCATCGCGTTAAAGCACAAATCAGAATTCGTTTCTATTGATAATATATTTGGTACTTGGGATTAAACATGTATTATGTATAACCCGCAGCATACCCAATGCAAAACTTCAACACTGTATGTGTATTTACTATGTATAATATTCTTTATAGAACATATGTGTGGTCGTCTTCTGTTGTAAGTCCCAGCATTAACTGACGTTCCCACCGTCACCGTCCATATGTAGTGAATGATTCACCCTCGGTTGGTATTTACTTGCGCTAGGTGAGACGGTGCAGGTACATCATACCTGTACTCACCTGTCAGGTGTGTTAATACAGGTAACACATACGTGCTGCCTGAGAACTTGAGATGAAGGTCGATTTGTGATGTTACAAGTCTGCAAACAATCATCAGTGTTTGATTAAAACACTTGATGCCTTTTTTTCTGAAGAAATATGAAAATTATATAAGTGCACGATAATATTTCAAAGATTCGCATATAAATCCTGTTTTTCACCTTTATTTCTTGAAAATATCACCAATAAGTTATGTTACGTATACTGTAGACAATGAAGCGTGTAGTTATTAGTAACAGGTATGTGGATAAACAAAGGGTTGACGGTAATTGTGATATGGTTGATGGTTGATGGGTGGTGGGGTAGCACATTCGTTAAAGCGTTCGCTCGTCACGCCGAAGGCCCGGTTTCGATTCCCCACATGAGCACAAAGTGTAATTATATATTTCAAGTCATTATGCAAGATCTGAATATTTATTTTTTCTTGTCATAATTATGATGAGTAAATAAATACTATTGCTTATACCAAGTGTTTGGGTATCATTTATTTTGTCACATGATTTTTTCGTATTGTCTTCACATCACAAACCTACACAACCAAATTAATGGTATTTTGTTCTTCAACGCCACTCTCAGCTATTTGACAAAGCATAGATATATAGCCTCACCTCGCCTCCAATACATACAGGGGCGGTGGGGTAGCCTTGTGGTGAAAGCGTTCTCTCGTCACGCCGAAGACCCGGGTTCGATTCCCCACATGGGTACAATGTGTGAAGCCCATTTCTGGTGTCCCCCGCTGTGATAGCGCTGGAATATTGCTAAAAGTGTCGTAAACCCCAACACACTCACTCACACACTGATATACATGCAGTTGAAAATACAAGTTGTTTCGTAACCAAGCGGGTCACGTCGTTCGTTGTAGAGTTGTGTCCCTTGGTCGTGCAGGGTCCGCTGAACATGGTCCACGATCCTAGCTTTGTATCTCCATCTATGCTGCTCAGGTTGTTAAGGCAGTTCTAGGGGAAGAATTGACATGTTTGGGCTGTCGTGTGACAAGTCGAGATACATGCTCGAGCCGTCATGACATGTGTGGATACAGGACTGTCATGATAGTCTGTCAAGACACTCCAGTTGCTTAGGCGTCCATGACATGTCTCCATTCGAGGTTGGCATGCACGGGATGTCATGATGTGATCAGATACAGACATGACATGTTCGGTCTGTAACGACATAACCTGACATCGGGTTGTCACGCACGGGATGTCATGATGATGTTATGAGGATGTGTTTATGTTAATTATAATCATTATGTCACATTTATTAACTTTTGGTTGTTGGTTTAAAGCGTTATGGGTCATAAAGTTACCTCCCTTCGGTTTCGTTGAACGATGGTGGAATTACCAGCGCTGGAGTAGAACTGTACAATAGAACTCGCATCTTGAACTTAGGCTATGCAATTTCACCTGTTAAGTGTTCAAAGTTACCTTCCCTTCGGTTTCTAGGAGGAAGACGACGGGATTCCAGTAATTTCCAAACGCTGGTGGTATGGTATGGATTTTGCTAGAATTCTCAAGAACTATATAATAGATATATAAGAGACGGTTGTTGAGAGGTATGGAGCGACTACTTTGGATGCACGCTCATCATGTCTGCTACCAGATACAGACCTGACATGCTCGGTCTGTAACACATAAATTTGACACCAGGCTGTCATGCACGTTAATCATTTGACCAGATACAGTGACATCTGTTTAACGTCACATAACAGATGCGAATCATGCAATTGTTTGATAACGTGACCAGTTACAGACCTGACATGTTCGAGATTTAACAACATGGCATAACACCGGGTTGTCATGCACGTTATGTCATGATGTGACCAGATACAGACCTGACATGTTCGGTCTGTAACGATCTGACATAGCACATGTACCTGATACACCGGGTTGTCATGCACGTTATGTCATGATGTGACCAGATACAGACCTGACATGCTCGGTCTGTACGACGACCTGGCATGACACCGGGTTGTCATGCACGTTATGTCATGATGTGACCAGATACAGACTTGACATGTTCGGTCTGTAACGACATGGCATGACACCGGGTTGTCATGCACGTTATGTCATGATGTGACCAGATACAGACTTGACATGTTCGAGATGTAACGACATGGCATGACACCGGGTTGTCATGCACGTTATGTCATGATGTGACCAGATACAGACCTGACATGTTCGAGATGTAACGACATGGCATGACACCGGGTTGTCATGCACGTTATGTCATGATGTGACCAGATACAGACCTGACATGTTCGGTCTGTAACGACATGGCATGACACCGGGTTGTCATGCACGTTATGTCATGATGTGACCAGATACAGACCTGACATGTTCGGTCTGTAACGACATGGCATGACACCGGGTTGTCATGCACGTTATGTCATGATGTGACCAGATACAGACCTGACATGCTCGGTCTGTAACGACATGGCATGACACCAGGTTGTCATTCTTAAGGTATCATGACGTCCGGATACTGGGTGTAAATTTGCGAGAGGTGCCATTTCCGAGTCAGTTTCACAAATCAGTATTGATTCTGTACACCGAAGATAAGAGGAACTCAATAAATCTACACTGATTGGCTCCTGGGCAAGATGCTGTGCAACACAGTGTACGGCAATTTACAGGACTGATACCTCTGGACCTCACGCAACACCCGGGCACATGTCGGTTGTGGGTAGTAATTCAATAACTGGTTAGACCAGTCGTACCCAGCTAGTGTTAACTAGAACAAAACCTTAAGCCAACAATGGTGACACTAATTAAACATTGTATCTTGGTGGAAAATGTATGGTCGAGCAAGACAGGTTTGCAAAACTGTCAACAGTCCACTCGAGCAGGTCATTTTCTTCAATGAGTGACTGAGTCCATACTTTGCGTCGCTTTTAGAAATATTCCAGGAACACCATGGCGTGGAGCACCACCAATGCTCCTCAAACATTAAACCCGTGTGGGGATTCGAACACAACCCCTGGGAATAACATGCAGAAACTAAAGTCACGGGTGGTTGAAGCGTTCGCTAGTCACACAGAAGACCCGAATTCGATTCCCCACATGGGTACAATGTGTGAAGCCAATTTCTGCTGTCCACCGCCGTGATGTTGCTGGAATATTGCTAAACGCGGCATAAAACCATACTCACTCATGTATATTTTGATCACCAATAGCCATTTATTTACGGGTCTGGATCGTGAAAAATGTGAAATTCATAAAAGTGAACTGGTCAGTAAGTTGGTGAGTGAGTCTGGTTTTATGCCGCTTTACAATTGTTCAATACATATCAAGCCGGACACTTGAAAGGGAAGTTTTAAGGGTGGCCATGCGGAGATTCGAACTACGGCGCGGTGACGCTTTGTCCACTAGGCTACCTATTAGCAAGGGGTATTTTAATGATTATATGTCTGCCTTAAACAGTACTGATAATATGCTCTTCAAATAAAGAGTTTAATAAACTTTCAATTTCTTTAGGAAGTATAACCTTTAGCAAACTCTTTTTTAAGAATAAAGAATACCTATCATATTAACCATTTTTACACATTACCATGCACATAATCACGTGGGCTCTTACTTGAAGCATGATAATCCTAATATCTAACCGAAAAAAATATCTTTGATCATACGACAACAAATGTAAGGAAGTGAAGTACGGAAGTACAAGAATGGTGTGGTCATTCAAAGTCCTGTAGGAAATGTTCTGTTGAGGAAACAGCGCTGATCAAAGGGACGTTATTCTAGAGTATTTGGCTGGAATCAGGCCTTTTGAAGCGGACCTAAAATATCAACAAAATAACCATAAACCATTCTCATCAAATCCATTTCTTTCGGAAATGCCTGTGTACCCCTGAGGCAATGGTTCAGAACAGTGTGAACCTTCTCAAAAGGATGAACCGGAATTTTACATTCTCAATGTTAGCATGTCGCAAGAACGCTTTGGACGCGGTAAACGCCTCATTAGAGCGTCCGCCCGAGAGCGGACGCTCATACCAAAGACGTTAAAATATGGTACTTGTTGGCCCCTGCCTGGGGCTCGGCATTAATGGGTACAACAAGGACTGGTCGGCTCGGAGTCAGTATAATGTGTCTGAGTGGGGTATTCATGCTTCACTGCGGTGTGGTATCACAGTGGGCTAGCACTATAAAACCAGCTTCAGTCTGGGCTAGTACAAGCAGCCGCACCTACACATACACACGCATGCACGTCGTCATATGAGCGAAATATTCTCAAGCACGACGTTAAACCCAATTTCACCTCACCTCACCTCACATTTGTAAACAGCCAGCTATGTATCTGTCTACGTACTTGTCAAATATTACGAGAAATCCCTTGCTGCCAATGACCAGTCGTTCCATATCATCCTCAATGATGTGGACCAGTGATGGTCCGGGTTAGAATTGGTGTTCAGCAACCCATGCTTGTCGTAACAGGCGACTAACGGGATCGGGAGGTCAGGCTCACTCACTTGATTGACACATGTCATCGTTTCCTAATTGTGTAGATCGATGCCATGCTGTTGACTCGATTATTTACAGACGGCCGCCATATAGCTTGGATATAAGCTGAGTGCGGCGTTAAACAACAAACTACATAATCAACCAACTCAGTGACGTGTACGGATGGATACCTGTCCTGTCAATTGTGTGCGAGAGTAATTTGCGTTACACACGCATTTTATCTGAGGCTGCTGTTGATCACTGGTTTGTCTCATCCAGACTCGATTATTTACAGACCGCCGCCATACAGCTGGACTATTGCTGAGTGCGGCCTAAAACTATACTCACTCACTCATTTATCTGAGACAACGGTTTGATAAAAATGTGAACAAGTGAGTGCACGGAGGGGGGTATTGCTAAAAGCAAATGCAACCCCTCACTCCCCCATCCAAGCATCAAACATTCACCTACCCACTCACTACATAACTTATTCATTGTTCAGTGGTGTGTTTGTGGAGAAAGAACCTTGCGCTTGTTGCATGAAGACCGCGAAACAAACCGTAGGCCAATTGAGCATCACGTCTTTTGAGTCGGGATTCGAACCTGGGAAGCCCGGACGTTCATGGACAAAAGAAGCACCTCCAGATCTAGAATTGTGAAAGAAATAGCAAAATGTTTTCAATTTAATTTCTTAAACTTTCAAATATTTATTCCTACCCTGATTTCATTTTTTCATGAGGTTTTAGATTGTAGTCCCCGACGTATTTTCTAAGTGTGCCTTCAACTGGTTGACTTTGTTGACCCGTCACCGCCTGCCAACGTGCTAATGTTTAAAAAAACACATGTGAGGACAAAAATAGAAATTGGCATAGCAGGGTACGAACAAAAGTATTGATGATTCTATTTACAGATAATGTCTTAAAGTTCAAACGTAATCTTTTGAAACCTCACTTTTTGAATTTTAAGAATGGACATATATATGCTTTAGAGCTAATGGATTTTCAGACATAAAAGGTGGAGTGTACGGTTTGAATAAATCGCATTTGAACAGTATACAGACCCACCGTGGCTTAGTCTGACGCTGACTGTGGTTTAGACTGTCTGACTGTGGTTTAATCGCTGTCTGACTCTGGTCTAGCCTATTCCTGACTGTGGTTTAGTTTCTGTCTGACTGTGGTTTAGTCTGTGGCTGACTGTGGTTTAGTCTGTGCCTGACTGTGGTTTAGTCTGTGCCTGACTGTGGTTTAGTCTGTGCCTGACTGTGGTTTTTTACACTGTGTCTGACTGTGGTTTAGTCTGTGACTGACTGGGGTCGGTCTGTGCCTGACTGGTTTAAGCGTGTCTGACTGTGGTTTAGAAGACTGTGGTTCTGTTCCCACTGTGGGTTCTAGTCTGTGTGAAGCTCATTTAGTGGTGTTCCTGACCGTGTTTATATTGCCTGACTGTGGTTTAAAAAGCGGCGTAAAACCTGCCTGACTGTGGATTAGTCTGTGACTGACTGTGGTCTAGTTTGTGCCTGACTGTGGATTAGTCTGTGGCTGACAGTGGTTTAGTCTGTGCCTGACTGTGGTTTAGTCTGTGCCTGACTGTGGTTTAGTCTGTGCCTGACTGTGGTTTAGTTTCTATCTGACTGTGTTTAGTCTGTGTCTGACTGTGGTTTAGTCTGTGCCTGACTGTGGTTTAGTCTGTGCCTGACTGTGGTTTAGTCTGTGCCTGACTGTGGTTTAGTCTGTGCCTGACTGTGGTTTAGTTTGTGTCTGACTGTGGTTTAGTCTGTGGCTGACTGTGGTTTAGTATGTGTCTGACTGTGGTTTAGTCTGTGGCTGACTGTGGTTTAGTTTGTTTCTGACTGTGGTCTAGTCCTGTGTCTGACTGTGGATTAGTCTGTTTCTGACTGTGGTCTAGCGTGTGTCTGACTGTGGTTTAGTCTGCCTGTGACTGTGGTTTAGTTTCTGTCTGACTGTTGTTTAATCTCTGTCTGACTGTGGTTTAGTTTGTGTCTGACTGTGGTTTAGTCTGTGTCTGACTGTGGTTTAGTCTGTGGATGACTGTGGTTTAGTCTGTGCCTGACTGTGGTGTAGTCTGTATCTGACTGTTGTTTAATCTCTGTCTGACTGTTGTTTAGTCTGAGGATGACTGTGGTTTAGTCTGTGCCTGACTTTGATGTAGTCTGTATCTGACTGTTGTTTAATCTCTGTCTAAAAAGTGGTTTAGTCTGTGCCTGACTGAGTCTGTGGATGACTGTGGTTTAGTCTGTGCCTGACTGTGGTGTAGTCTGTATCTGACTGTTGTTTAATCTCTGTCTGACTGTTGTTTAGTCTGAGGATGACTGTGGTTTAGTCTGTGCCTGACTTTGGTGTAGTCTGTATCTGACTGTTGTTTAATCTCTGTCTGACTGTTGTTTAGTCTGAGGATGACTGTGGTTTAGTCTGTGCCTGACTTTGGTGTAGTCTGTATCTGACTGTTGTTTAATCTCTGTCTAAAAAGTGACTTAGTCTGAGGATGACTGTGGTTTAGTCTGTGCCTGACTTTGATGTAGTCTGTATCTGACTGTGGTTTAATCTCTGTCTAAAAGCGGCTTAGTCTGAGGATGACTGTGGTTTAGTCTGTGCCTGACTTTGGTGTAGCCTGTATCTGACTGTTGTTTAATCTCTGTCTGACTGTTGTTTAGTCTGTGGGTGACTGTGGTTTAGTCTCTGTTTGATTGTGGTTTAGTCTGCTGCTGACTGCGGTTTAGTCTGTGGCAGACTGGTTTAGTCACAGACTGTGGTTTTAGTCTGCCGCTGACTGTGGTTTAATCTCTGGCTGACTTTGGTTTAATCTCTGGCTGACTGTGGCTTAATCTCTGGCTGACTGTGGTCCAGTCTCTGCTTGACTGTGGTTTCATATCTCCCTGACTGTCTCTGGTGGATGTGGTTTAATCCGTGCCTGGCTTTCGGTTAGTCTCTGTATCACTGTGGTTTAGTCTGTTGCTGACTGCGGTTTAATCTCTGTCGGACTGTGGTTTAATCTCACTGACTGGTTTAATCTGTGTGTGACTGTGGTGTAGTCTGTGATATATTGTAGTTTAATCTGTTGGTGACTGTTATTTAATCAATGGCTGACTGTGCACGTGGCTGACTGTGATTACTGTAGTGTAATTTGTGGGTGACTGTGGTTTAGTCTTTGACTGACTGTGATTTACTCTCTGACTGTGGTTTAGACTGTGGTTGATGTTAGTTTAGTGATTGACTGACTGTAGAGGAACCAGGACTGGGCCATACTGATCAGACATCACTAAACAGCTGTATTAACAGGTCAAATCTCATAAGAGTTGATGAACCAAGAGGGTATCTGATCAGATGCACTGAGTACACCTCTATGACTCAAATAGTCTGTCGGGTGACTAAGTCGACGGGGTGTAAGTGTACGACAACCGCTGTTGATCGTTGCTCGTTACCGCATGATTGTCTGATCTAGACTAAATTATTTCCATGTCATATAGTTGGAACATAACTGCGAGGTAAACAACAAAGAAAGAATGATGATTATCAGGTATTGAATAATGTATGCATGCATGTATGTGTGTGTGTGTGTGTGTGTGTGTGTGTGTGTATTGGAGGTGAGGTGAGCTTATATAACTATGCTTTGTCGAATAGCTGGAACTTTGTGTGTGTGTGTGTGTGTGTGTGTGTGTGTGTGTGTGTGTGTGTGTGTGTGTGTGTGTGTGTGTGTGTGTGTGTATTGGAGGTGAGGTGAGGTTATATATCTATGCTTTGTCGAATAGCTGGAACTTTGCTGAGAGCGGCGTTGAAGAACAAAATACCATTAATATTGGTTGCGTACATGTGAAGACAATACGAAAGAGTAATGTGACAAAATATATTGTAACCCGAACACTTGGTATAAGCAATAGTTTTTATTTACTCATCATAATTATGACAAGAAAAAATAAACATTCAGATCTTGCATAATGACTTGAAATATATTACACTTTGTGGAGGGTATAGATCATATCTATGTCACAATGTAAGTTGGGTAGGGGGCACACAGGTCGTTATTACAATGTAAGTTCTGGGGTCCACTTTAGGCCACGTGGTTATATTACAATGTAAGTTCAGGCGGGTCCACGCAGATCTTTATTACAAGTTCGGAGGTGCACTATAGGTAACATGGCTATATTACAATGTAAGTTGGGTGGGTCCATGCACAGATCTTTATGACAAGTTCGGAGGGTCCACTGTAGGTTACATGGCTATATTACAATGTAAGTTAGGGCGGATCCAAGGTCCTCATTACAATGTTACATAAGGGGTTCAGTACATGACAAAGGGTTATGTACAATGTGAAGGTCAACGTGTCACTGAATATCACGTGATCTCAGGCACTCAAGACGCTGGATGTACACTGCATATATAGTCACATAGAGTTCACACCGACACTATTTACATGTTATATACACCATACATCTATAATCCATGCTACATCCATTCACTATCAGTAAAGAAAATCGATGCAGTCGGTCTATCGAAGCTTTTAGCTGTAATGAAGTTAAACGCAACGTAACGAACCTATTACAATAGCAAGAGATCATTAAAATGAATAAATATCAATATTTAAACTTTTCCGTAACACAATATCATGAAGATAGAGGCTGATTTATTGTGTGTTCAATGTCAACGCCTATATATAGCATTGAACAATAGGCACGTGGTTAGTGAATCTGGATACACTGCACATGACCAAGCTATCTACTGATGTCACTACCTGCCGTGTGAATATTGCGTAGGTGACATATTGGATGAACTTGCCGTTATTCTTTTCACGTTTGCCATGTGAACACCTGCCATGCCTACCATTACACGTCAGTAAAAGCAAAATATACTGCAAACGTGACTCGAATAAGCCTGAGAAATGCAGTTGTTGGCCATTGCACTATGATATAGTAGAAGCATACAATCGTAAAGGTATCCATTTCTCGTTCTTCAGAGGCAGTTTATAAGTTCCTCAGCAGGTTCTACTTACTTAAAATCAAACTCTCAGAAAGATTTGACTTTTGGAGCAACCAAACCATGATAAAGCTTCCGCCTATTGAGATACGAGTTACATATCCAATATACCTATATATGTGATGAGTGCATAATTTATTGCGATTATATATAACATATCTTTTTAGACGGTGGTGTCTTTGTCTACGGGATAAATTTTCTTTTTAGACGATGATGTGATGCCATAAAATGACACTAACTTCTGAGATCAACAGTTTCAATAATATCGCTACTGTATCACCTATTGTACCACTGTGTACCACCTGTGTTACCATAATACCGCAACCTGCTGACGCCCTGCAATTTAAATTTGAAATATAGAACTGACTCTAGCTTGTACATGAGCTTTGTTCCTTGATCTCCAAGGGTTTGATGATGACGAAGAAGAACACTGTAACAAAGAATGAACAAGGCTAGTCACAGAAAGGATGCATAGATTGTACGTCTTCTAGCAAATTGCCACGTTAATAAAGTGTCCGGAAGCCTGGTCTATCTATCCATTACAGTGTCACTCAAGAATGTTCTACTTCATAAACCCGACATCAGACATATACCATCACTACATTCTCCTGTCTCTGAATCAGGCTGTCCTCTCAAGCAGCAACATGCACGCATCTCCACGTGGATACATCGTCATCAAACACCTTCTACGGCACATTAAACAGTCTCGAAATCGCGAAATACGGACTCCGTCAAGGGAAGTAACCCAGAGATTGCTCGAAATCTGTTCCGGAAGTAGTGTAAGGAGTTGGCTCCCCTTTCTGAAGTTGGAAGTTCGTAAACATTGATGCAATCTCGGCTTCTTTCCCTTTAGGACCTTGTCCGCCATCCCCACCAGAAGGCGCTCTGCTACCGAGGTCGTAGTTAGACTGAGATCGTCCTTGACCTCCACCACTTGACCCGCTCCAACGGTTACCCGGATCATGTGATCTGTCGTCGTAAGCCGTTGATGGTGCGCTATACCTGTTGGAACCCCCTTTGTCCGCCTGCCTATGGTCAGTATCCCGTCTCTGGACACCGTAAGGCCCATCGTAGCTTTCAATATATTGACGGCTTTCGGTCTTCTCGTCGCTGATTTGCCGTCCATATTCAGGGGCGTAGCTGAAGCCCCGATTCTGGCTGCCCTCTTTAGTGTAGCTGCTGTCGCCGTAGGTGCCCCCTTTGTTGTAGTCACCGTAGCCCCCGCTCCTGCCGTAGTTATCTCCCCCTTTACCGTAGTTATCGCCCGCTTTACCGTAGTTATCTCCTCCTTTACCGTAGTTATCTCCCCCTTTACCGTAGTTGTCTCCCCCTTTTCCCCGGCCCTCGTTGCTGTGATTGTGATTATATATGTTCCGTTCTTCGGTGTATTTTTCTGAATGGTAGTTCTGATAGTCATTGGTGGGCTTCTTGTACATATGGATGTTGTTGTCGTAGTCAGGATCCGAATCCTCAGACCCATAACTTCTGTCATGTTTAGTTGTCTTGGGTTTCAACTTAATTGCTGAGGGAGCGAAACCAGTTGGAAGAACCTTCACGCCAGCCACCATGTGTGGTGGAACCTTAGCCACAGGCTTGGGAGCTGCCTCCTCTTCAGGCACCCGGACATCGGTCTGTCTACTCTCGAGATTGGACATGGAGTAGACGGGTCCACCGGGAGAAGAGGGGCCATAGCGTCCCCCTTGTGCAGGCTGGTTGTAGGCAGATGCTGGAGGGTGCTGATAGTTGGCTGATCGGGGCGAGTCCATTCCGCGGGGGGAGAGGGGACGAGGAGGGGAGTGTTGGTTGGGGCTGGGAGGACCCATTGATCTCATCATGGGGTCGGGTTTTTGTGGTTTCTCGGCTACCCTGGGGGGTGGGAGATGTGCTGCACGGGGTGAGATGTTACCCCGTTCCCGCTCATTCCATGACCTTCTTTCTGTGTGATCATCATGCCTACCACCCCTTTCTGATGAATCGCTGAAACTCATATTCATCCGCCCCTCACCACTATCAGACGACCTTTGACGACCGTGACTGATGTACTCTCTTCCGCCTTGATCGTAAGAGTACTCTCCCCTGTTTTGAGAACCCGCTCTCAGCTGCCCAGGAAAACGTTCATCTTGCCCACCAAACCGATCGTGGTCAAAGGTGCGCCAATGTTCATCATTGTTTTCTCTAGAGCGTTCATAAGACCACCCATACCCCGGATCCTCGTTGTTGAAATCAGGACCCCCTTCTGGTCCGGGGGGTCTGTATTCACCCTGTGGACCGCCTTCTTGTCCTGGGGGTCGGAAGAAGTCATCCTTGAGTTCATATTGCTTCTGTCCCCTGTACACGGAATACTCCCCGTATTCAGTTCGTATCACATCATTGTTCTGGCCGCGCTTGAAACTGCTGTTGTCGTTCTGTTTCAACTCAGTCATCACATCAGGGTTGGACCCCCGGGTCTGAATATGTCTCACTATGGACACAATCTTAAAAGCATCCTCAACATTTTCCAGCATGAAAATATGGCAGTCCAGAGCTTTGACTCCTTTTGGCCTTCTCAAGACGCAGGCCAACAGCGCGGGATGACTGATCTGAGTCAGGAAGTGAAAGTTCTTGTCGATGGTAAATGCGTTCTTGTCTTTCACACTTGGCAGAGATGATTCACCCAGAGGAACAAACATTGCACGAACTTTCTTGTCACTGTTCCCACTCAGCACAGTAAACCTGAGACTCTCAATGTAGCTGATGGAACTGATTTCGTAGAACATCTCTCCCTTCTGGCCGCCGCCCGTGTCAACAAGACTGATGGCCAAACCGGCCTGAACCAGTCTAAGCATTACTTTCTTGGAGTTTCCTTGTTTCCGGGCCTTCAGGTACTGCTCCTTGATCGGCTGCTGGAGAATCCCCACCCCAGTAGCCGGTTTGGAGAGGGTGGAGTACCCGATGTAGTCGCCGTTGAAGGTGTAACCGTCCATGGCGTCCCACTCGGAGGGTCACGGCTGATGAAGTGGTGTGCCTTCGTCAGCGAGTTCCGCCGATCTGAAACAGAAGATGAACGGTAAGTATTGATGAAGATGGGTATGTTCTATCAGTTACCAACTTACTACACTGCGATGATTGGAGTTTGGGCTGAGATTGTTCTGAACATTTGAGGGCCTAAAGAGGCAAGTACATAGATCAAATGGTCTATCTTTGGATCGATGGTGGTGAGTCGTCATACACAACGAGCACCTTAACCACTGAGATACCCCAACGCCCTGGACCTTCTTTTGAAACAATATTGCTAAAAGCGGCGTAAAACCAAACTCAGTCAGTCAGTCAGTCTGAAACACAGGGGGGTTAATCTCTCTCTCTGCTTGGTGAGGTAGACTGTTAAAGTGTTAGCTCAACACGTCGAAGGTCCGGGTGCGATGTCCTACTTGGAAACCCATATGCTTTTCTCTGTCGTTGATTGACTGTAATATTTCCAAACGCAACAGCAAAACCACACTTATATCCATGTAAAGGGAACTAAGAACAGACATTGTTCCAGTCTGAGAACTCCACCACTGGTTTCCATCCTCAAAGAATATTATCACACTCAACCCATCGTCAGCGGTACAAGGATGATAACTTTACACATAGTATTCATCAACACACAGATGTGTGCAGACCGCCACCGTGGTGTAGTGGTTAGAGCGTCCGCCCGGAGAGCGGAAGGTCGCCGGTTCGATCCCCGACCGCGTCATACCAAAAGACGTTAAAATATGGTACTTGCTGGTCCCTGCCTGGCGCTCGGCATTAATGGGTACAACAAGGACTGGTCGGCTCGGAGTCAGTATAATGTGTCTGAGTGGGGTATTCATGCTTCACTGCGGCATGGTATCTCAGTGAGCTAGCACTATAAAACCAGCTTCAGTCTGGGCTAGTACAAGCAGCCGCAAATACACATACACACGCATGCACGTCGTCATATGAGCGAAATATTCTCAAGCAGGACGTAAAACCCAATTTCACCTCACAGATGTGTGCATGGGTACATTACTTATACAACTGATTTCAGGGAAGGACATGCATATTGACTTGTTTGGTTAGGTTGGGTCAGATTTTACTCTTTACAAAAATTAAAGATTCCATTAAATTCTGGTATATTTTCGATCTTCGTATTTCGACAGAAGCAAACTTATTCCTTCTATTTTATTTAGGCCAGTACTTTAACCATCAGTCAACTTCATCATCTCATTGACGATAATGAACATTTATATTCCAGTATGTAATAGTTACTTAATTGTCAGGTATTTATGGAAGTGTGGGTGTGAACTCAATTTTGATAGGTTTATCTCGAGTTTGAGTTTAATAAACCAATATCACATGCAGTTTATTCATTTTCATCCAATATGCCTTGCAATCCCTGAAGAGTAATAAAAGTCGTGAAAAACAACACGCAAAAGAATGTTGACAGCAATAACATGCCGCTCTTTGTAATCCATCACAAAGACTGAAAGGTGACTGACGAGAGACAGCAATGAATCTCACTTATGACAATATGATTGACAGGTCACTCAGGGATCGCCTCCAAATTTGTTATTTTTCAAAATTGATCTAATCCTTATTTAAAGAACATATTTAAGTTAGAATAATTTCTACATCAAAAAGATTAAAAGAATTACAATAAAATCCATTTTCCGAATAACTTGAAAATCTTAGGTGACTACAATTGTGCTTTCTTCTATTTTGACACAAAATATTCGGAATATTTTGTGATACGTTCCCTGTTAATATTTTGCGAGATAAACACGATTGTTCTGTTGACGACAACGTCTTGGTGTGTGCTATCCAATCTGTCACAGAGGACGTCTCAACAACACTCGGCTCTCTTATTTGTATGACCATTTTTTCCGACTTTCTCAAGCAACAGAGTGATTGCTATTGTTTGTTGTTTACCAACACATTGACATCACAAACAACGCCTAAACAACATGACAGGACTTGAATTTACATGATCCCAATTTCATTAAATCCTACGTGCACCCGTGGGTTTGAAATTAACTCACATGCGTGGTATATTTAACTTCATATTAATTCTTTCCACTTTGTATGTTTAGCGCCGAGACGGTTTGACTCTAATTATATTTTTATTGAGCAAACGATAAAGCAAAAAAAATGTTCTTTCAATTCGATAATGAGTTTAAAACCTTGATCAATGTCAAGTCGGTTTAATATCTGAGAACACCTTGACACTGAATGACATTTAAACCATTTAAGAAGTTATTTATAATTCAAACGTATAAAAATAGAGTGATTAACATGTAATGTCCAAGTTTTAATTGTTTATTAAAAAATAAGGTTTAAAGAATTTGAAATACGTGTTTTAACGTTCGAATGCCATTTAGATTATAATGTTTGCCACTATTTAAGCAAGCTGACATTTCGCGTGATGTATTGCTCTGTACAAACATGTACATGTATGCTGTACGATAGTGTATGGCGGTGCATCATGGGAAATCAGCTGACTGATGGGATTGTATGAAATTGACATGATGCAGACAACTGTATAAGTGGTCACGTGGTTATGCAATCATATGTCCACGGAGAGCGCTTGGTAGAAATTAACATGATAATGACATAACAGTAACGAGCCTTTGATGCTGACGTCGGAAAATGTCAAAAACATTAAAGTAATTAAAGTAATACGGACTCATTAACGTTTACACTACTAAATGTATTGCAGAAGTAACAAACATGGTTGAAATACAGGTTCCCTAAACGATCTCCGAACTGATTGATTGAATGAAAAGTTATGTTCACGTATTTAGCAATATTCTGGCAATGTTATAGCGGGGACTACGAATGTCTATCACTAAACGGGGATCGAACCCTGTCTTCGGTCATGTAAGTCAACTCTTCACCACCTGGTTAACGTAAGTGAGTGAGTGAGTATGGTTTTACGCCGCTTTTAGCAATATTCCAGCAATATCACGGTCGGGGACACCAGAAATGGGCTTCACACCTTGTAACCACGTGGAATCAAACCCAGGTCTTCAGCATGACGAGCGGATGCTTTAACCACTAGGCTACCCCACGCCCTGCTTAAGACTACGGTCTTTTGTTGATTTCATTCAGCTGGTAGTACACGTGTCATCAATAATAGGAGTACAGTATGATTGTCAACAGACAATGTTGACAATATAACTGTTTAAAGTGTCATCAATATCACTGTTCACAAGAATATTATCTATCGATCTATCTATGGAAAAACTTATATAGCGCCATATCCAGAAATAAACTGCTCTGCAGCGCTTGAGACTCTGATGGAAAGTTAGTTGTATGCTTCACGGAAGTAATGAGTCTTTAGCTGTGATTTGAATGAGTCCAGGTCGTGGTTAGATCTCAGTTGTTGTGGGAGTTGATTCCACAAGTTTGGTCCGGCAATTTGGAAACAAAGGCTGGTGATGCGACTGGTTTTTAGTGCAGGTGGCTGAAGGTGAAACTGGTGAGAGGACCGACGAGATCTGACAGGTTGATATCTGGTTATCATGCTGGAGAGATACTGAGGGGCTCGATTGTGGAGACACTTGAACACAAGCAGGACAGCTTTGTATTATGATTCTGACACAATGACTATTGTTGACAAAATAAGTATTAATACTGTAGTCGGTGTTTGCCTGTCTCCAGTTCAGATATGACGTGCACGGCTCACGTCTCCACACGTGAGAGAAGCATGCCTGCATCAGTCACCTGTCATGTACATTTCACCCGGCATCACCTGTCATGTTGATAGCACTCCACGTCACGCCCACAGCCAGCTAGTGACAATGACAATGGAATCAACGACACGGCAACATTTCCAAACATTACGTCATATTCTACAGCTATGATTACACTTGATACATACACGCATAATCTTGTGTTCAAGTAGATGAGAGTATGATACTCCATAATGACAGAGATTTCTGTCCGGAGTCTCAAAATGAATGAATGAATGAATGAATGACTGACTGAATGAATGAACATACAGACGTTTTTTTGTCCGGAGTCTCAAATAAATAAATAAATAAATAAATAAATAAATACAATCAAGAATGAATGAATGAATGAATGAATGAATGAATGAATGAATGAATGAATGAATGAATGAATGAACTTTTTTGTCCGGAGTCTCACATAAATAAATGAATAATACATTTTTACATCGAACTTCAACTCCAGAAAATAACCAGTCTCGTATGTCTCAAATATCCACCGAAACAGTTCCCAGAGACGACGTAGCAGTGAAAAGAATATTCATGGATCGCTGGAAATTTGTATTGACGCAGTTGTATATTTATCTTGCCCAACCAGTAGCATCGGCAACTAACACGCTTTACATAAAGAAATGAGTTTGTTGCCTGACTCCGCACAGTAACTCTCTTGCCATTCGACCTAACATATATCACATGTTTAACACATATATTGTAACCTACCGTGCAAAAACACTCCATTCAACCAAGGCTGCATATTGGGACGAACTCCTTTGCAGCAACCGCTCATTTTTACCACCGATATTTATCCAACGCATCCAGATGCCAAATTCACAAGTGCTTCAAGAATATTATGTCTTGATTATTACTCAAGCGTCGATTAATTTATATCAATAAAATAGTCACAGCATGTCAATACAGGGAATACGCCATGACACGTGGACATGACGTTGTTTATTGCTGTTTATTGCCCAAACTTGCCTCATATAAGAAAGTGCGGTGCACAAACTGATAACGATCAGTTTTTCAGAATAAGTCAGTCCAGGTTGCATTATGCTCCTTATCATGTCAAACGGTAGATAATGCCGGAAGCGTGGAGAGAGTCATAAGAGAATATATGACTCTACACTTATACAAGATGTATTCAGGTTCGGCTTGGTTTATTGCCGATGTCCTTCAGAAGCAGTTATTCTCAGAATTTCGATAACACTTCCTGGTCGAGAGTTCCTAGAATCGACAGTTTATGCACGACAGGTGCAGATATTGCTATTTAAAGCGGGGGCTTTGTTTAGAAATGCACGGCTCTAGCATTCTGTTCGCTCATAAATTCATTCTGTAAAGCTTTTCGTATAGAAAAAGGCAAATTAGCATATAACGCCATATGCCCGGGAGTAATACAATACTGAAATACGTGTAGGGAAAGTCGAATATCATCTATGTTGTACAATATACAATAACCATATATAACCATAGATATAGAATAACGATGCTAATAATAATAATAATCATCATCATCATTATAATCAGTATAGTGATGGAGTATACTTGTTACTGAGTAATATCTAAGTTTTTTAACTCGGATATATACACCTAGGAGTTTATTTCACAGGGGTGAGGTGAAATTGGGTTTAACGTCGTGCTTGAGAATATTTCGCTCATATGACGACGTGCATGCATGTGTATGTGTAGGTGCGGCTGCTTGTACTAGCCCAGACTGAAGCTGGTTTTATAGTGCTAGTCCACTGAGATACCACGCCGCAGTGAAGCATGAATACTCCACTCAGACACATTATACTGACTCCGAGCCGACCAGTCCTTGTTGTACCCATTAATGCCGAACGCCAGGCAGGGACCAACAAGTACCATAGTTTAACGTCTTTTGGTATGACGCGGTCGGGGATCGAACCCGCGACCTTCCGCTCTCCGGGCGGACGCTCTAACCACTACACCACGGAGGAGGTCTTATTTCACAGGGACACGATGGGGTAGCTTAGTAGTTAAAGCGTTCGCTCGTCACGCCGAAGGCCCGGGTTCGATTCTCCACATGGGTACAATGTGTGAAGCCCATTTCGGGTGTCCCCCGCCGTGATATTGTTGGAATATTGCTAAAAGCGGCGTAAAACTAAACTCACTCACCATTTCACATGTGGAAACAGTTTTTAAAATAAATTGCTCATCATACTCGGTGCACTATGTACTCAGAAGAGGTGGACCGACACAAACAGAACCCTCACCCAACCTTCGACACTTTCGGCTTATTCGATTAAGGTTGCTAAGATTCGAGACAATTTGTCAGCAGTGAGGTTTATCGTGTGTCGCTACAGCAAAATGTACTCTTACAAAAATGTATAAAATGTAATTAAGTGCAAAAGGGTAAATGTTTGTCCTGTCCGTTCTGATACCTAGCAACGCATCTACGTGACTAGTGCATAGGAAGCCAAATCGGATTATCCCTAAAGGATTACGGTAGAATTCATAACATATCGCTCACCAAACAATGGAAAGTTTCTATAAGCACACATCGTTTGATGGTAAACATCACGTAAACATCATGTAAACATCATGTAAAGCACCATGCCATGAGATCCGTCTCGAGGTACGCGCATCTACATGGCTAACATCTTTCTAGACCACAAGCCGATTTACACTGGAATTTATTAAATATGGAACACACATATAAAATTTGAGGTGAAAGGTTTTAGATATCATGTACACACTACATTCACGTGTTGGGATGGTTGTGGGACAGCCGCTCTACCTGAGGTATATTAACGGATTATCTGCACTGCACTAGATTATCCCCCTTGAAGTGTTCCATTAAAACCCACGACCAGAACAATGCCAGAACAGTATACAAATATTTGTCAATAAAACACGAATGATTTTGAAAAAAAGTCGATTACAATGGTTTCATAATTGTTCTTATCAATGAAAGTATGTGACTGTATATATACTGATGTAAACAAATAACGGAACATGTAGCGAATCATAAGAAGAACAATGAGCACTGCTGTGGTAACAAAGAGCGACAATACTCTTGTTTCCATAATCATAAGATATGTCAGCTGAAAGAAGACTTGATTGGACGATAAAAACAAACGCATCATATTGATGGACAACGGATGAATGGCAACGCCTGGTGCATTCCTAAATTGATATTAAAAACTTAATGTATATAAGACACTACATACACCATACACCCGTGGCTTTATATATTCCCGTCAGTACATACTGCTCAAAAGACGGCTAAGGACATTTGATCCATTCATCTCCTGACAGAATAACAATAGAAATATAACAAATTAGGGTGTTTTTGAACTTCTTGTAAGTAGCATATTTTTTACATAAAGTATGAGACATTTCTCTCACAAATCTGATGTAAATAGTAAGGGTACACCTAAAACCGTGTCAAAGCTCTAATGCTTTACTGACTGACTGAGTTTTAGGTTTTACGCCGCTTTTAGCAATATTCCAGCAACATCACGGCGGGGACACCAGAAATGGGCTTCACATATTGTACCCATGTGGGGATTCGAACCCGGGACTTCGGCGTGACGAGCCAACGCTTTAACCATTAGGCTACCCCACTCTCATGCTTTAGCATACTGTGATTGTGCCAAAGCTTTTATGCTTTAGAATGGACTATCTTAGTACCAGTGTGGCTTATAGCAGGGGTCCTGTGTCAGCTTTTATCGCACATTTTCCACAAGCTGAAACTGCCATAAAATGACCTCAGGAAAATCTTAAACTCACCCTACCTGCATAAAGTAATTAACCGCAATGTACATAGATAAACCCTTTTTTGTGGATTAATGTTTTTGAAAACATGATGCTACCATTTACTCAAAACTGTTATATACGTAAGAGAAAACTCCTTTACACCCAAAGCTGACCTTTGTCATAAAGACACGTTTAGCAATGGAAATTGCTACATTGTTTTATTGTTATATTCAATTCAATGTACGCGCTGCATTGCTTACAGTATCACTTGGTTTCTTGTTACATAACAGGACTGTATTATCACAATATTACACACATCTTCATTGGTTACATTGCTACATTTTTGCATAATTACAATATTGTGAACATCTATAGTGTAATATTGTTACTTGAAACAATGCTACATTATTGCATAACTACAATATTGCACACATCTAAATTGTAATATTGTTACATTGCTACAGAGTTGCATTATTACAGAATTACACTTATCAACATGGTAACATTACTCTACGAGCTACAGTGCTACACTATTGAATGAGTACAGCATTTACTATAATCATATCTACACTGTAACACTAGTATGTGCTACATTACTACATCTTGGTATTATTACAATATTACACCCATCTATACAGTAACACTGTAACATTGTAACATGCTTCATTGCTACAGTATTATCGTGCTACGTTGCTGCAGGGTGTCGTCAGTTCAGACATCATCATCGATAACACTTTCCCTATCTCCCTACAGCAATACAATTGTCTTGAGGTAAGGACACATTCAGCGCCGAAGTCAAACATGATATCATTGTTTATCGAGACGTACATACATGGTTTTAACGTACCTCCCGGCCCTCTGGCAACACGGCGGTTTGGTATTGCCTGTAGCTATCGTTTAAGGTTAGTGGCTTAATGAAGCGGGATAACATTACATGTAACACAGGAATACAACAAAGCCCATTGGCATGCATTGCGTACTTTGCCGTATACGTGAATGGACTTCTGTCCACCAAATGTATAAGTGTCAAGGTTTACCGGCGAGGTTGCTGTGTAGCAGGTTTCTTTACACGCTAATGGTTGTGAAATACTCCAAAGATAAGTTTGGATGTAGCTGACGTTGTCAATGAGAATGAATATTCTCTGGCTTTGACCTCTACATCTAATACAGTTATACAAAACCCACATTGTTTGTTTGCCTCTAACAATCTAATAGTCATTATTGTTTGTCTATCTCGCATGTTTTAATGTCTAACAATGTATTAGTCAATATCGTTCGCCTGTCGCTCATGTTTTAATGGCTAACAACCCAATAGTTAGTATTTTTATTAGACACTGGCAATGCTTCAGTTCTACATGTGACAGATTAAAACATCTTCACATAGACTTCAAACGGTTACAAGATTGGCACTCCTCTAACTTAAGAGCTAATTCTTTTGAAAAATATAGCGTAAATAAGTTTAATATGTCACGGTATGAATTTTCATACCATTAGTGTTGAATGTCATGAAAAAACACCTTCAGAGTCATATGGTGTATAACAATAAATCATAGGCAAAATATCAACTACATAATGGAACAGATCTTGACACAAGCAATACATGTCAAAATATGAAAGAATTGCTAAAAAAAATTAACACATTTTACATTTCGACCGAAATACAATTTGAAAGGTGTTAGAAAAAGATCCACTTGGTTGATAATCAAAATATAAAAATACATAATAATAAACCTCTGGTACATCTTGACAAATATGTGACACATACCTTTGCTTCGTTTCAATTTCATCTTGAAGTATTATTCGTTGCAGATGGAGATATATAACAAGAGCAGTCTGAGATTCTATGTAGTTGTCACTTCAACACATAGCTTTAAAGCTCATCTCCACAGTGGGGTCCTGCAAGGTTGCTTCTGACTCCGTACGTTTCTATACAAATTGTGGAAGAAAGCGCTTCAGTGACAGAATCGCAACCCACGTCCGTGCTGCATCCAACACAAGCAGTCAATGTCAAGTTCTCGAACAAATTCTTGATTTTGTAGAAATAAAAAAAATGTCATTCCTTTCCCCGTTTGCTCAGTGCGCCATTGTGGTCAATATCAACAGCGAGTCAGGGCGAAACAACGTGGAGCCGAGATTAACATACAGGCCGGCGGGACCTCGTATAATACGCTTACACACACTTGGACAACCTATTGTTTTCTACTGCCTCTGGCTACAAGCCTCGATACAGTAACCCGTAGAGCAACTCCCCGTGGCTGTCACCACGACAATGATCGTCATCATATACACCGGTTATAAGTCATGTTCACGTTTAATTGCGAAAGGGCGTTGGTTGTTTGCTTGAAAATTTCAGCATGACGGTATATCAGAGTAAGTGTCATGTTGTCATTCAGCGTGATGTCGACTAATTTTTGGAATTGCGAAATACGTATTCACATTCCGTATGTTTGGATAAGAACGCTATCGTATCATGAATGAACCATGGTCGTATGGGCTCGCCTACTGCGTGCGTAAAGTATGTTGATACAAGTACAGAGTCACTGAACACGTGACCTGATAAACGTAGTATCCGCTATTGCAAATACAGCAACGCTATTGGTCATACTGAGTCAATACAAGTGCAATGAACGTCTAAAGATACCCGGGTATATAATACATGCAGGTCTTTCGTAAGACATTCATTTCCTTGGGTGTGTTTGTGACGGGTGCCGCCAATGGGGTGGAATACGTTCACTTATATCCAGTACCATCACTATTTCATAGTGATTCATAAACACTTATGGCATAGTTGCAATCGTACAGGGAACTCTGCTCTTGGCGGAGATTTATTATGATGATGAACATGTTTTTAGATTTTGTATTTATAACGTTTTTCTAACATGATATCTCGTCGAGGGTCATCGCATAGAACATACATCTAAGCATTAGACAGGCACGAATTATTGATACAACAGAGCTAAGTCTGAAACAACTACATGAAATAATAACAGTAAACTCAAGTGATAACGGTAGGTTTGATACTTCAATATACACAGTGAAAGTCGCTCATGCCATAAAACAAGATTTAATGTAAATATGGTAAAATTTATCAAGGATTCCGACATAGTACTGGATTTACATGTTTTACAGTTGTGGGACTCGAACATTAAAGAACTCATTAACCACACTGGCAACTTTATCGCGCCAGATACTCGCCACCGTTGCAACAGGACTTCGTTGTGTACTGATTACAGACATGAGGCCCTTTGTTGTAAAATACTACAATCTTAGTTGTAAAGACTACAATTATGTATGAAGCCATACTATTCGAATTATCGCACGATCTGTCTCCCGCCTTTTTAGAAACTACAGCTACGTTGTTGGGTGTGCCTTGATGTTGTGAGGGAAAGGCAGCGGTGAAGGGGGTGTCTGTGTGGGAGTGTGCGAGCGTGTGCATCGGCGGATCCAGAGGGGGGAGTCGAACCTCCCTTTAGAAAATAACTTAAGACCACATTGAAGATCACATCAATATAACCCCCTGAACCACCCACCCCCCTTTCAAAATTCCTGGATCCGCCCATGGTGTGTATGTATGTGTGTGTGTGTGTGTGTGTGTGTGCGTGCGTGCGTGCGTGTGCATGCATGCATGCTTACGTGTTTGAGCAAATCTGGGAATCGAACCGACACATAGTGGGCCAGGAATGTGGGATCTGTGAGCCATCCATTTCTTCAGATACAAGCATATTTAAGTATTCAATACAAATAATATGTATAATTCTTATAAATTAACATGATAATGAACTTTCCATAAGAAGCTTTGATTCGTCATCTGAATAATATTTAATCAAATACTTTCGTTTCGAAATCACTATATACAAATTTGCCGCAATACGGTATTGTAATGTCGTAATATCTTCACCACATACATCAAATAGAACGATTTATGGCAAGCCCTTCCTTCATTGTTGATATCAAAACTGTTGTAATGTGAGACAGTTAAAGTGTTGTAATGTGGAACAGTTAAACTGTTGTTGATATACCGATTGGAGAGTCCTGATCTTAATAGAAATATGCCAGGTATCTGTTAATATGGGCCACAATACCAGGCCATCTGAATGCGGTATGCTAAGCCCGTCCCTGTGTAAATGAGAGGGTTTCGCTATGTTACAGAACACACACACTTCGAAACTGTCCGTAGTGACTTCATGGACGTTGTGTGGACATACCCCACTCTCCTCCCAAACTTGACCTCAGGTCAAGTAATGTGTAACGCTTACTCGCTAAATGCTTGGACAAACAAATGAACTCAAAGTCACGAGTCTTCGGCTTGACTTGCAAAGGCTTCTGTGGAAGTAATCTAGAGATTGGACAGACGTACATTAGAACCAAGTATTTATGTCACTGCAGTTGTTGCTGTGGTGGATCCAGGCTATACGACCCTCATATCTCCGTTTCGGTTTAGGACAAAATGGTAGAAACAAAGTGTTACCTTTGAATTCATCAAATGGAAACGTGTGTTCACACTTTTCACGGGGGTCGTAGGGTAGCCTAGTGGTAGAAACGTTCGCCTGTCACGCCGTAGACCCGTTTTTAGCAACATTCCAGCAATATCATGGCGGGGACACCAGAAACGGGCTTCACACATTGTACTCATGTGGGGAATCGAATCCAGGACTTCAGCGTGACGAGCGAACGCTTTAACCACTAGGCTACCCCACCGCCTAAAACACTGATGAACAAATACATCTTCATCACCTTGGTCAAGTTCAAGAGCACCAATAAGAATCCTAATCAGGTCGCATCTTGGACATTGTCCACTCTTCATGTTGGAAGCGCCTCAGGTCACAGGCAAGTCGTACCCCTATTACATTCTCAAACCATGTGAAGAGAACTCATTTCAAAATGCCATCATCTCCAGAGCTCGTTTAGGTTAATGTACAGTTGAGAGGCGGGGTTAGTTCGGGTCAGTAATGTTGAAGCTTGTCTAATGACCTTGGTAGCTACAAACCCCAGGCAGTAAGTGCTGAGTCTATACCGAGACGTGAGGCGATCCTGTATCTGGGCAAGTTAAACAGGAATGTTACAAGTGTACATGTAGTTAGCAAATGGCTGTCACCCGACGTCTATAATTAAGACTTAGTATATATCAACCAATTTTAAATGGCTGAAGGGGCGGTGGGGTAGCCTAGTGGTTAAAGTGTTTGCTCGTCACGCACAAGACCCGGCTTCGATTCCCCATATGAGTACAATGTGTGAATCCCATTTCTGGTGTCCCCAGCCGTGATATTGCTGGACTATTGCTTAAAGCGCCGTAAGACTAAAGTCACTCACTCACTCACTCACTCACTAAAGCTAATATAGCCGAAGGCAGATATGTTATCACCGCCACAGATGCATTTCCTTGCTAGAGGAAGGATAATTATGATAATGTGTACTCCCCAAGGAGTTGATAATGAAATATGATAGTACATATCCGTTGCCTGAGGTAATAACAAATAGAGCGCTTCGGGCATGTTTCCATGTGGAGTTACAAGCATCATCATCGTCATCACTACCAACGTCGTCATCATAAGGATCATCACTGACAACGTCTTCAGGATCATCACTGACAACGTCTTCATCCTTCTAGTCATTATTATTGTTATTTATCAGGGATCAGTGCTCTAAAATAATTAACTGAAAGGCTATCAGAACCTCATTATATTCCACCGAATCGCTACCACTATTTGCTTATTGCAAGAATTATGATATATTACAAAGCGGTAATACATTCTGAAATACCGAATTACCCCCGGGACAAAAACTACCTCCCTGCGTGGTTCTAAAAAGTGTGACCTGGCAAACTCCATGACCCCTCACTGTTGATCCATGGGTTGTTCGATACCGTCTGGGACAATATATACCTCTCATACCTGAAGAACTAACGATTGCATTATTCCAGTTTTTATTGTGCGATTTGTGACGAGCATCCGTCATTAAACAAACCCAAATGATTCATTAAAATACATATAATATATTCTCCTACGTTGTTGTCTTCATACACAAGACAAGGTAGTGTACCAAAGGTAAGATATATGTACAATGGATAACAATTTACTTTGTCACCTTGGATACATGGGTAGATTTGACTTGATATATGCTCTCTAATGGTAGATGTGTATCTCCACGTAGACTATGCCTGTGTCAATGGGAAACCTTTCCCTCACACTGTGACCCGTGTCTCCAGCAGGGAGAGATTGGAATTCGGCTAAGATTAGGTAATACTTTAAGTTGGGGTCTGATTATCGGTTTTCAAACGGTGTGAAATAAATATTTTGAAGGCTTGCAACACTGTTATCTCACATGGAGCGATCCTTTAGCGAAGCCCCCGCAGAAATGCAACATGGAGTTAGCGCCGTTGTGAGATATGCACGTCGAATTTCCATCACATCGTTTACCTCCCTTTATATTCGTATGTCCTTACAAGTTGAAATGTTCTAAATTTTAGCTTTACTTTTTCGGGTTTGGGGTGACGCGCGCCATGCTGTTGCTTGTGTTGGGATATGGGACACCACACTTGAACATTGCGTCATGTGTTGAGCAAAGCACAGACAGAACCCTATCAATGTTTAGAGGCGGACAAGGCCCTTGGTCCAGCGGTTGTAGTGAAAGGGGACAGAGGGTAGACAAACCTGTCCCTCTACCCCCTCCCCCGCATCCTGACACCCACGACCTGCCCCACGTTAGCACCAGAACCAGATACAGCTGGTCTTCAACAAGGGGGTTAAGGAATGGGTTTGCTGAGCGTTTCGTTTCTTTGCAGTGAGGAATGCAAAAACGTTGCTATCTCAGACCTGTCTTTTATTGGGAATAGTATTCGTTCCTGTAGCGGTCTCAAGAACATGGCGATCGTTTTCAGCTTTTATGTTAAATCCCTTTATCCCGTTTAGACAATCCCTATGAGGTTATGAGTTTATTCGCTTTATCTTAAAACTTGCACTTGATTTCATCTAGCTGTTCTCACGTGTGATCGCTGAATCTAACATTGTGCATTAAAGCCGTAGCTTAACTTTCATGGATAAAAAAAACTCATAAAAAGGCTTTTGAAAAGAGGCAACATTTTGTCAGTCAAAGTGTTCATGTAGTAACTACGGGAAATGTACGGGGGCCAGATCATAGATATACTGCCAAGACAATATATCTATAAACCATTATATCCGTGTCCCAACCTGATGTTTTGTGTAACGATGTCATACCCCCAAAGACTTCTGAAATTATTTCAAGTGCAATAAAGCTTGTTGCTGCAGCCCCAAGAAGAAGACCCCCCACTACCCGGAGGATTTGACAACATCAAAATCATGAAGGGATGTCTCAATATGTCAGATGACTTGGGTACATATTCATGCGAACAATTTTCGGTATCGCCAAGAAAAAGAAGCAAATGAAGTAACTGTATAATTATAAGTAAAATAACAAAAGTAACAAAAGTTGACCGTTGTCATCCAGTAATACAGTATCTTGAAATAGCTCACTATCCCTTCCAAATATTGAGCACAATCGGTTCAACAGAAGGTTCGTGTATCTTCTTGAAATCACTCCTATGTATGCGCTATTGCAAGTATGTGTGTCCTCTTGAGAACACGGCCCGTGAAGGTCCGGGCTAGACTTTATCTTCAGTAACCCATGCTTGTCGTAAGAGGCGACTAACGGGATCGGGTGGTCAGGCTCGCTGACTTGCTTGACACATGTCATCGTATCCCAATTTCGTAGATCGATGCTCATGCTGTTGATCACTGGAGTGTCTGATCCAGACTCGATTATTTTATAGACCGCCGCCATATAGCTGGAATATTGCTGAGTGCGGCGTAAAACTAAACTCACTCGTACACTCTTAAGAACACCTCTGTATATGCACTATAGCATGTATAAAAAAT
This sequence comes from Haliotis rubra, assembly GCF_003918875.1. NCBI lineage: Eukaryota > Metazoa > Mollusca > Gastropoda > Lepetellida > Haliotidae > Haliotis > Haliotis rubra. The sequence continues at coordinate 487,273 of NW_025767122.1, forward strand.
TATAGGTTTGACTTCTTGAGAACACACCTACATATGCGCAATTGCATGTAGGTGTGTCACCCCTGTATATGCAAGTACAGGTATGCCAGACAAACAGTTAACCCCTTATGGTTTCTTCACTGTTTTGTTATTGGGCCAGGGAACCAATAACGAGTGTTGGAGTGATTGTGTTGATAGGTTGGTATATGGTACAGTAACGTGCGTGACTTTTATCAGCGACAGTGTCTCGCGTAACGTAAATGTAAGAACCACTTAAAGTGACACGGAGTTGGCGTATGGTGATATAAAGATAAGAATATGTGTACGTACATAGTATGCATTCGTATACAAACTGGGTCACTTTTTAATATTTTAAATGATGTAATACGAAACCTCGTTAATACGGACATCGACTTTATAATTTAAATGCATAAATGACAAGGTGTGAGTGAGTGAATTTAGTTTTACGCCGCACTCAACAATATTCCAGCTATATGACGGCGGTCTGTAAATAATCGAGTCTGGACCAGACAATCCAGTGATCAACAACATGATCATCGATCTGCGCAATTTGGGACAGGATGACATATGTCAACCAAGTCAGCGAGCCTGACCACCCGATCCCGTTAGTCGCCTCTTACGACAAGCATGGGTTACTGAAGGTTCATTCTAACCCGGACCTTCACGGGTCTTATAAATGACAAGGAAATATGATAATACGCAATCTGTAATTCCTAAGCAGAGACTGATGAGGAACAGTAAGGATGAAAATAAATTATTCTAACTATATTGAACAAAATAAGTTAGGGATAATGGCTATAAAATGACATGGGCATACTTACAATAATTGATTTCCAGTCTTAACAACAAAGAAATCTGCAACAATATTTTTGCATTTTTGCACATAAAATATTACTGTTCCAATAATGAACTCCTTTGGTACACAAAAGGTATTAAGAATGATCATCTGTTGTTCAAATGCTCAAAATTTCAATCACGACAATCACAGAAGGAAAAAAATTAACGGCAAATTCCTTTGGAAGGGATGAAAGGCAGGAAGGGTCTTAATATATCAATGCATTATTACATTGTCAAATCTGAAACTTACGTCATTGCAATCCTTAAAACATACCATTGAAATATGGCATTAACATCAAAGCAAACGGTTATTAACAGAGTGGACATAAGGTACTGTCCACCATGACCTTGACTTGACCTCTGTCATCCAGACAGCCAGTTGGTGCAATGCCATGTTCTGTTTGCAGAGATTCGGGGATGGAGCCACACAATACTGGAATGAAAATATTGTCTTTGGGATTTCCGTAATGCACTTTAAGCCACGTTAAACATGTGGGCAACAATACATAATTGATCCAATTAGGAAACAGCAGCCGTGCACCAGAAGGTGGAATGGAACATGAAGAGGAGACGGATGAACATTTTACATGTGCACGTTTTGTATTTTGTTTGGATTCCTATGGGTCCCGGGCTGGATGTGTCGGGTTTATTGTGGCTTTGAACAGTGTTTCGTTCGCATCAAGACGAGTCAGTTGATGTAGAAGATCCCGAATCATGCAGACTTGAAAGTTCACCTCTTGGATTAAACCCTCCAGCACCGATGTGCTTACGGGCAAAAACATCGTCACGACAAGGTAGATTCGAACCCACGATCAGTGAGTCAACATCTGAACGACTCGGATAACTGGGCGTATGTGGCTCTTTAGTCTGGGATACACTGAAGACGCCATGAGGTGAGATAAGGGACCTTTCATAATTTATGGCTTGGGGGGGTGATGATGATTTTTATGGAGAAACATGTACAATTTGAATGCCACCCCTAAAGTTATGTACAAAGTATGTGACCCCCGCATCCTACCTCCCCAGAACAAAATGGGTGAGCCCTTTCTCTCTCCCTCCTCTTAAAATCATCATCACCCGCCCCAGCCATAAATTATGAACGGTCCCTAAATGTCCTCTAACGTCCCTTTCTATAATCGGTTTTATGGCGTTATCCCATTGAGACACCATTCAAGGGTTTAATATGGAAACCCCCTCAGACGCAGAATACCGACTCCGAGTGACCAGTCCGTGTTATATTCCCTTTATGTCGAGCACAAGGCAGGTAACAACAAGTACCATCTTTACACGTATGTTGGTATGACCACTGATCACTCGTCTCCGGATAGGTGTTCTGTCCTCTAAACCACGGAGGTGGTCAGATTCCTCCAGAAGGTCACACAGACACCTTTAAGGTAGGTAAATGTTACGCTTCGTCCCCAGGACATTAGTGGCAGGTAAAATAGGCCAGGGGACACCGAATCTGGATGTATGCATTACGCCAATGCACGATGAGTCCAGTCGAATGAAAGTGACCACGACTGTCACATACTCGACGGATTTAGGAAACTATCATCTACAAGGACCATTTGGGTACCTGGTGTGTTCAATTCAACACATACGTCCACCGTGTAAATCCAATATTCTTGGTAACCATCGTCTACTCCACCGTAGTGTGATATTGATAGAATAAACCCAGCTGTGATATTGTTGGAATAAATATTAAAATCTAATAAAACATCCAAAACGATCCCGAATCGCCTCTGGCAACCAGAAAAAATTTTGTTCGATCGATATTTGATATAAGGCTTATAGAGCGAACAATACAACACGCATGATCAAACTAATCTGCAACCATTACGATAATGAAAGAAATCGTACATTTTGATCACTGTTCCAAATATAATCAGTGACGATAAAAATAAGCTTTGCTTATATTACTCCCTGAATATATGTTCCTTTGGGCTAATATATACCTGTTATAAAATATGTACCTGTCGTGTTCACCTGGTTCCTCCAATAACCTGGCTAATCAACAGGTTAACGACACCTGCTGTCTGAGTGCGGAGTACGGATCAAATCGATACCATCATACATCTCCCACACGGTGAGAGGCAAAGAGGCCAGTTTGCAGACAGGCAAAGGATACGAATGACGGAGTGGTTAGACTCGTTGTCTCAGTATTGATTCGATATTAATAGCAAAAGCTATTTCGACGTATTCTCCTACTGAAATATTAATATTTATCTGCTGTAATATCATACGTCCATTACCAATGTCCAAATCGTAAATTGCATTATTCTATTGATTATTGTATTGTTAGATGTTCATCGAAACTTCAGGAAGAGCATAATCGATCGACGTTGGTATCATCACAATTATCGACACCATCATCGTCGTCTTTGGCATCATCATCATCGCCACCACCACCATTATCATCATCATCATCATCATCATCATCATCATCATCGTCGTCATCATCGTCATCATCCTCCCACTCGTCTTCGTCGTTGTCATCCTGGGCATCTTCATAATTGTTACTAGATAAAGCATCCTCGTCGTCGATATTATCGACAGTTTTATCAACATGAAATTATTCTTGTTCATTTAACTCAGACAGACATGTCTCCACATTGCAACATTAATTGAAGTGTGCCATGAAATACCATGGCATAACTACGATCAAAGGCACCTCGACCCACATGCCGGCATTACTATTGTCGCCCATGTAACTGACGCTCTTCAAGGCATAGACGTTGTTCTAATGAGACGGGGAGCTCACGTTGCATCAAGGTCAGGGTCGACCGCACGGGGCTCGTTGTCATCATGACTCAGGTATTACTGTAACTGACGCGTCTACTTGTCACACCCTCAGCATGTCTTACATTCCTGATCTGTGTCTGCTAACGATGTGTACCGGTCCGTGGCCGGGGATCCCTTCCCTTGCCCCTTGTCCCCCAGTGTCTCGCATACCAATATCTACAGTTCGGCAAATAGTGAGAGTGTCATTTTAAAATGCTCTGCTCCACTGAAACTGACATCCACAGTTAGGCAAATAGTCAGAGTGTCATTATAAAAGGTTATGCCCCAGTACCATTAACCGTGATATCCATGGCCATAGTTCGGCAAATAGTGAGAGTGACATCAAATGTTCTGCCCCAATAACATTAACACTGATATCCACAATTCGGCAAATAGTGAGAGTGACAATATCAAATGCTCTGCCCCAGTACCATTAACACTGATATCAGCAGTTCGGCAAACAGTCAGAATGACATTATCAAATGTTCTGCCCCAGTAGCATTGACAGGGACATCGACAGTTCGGCAAAAAGTGAGAGTGACATTATCAAATGCTCTGCCCCAGTACCATTAACACTGATATCAGCAGTTCGGCAAACAGTCAGAATGACATTATCAAATGCTCTGCCCCAGTACCATTAACACTGATATCAGCAGTTCTGCAAACAGTCAGAATGACATTATCAAATGCTCTGCTCCAGTACCATTACCGGTGACATCCACAATTCGGCGAACAGTGAGATTGACATTATCAAATGCTCTGCTCAGTGCGGAAAATAGTGAAAACGACAGTTCGGCAAATAGCGAGAGTGACACAGCTCTATGCTCTGTCCCAATACTATTGACACAGGCGGTTCGACGGTCTTCGTACCATTTACAATCTGACATCTGACAGATCCAACAGTTAGGCGGATTGAGTAATGGCCACAATCCCTGTGTTCATCGTTTCATCTTCATTACTCCCATAAAGATGCCACGATGCAACACCACGCATCCGTGGAAAAGACAGGTGCTCAACTTGCAATATAACCTGTAATTGATTCCAAAATATTGATCGGAAAACAAGGTAATTTTAGCGTTTATGATACCATAATTTGAAAAACAATACGTCATGCCCGAGACTACTCTTTCTTGAGTGGCTGATAATTATGTGGGCGGGGCTTATGTTGCATTGCGCTGAACAATGTAGCTGCTTTCGCGTCGGTCTACTTTTTAGTTAAAGCAAAAATAAGAGATTTTCCTTGACTAATTCATTTATAATAATTGACCTCAATATACTTTGGTGTTTATGAAGTTACGAACGTTTGTTTGGTTGCCTGTTTATAACGCAGCACTCAGCAATATTTCAGCTATTTGATAATCAATTCTGCACCAGACAATCCAGTGATCAACAGCATGAGCATCGATCTACGCAACTGGGGCAGGATGACATGTGTCAACCAAGTCAGCGAGCCTGACCAACCCGATCATGTTAGTCACCTCTTTAAGACAAGTATGGGTTACTGAACACCAATTCTGACCCGGATCTTAACATTTTGTACATATTTTCTGTATCTCCGTAAGCGCAAAATATATTGACCTCGATTCCTAAGCATCATCTCTATGTACGACATGATACGTATCATAGCAACACCCCACACTGATACTGATCATATCCACATCGACACCTGGTCAACCTCACTCCGACACCCACAATATTAATCCTGAATTTGACAAACAGATTTGTTTACATATATAAAGATTATATTTCATACCTGGTCTATAACGGACGTGTTAATATCAATTTCATATCAACAACGCTGCACTTCAAACAATGTTTAAACACCCTTAAATGGTTTAATTATGTACACTATTATTGAATATTACGAAGTGGGTCAACATTAACGACTTGATGAAAATTATACCCACTTTATGCCATACGCTCTAATAGGCTTGAAGCCAACAAAGTACTTCGTGATACAACACCATAAAAACTAATAAAGGACTTTTGCCACCGCTGAAATATCACTTAAGTGAAAGTTAAGTTATTCCGTACACATACAATGCATTCCTCAGTATATGATCGCCGAGACTTATAGAACCCCATCGAACTCACGCTTATTTGACAGTTTGTAGTGGGAGCACAACTAAGTGAGAATGAACAGGTATATTTACGCTACCGATCGACCGCCAGACCAGCACTCCTCACTCCTAGGAATCCTGAATTGCCCAGAAATGTGAAAGTCGTGTAGAACGGAAACAAAGTGACACATGGGTCGAAAAGATCGATGTTTGCTAAATACTTGTGGGTAAAAGCACCGTGAGTAATCTCATCGACCGGAGGGACAGGTGGGAACAGGTTGGGGGACTGATGTGGAGACGGGTAGCAAGGAGGAGGGGGATCGGGGTAGTGACAATTATACCATTACAATTCTAATGTGAGTGAGTATGGTTTTACGCCGATTTAAGTAATATTTCAGCAATATCACGACGGTGGACACCAGCAATGGGCTTCACACATTGTACCCATGTGGGAATCGAACCCGGGTCTTCGGCGTGACGAGCAAACACTTTAACCACTTCGCTACCCCACCACCGAACAATCCTAAAGAGCGTGCATTAACTTATGGTTTGTGTTTGTATGTAATTACATTGGTTTGAATTTCTCCAAACTTTGGTTTGATAGTGCAAGGACCATACGTGACGGAACGTTGTTTGTTCATGGTACAATATTTCCATATGTTATTTCAGGTGACGTTAAGAAATGGAGCAGCGTGTTCAAGGTCAGGTAATGAAGCCCAAAGGTGAAGGTCACGGTCTGTTAGTGGAACCAGTGGGCAGGATTCAGTTTAAGGAATGTGTTCATGATACAGAATCGACCCTGGTTTAAACCACGACCACCGGATCCTGTAACTAGGGACTAAAACAACACGATACAATCAGCACCTTAAACCAATGGGCCATCCAACCCCCTCAAGAGCATATACCACCCTACTAGTCCACTAACATCACCATCAACAATAGAAGTGTTGATTACAACGTACATTACTTCCACCTGTTCCAGTTACCATGGCAATGCATCTACCTGAGTTGACGAAATAACAGGTCTGGTACAATGGCTTACATTGATCACGCGCGACGTACAGTCAGAGGAAATTACGCATTGTCCAATAATCACTAGTATAGATACAATGACAGCCGAGTGCCCGTTATTGTATGTGGCAGATTGTTGGGTAAAGTCCCACAGCTATGGTAATACACACCCATACTCACACACTTGACAACCTTAACTTGTAATTATCCCAGTGAGACTAAATCTAGGCAATATTGTGCTGTAAGCCAAGGCTCGCTGGTCCAAAGCTACATCAACGCTAGTCTGTCTCACAGTCCCTGAACCACATTATTTTCCCTACAGCCTAGTCCTCCTAGTCTGTCTCACAGTCCCTGAACCACATTATTTTCCCTACAGCCTAGCCTTCCCTGTAGTGCTAAAGCCCTAAACGAAGCAAGTCTAATCTCTGGTCTCCCTAGGGCTCCTTTTCAATTTAAATGGGCTTGTTTGTTACTATCAAAATTATATATATTCAGAGACTAAGCCTTAGTCTATAGTCCTCCCTGCAATGCTAAAGCCCTAAATGAAGCAAGTCTAGATCTCCTCGGGTTCTCTGTTCTCCCAGGGGCTCCTTTTCAATTTTAATGGGTTTATTTGTTACAATCAAATTATATATATTCAGAGACTAAACGTGAGTCTACATTTCGCCAACCCCAGTGTACCTTATCGGGATATTGCTAGTGTATATTGCAAGAGTATTCCAACAGTATATTACATTTCAATCATATTTCACAACACGGCAATAATTTACGGAAATATTTGAAACCGTAATTACTTTAAACCGTAAATGCATCGTTCACACGCTTTTCCTTCATATCTTTTTGATGCTAATATTTTGCTTGACCTTAGCGTTGCATATATACATGACACCAAGTGCGTTAGGGGACACTATATTTTTAAGCGCTTATTCATCACGCAACACGCTGGTTTGAATCCACAAATGGTTCATAGTGTTAACTTTAGAGGCGTGTTGTCCCCAAGCTAAAACATTACCAGAAGAAGTGTAACCCCTTTTTCCTTACATCCCTCGAAAAACCCAAAGCAAAAAGTCTTTAAAAACTTTTCTCTTTACTTAAACCCTAAAGAACCAGTAAAAAGTTTGTGGGTTTGTATTTTTCAGTATATTGCTACACCTCTGTTTTGGAGTGCTACGGTGTGACTAAGTGTTTGAACGGCAGTAATGACACACGTGTACTTAAAGGGAGTCAACAACTCGCATGATATACAACAGGATAAATACTACTAGCTGGACTTGACAAGGTGAGTGCTAGTCCCTGATAGCTACCTGATTTCACAGAATGTATTGACTTTGACATTTAGTCGTGACTGTCTAGACAAATTAGGACCTCATTTCCACCTCTCCATAAGACTGTCAGCGTGATTGTGGTTAATTTGTGAGACAATTATTTGCTTTCAACATGATCTACCGATTACCCAAATAAATGTTAATTAAATATTTGGTGCAGACATATTGAGCAATTACGACTTCAAACCATTACATTATCATAAGCTAACCTGGGCATGACATGCTTTATACTAAAACATGCAGTGCTGAAATAGGTTGCACCAGCTGTCGATCACTGTGAAATAGACATCGTGTGTATGTTTCACACTGTGATGTAATTACCACGTGAGTGGTTGTGAGTGCTGTTGTCAGGTGGTGGAGTGTGTGGTATACAGTGTCGGCAGTGAGGGTTTGCCGAGGGTGAGTTGTGTCTATACGTATCTTTGTATGTGAAGGTGTTAACGTGACACTTTGGGGACCACACAGTGTCCTCAACCAAAATGTAGGAGACAGTGTCCTACAAATAAACACTAGAGTCACTACAGTCCTACACTTAAAACACATGGGTCGGGGTGTCCTAGGCAACAAAAAGGGTGTCCCAATGGCCCACACTACAACACAGGTATCACATTGTCCTAGGCCACAACAGAGGTGTCACAATGGCCCACACTACAACACGGGTGTCCCACTGTCCTAGGCCACAACAGAGGTGCCCCAATGGCCCACAGTACAGTGCAGGGGGCACATTGTCCTAGGCCACAACAGAGGTGCCCAATGGCCCACACTACATCACAGATGTCACATTGCACTAGGCCACAACAGAGGTGCCCAATGGCCAACACTACAACACAGATGTCACATTGCACTAGGCCACAACAGAGGTGTCCAATGGCCAACACTACATCACAGATGTCACATTGTCCTAGGCCACAACAGAGGTGCCCCAGTGACCCACACTACATCACAGATGTCACATTGCACTAGGCCACAACAGAGGTGTCCAATGGCCCACACTACAACACAGATGTCACATTGCACTAGGCCACAACAGAGGTGCCCAATGGCCCACACTACATCACAGATGTCACATTGCACTAGGCCACAACAGAGGTGTCCCAATGGCCAACACTACAACATAGATCTCACAGTGTCCTAGGCCACAACAGAGGTGCCCAATAGCCCACACTACATCACAGATGTCACATTGCACTAGGCCACAACAGAGGTGTCCCAATGGCCAACACTACAACACAGATCTCACGTTGTCCTAGGCCACAACAGAGGTGTCCCAATGGCCCACACTACAACACAGATGTCACATTGCACTAGGCCACAACAGAGGTGCCCAATGTACCACACTACATCACAGATGCCACATTGTCCTAGGCCACAACAGAGGTGCCCCAGTGAGGTGCCCCAGTGCCCACACTACAACACAGATGTCACATTGCACTAGGCCACAACAGAGGTGTCCCAATGGCCCACACTACATCACAGATGTCACATCGTCCTAGGCCACAACAGAGGTGCCCAATGTACCACACTACAACACAGATGCCACATTGTCCTAGGCCACAACAGAGGTGCCCCAGTGAGGTGCCCCAGTGCCCACACTACATCACAGATGTCACATTGTCCTAGGCCACAACAGAGGTGCCCCAGTGAGGTGCCCAAGTGCCCACACTACATCACAGATGCCCCACCGTCTACACCACCATCATACAGTGATCACACTGTCCTAAACCATCTATGACAGTAAGTATGCCCAAAACCATCTTCCAAAAACTCTATCAATATGTAAGGCTTCATCTATTGCACAGGAGAGTGTATCCTTACACCATTTAGCATATTATTATCTATCATAGACTTGCATAAGTCTCTAAGATTATAATTAATAGTTTAAATGATATTTTCTAAAAAATATATATATCCCTCGAACATAATGGCGTCCTTAGATGTCCACTTATCTAGATTTGCCTCTTTAAAGGACAGAATTACTATACATCCATGGGCTTAGCCTTCGGTACAGCCTTGGAGCAAGGCTAGGTCTATCATGGCCAACAACATCTATGGAACAGAGGTCAGCATGCCCTATAGCTACTCAGTGGATACCTAGATACAGTTAACCTGAAGTGATGCAGTTGCTGGTGGCAGGTATGTCGAGATGCTGTCACTGACACAGCCTGTCTGATCATGTGGACCAGTCCAGGTCAGATGGTGTGCTGCATAATAACAGCTGCTCATTACCATCATTTCATGCTGCAGGCGTTCACAGACAAGAGAGTGAGTGAGTTTAGTTTTACGCCGCACTCAGCAATATTCCAGCTATATGGCGGCGGTCTGTAAATAATCCAGTCTGGACCAGACAATCCAGTGATCAACAGCATGAGCATCGATCTACGCAATTGGGAACCGATAACATGTGTCAACCAAGTCAGCGAGCCTGACCACCCGATCCCGTTAGTCGCCTCTTACGACAAGCATGGGTTACTGAAGAACAATATTCTAACCCGCTTCACGGGTCACAGACAAGAGATTGTTCTTTAATGAATTCCCCACAGGTTATTTGTCAGTTCACCTGTCGAGTCTCTCATTTCATTTTAAAGACTGCCAACAGTATAGTTAACCTGAGAATGACAGATCAACTATAGAAATGTGAAGGTATCGGGAAGTCCTTCATTCTTTTCAGTAGTGTGTTAGGACTAATGTTTAGTCTCTGATTATATGTGATTTTTATAGAAACATGTAATTCCTTTTAAATCAAAAAGGGAGCCCCAGAGAGATTCAGACCCTGAGGATATCTAGACTTGCTTCATTTAGAGCTTTAACATTTCAGAAAGGGCTAGGTGGAAGAAGAAATAATGCCGTTCAGAGACTGTGAGACAGTCTATAGCGTATTGTATAAATGCTTAAAATATGCACATTTGTAATTGTTAAAGATGACTGACTGACTGAGTATGGTTTTACGCCGTTTTTAGCAATATTCCAGCAATATCACGGCGGGGGACACCAGAAATGGGCTTCACAAATTGTACCTATGTGGGGAATCGAAACCGGGCCTTCGGCGTGAGGAGCGAACGCTTTAACCATTAGGCTACCCCACCGCCCCTCATGAAGATGAAGAATACGAGGTACAAATAATGGTTTGGTTACAAAATGTACTCAAGTGTAAATTTACAAGCTATTAAGATTTTTGTTAGATATGGCGAAAACTACTAATAAATATAATTGCTTCGTTTCACAAACAATCGTCAGATGAAAGACAATATTTGCAATACACATCAAATCGGGACCTTTATATGATATTTACCAGGATTCGTTTGAAGTGCACTTATATCCCCTACAGACTCGCTGGGAACACACAGTATAGTGTTAACAATACAATGAAACAACCGATTGACCATAAGGGCCACTGGTCACGCCTCGCTGACCACTTGGAAGGTGCGTGATAAGCACGGTGTTATAACAGGGGTATTGCCTAGCCGGGGGTGACATACGTTAATGTAACCACGATTATAAAGATATGGAAACCCTTGGGAGGCCATTATCTCTGGCTTGAAGAACAGTCTTCAACCTACCTGCTATATTGCGTGATTACGATGTGCTGACTTACGATACATGAGCAAAATAGCGTATTGTCAACAAGATAAGTATACATGTCAACACGTCGCGTAATGTGTATCAATTCAATGACAAAGTTATTAATAGTGTGAGTCAGTGTGTATTTGTAGTAATTCTATAATCGGCCTCGACAGATCTAAACGTAGACTAAGGCTTAGTCTCTGAATATATATAATTTTGATAGTAACAAACAAGCCCATTTAAATTGAAAAGGAGCCCTAGGGAGACCAGAGATTCAGAACCTGGGGAAATCTAGACTTGCTTCGTTTAGGGCTTTAGCACTACAGGGAAGGCTAGGCTGTAGGGAAAATAATGTGGTTCAGGGACTGTGAGACAGACTAGTCTATACGCTGTATTCATCTATGAGAAGAGTATGGTATGTTGTTGGTATGTTGTTGGTATGTTGTCAATACCAGCTGTGGCGACTGTGACCCATAGATTGATATTCAGAATCTATATACGGCTGTTCTCAGAGTACATTCCACACTGTTGGATCATAAAAATACTGTATTATTGTCACTGAATGGCCTTTGGTAACAATGTGTACATGCAAACCTTGAGATTCACTATGAAATATGACGAAAACGGGGTATAAGTATACTTTCTTTGATATACCTGTTGATCCATCCAAACATACTGCTACGTTTATTTAACAGATATAACATGTTCGATTCATATTGTTATGATATACTCGATCCTAATGTTTCGAAGTTCGAATAACTCGAATGACTTCGAATTATCTGATAAATGCATTTTATCCTCTCGCGCCAATCGTCATTAAACCTACTGACGCGTGTTGTGACAAGCAGACATATTTATCAATGCCTTTTAATCTCTTCATTACATGTTTTATCAATGACTATCGGAAAACAATAAAGATTCCACTGTGTGTCAATTTGTAAAATATTTGATTGATTGGGTCTTGAAACCAGTCAATGAACACGTTCTAGTCTGTTAAACAGGAACCGATTACATTAATCAATACTTAGAAACAAACAACGATCTGCAAGTTCAGAAAGTGCGTCCTTCTCAGCTATTTAATTTTTTAATAGCTAGTGAGTCATTAGACCACCAAAAGCTATTAACTTCGCGACAATATCAAGTTGTTTTCTCCAGTTTCAATACTTTCAAACCACTACACATAAAATTTAAATATTAATATAAGATATTGACTGAAGCATCGACAAAACATCTGGACGTGTTTTTGAAAAGGGCGTGGTCCGCCCAAAGTGTGATCGTGTCTCTGTATACATGTTTAATATAATCATGACCTAGTTTTTCGAGGACAGGATACAGTGATGCAGCTATTTTAATAATATACATTTATTACCACATTACGATTGACACGTGATTTACAAAACAGAGCCTCTTTTGTGACAGTTGTCAAAAACACTGTGCAATAGACGACAAAACCCTCTACCGTATGAAACATTTAAAACACATCGGGGTTATCCAAAAACACCAGCATCTAGACTCTATTAAGCATAATCGTGTGGTACACGAAGTTGCTACCGTGACGGTGCCGTGTCGTGTATCGTGACCATAGAATCTATTTATACAACAAGGGCAGTCTTTCCACTTCGGTGGAGCCTCACTCTGTAGAGGAGTGTGGTTGATACGAAGAAGCGGTTTCCATATCTCGAATACCATACGACTCGTGTACAATGGCCAGTGCAACCAATTCAAGCAACTGTTACATAAACTACCAGATGATCGGTCTCGCCATAAACTGTGGCAAGACGGGCGGAGGGTAATCTGAGACTTGGAACTGCCTAGACGAGGAAGTTGTACACAAAAGATATACAATGCTTGTACTGGGTCACAGTGGGTGACTTCGTAGGCTATTGACTGCTCGACAATGCATGGCAGTTTTCAATACGTATTTCAAACTAACGACGTACTTTATGACATGACATGACAGCCTCTGAAATGTATTCCACACCAACGATATACCCGTGTCAACATAAGTTTACACTGATTAAACCAATTGTTGAACATCAGGCTAATCTTTCAATAGGTTTGGAAATATAACAAATTCAAATATGGCTATATGGGATTGGCATCGCACAGGCTGAAATGACTCAACCAACACACATCAATATGAAAGGGTCTGATGTGTAAACAACACGAAGACATAAATTATTAATTATTAATAAACACAATAACGAATTCCACGTACGGAGCTTCGTTGGCACCGGTAACATCAGTCAAAAAGAGCACTAGTTTTTACAAACGTCAATACGATTCTGCCATATATATATCAACCTCAATGTAGTAATGTAATAACAGCAACGACAATGCCACACGACGTCTTCATTTCACAGCAGGAAACGACAGCTACGGTGGCTTGATATATGAATATTTCATGATTAATATAAATACATTGATCGACAATGTAGATAGGTATTTTGTCACAACTGAACAATACCTACCTATACAAATGAACTTTGCGACAGAACACTACAGCGAAAATCCATGGTAGCTTGTCCAATACACAGACGGTTGAACCGGAGTTCACTCCCGTGAAAGAATCACTCCCTTCTTCTTTCCTAAACCAGTTAATGTCGACAAATCCTGTTCAAAATGCCCCTGACAGGGTGGGGAGGCTTCTGTCACTAAGATAAATGTCAGACAATGCCGCAGTGATTATACCGCGCGGTATACCGAGACCCGCCCGTAGCGTCCCGCCCTCAGGTGAGTACAGGTAGCATGATGGCGTTGTTGGCTTACAATTGCCGCACATTAAAATGGGTCAACAGTGTGTGTCGGTGAAGTAACCGTAATTCTCAAACAAATACATCTAAATAACAAATATTTGCCACGTCTCAGTTACAGGGTTTAGCCCAGATCGGTATCATAACTCTTACCTTGTTTAAAATAGAAATACCATTGTTTACAAATCGCAAATCGATCGATAGATCACAAACGTGGATATTTCACAACGCGCAGTTCTCCGCCCTTGGGGTTTGCTGTGGGTTGGAATGGGTGGATGGTCTACCTACCTGTATAGACTCTGCAGGTAGAAACAGCATTAGGTATCCGACATAGAGTCACATGTCGTCAATTCTGGGCATGGAGTGGGTCGCGCCGATAGACCGGCTGCCGTGTCGGAGTGAGATGTGTAATCACGCACATCAATACTCCATGGGCTCTCGGCTCACAACGGGTATGTTTACTGAACAGATAAAGTGAGGGGGAAACAGGGTGTGGTCGAGAGGGGTGTAGGACAGTGGGTTGTTTAAACTGTATCGACTTTAGCATTGTGGATCATATTTATGAATTAATAAATAATAATTTGAGCTTTGTGCACGTGTACATATTAATTAGACCCGCCTTACACAGGTTGTGTGTGGACAAATGTCGATTAAAGCTGCAGTGTATCTGTTAACACGAATAACTTGGGTCATGTCGAGATGGGTGTAATTCGACACAAACGGAGTGTCGAGATGTGTATAATTCGAAACAAACGGGGTGTTGAGATGTGTATCGAAACAAACGGGGTGTTGAGGTGTGTAATTCAAAACAAACGGGGTGTTGAGATGTGTAATTCGAAACAAACGGAATGTCGAGATGCATGCAATTCGAAACAAACGGGGTGTTGAATTCTAAACATACGGGGTGTTGAGGTGTGTTATTCGAAACAAACGGGATGTCGAGATGTGTGTAATTCGAAACAAACGGAGCATCGAGATGTGAATAATTCGAAACAAACGGGGTGTCGAGATGTCTCTAATTTGAAACAAACGGGGTGTCGAGATGTGTATACTTCGAAACAAACGGGGTGTCGAGACATGTGTAATTCGAAACAAACGGAGTGTCGAGATGAAATGATAGTGTAGTGACTCAGTAACGCCTATTAAATTCCTTTGCCTTTAGAGTATCGGTCCGGAGTGCGTAATGTCAGTGGTTCGAATCCTTGGCTGGGTCAAACCAAAAAATGGTACTTGATGTCACCATGTAGGGAGCATGGTATTAAGAGTATATTACGAAGATTGGTTGGTTTGTGTTATGAGGCGACCTGGGATCGAACCACCACCCTTCAGCTCTCCTGTCAGACACTCTATCCACTGGGCCACGGAGACGTGTCTCCACCGACAAGAACCAGCCACATTATCTGTTTGCTTACATGCAGGATAATACCTTCAATACAAGCATGTAAACATGAGAAAACCCGTTCTAGCTGGTCGTCAGACAAGTAGTATATGTTATACACAATCAGTTGACAGGCCAGTAGGACATGACAATTCATAACGAGAATACCCGTGACACACAAAACAAGGAAGAAAGCTGAATCATTCGCATGTTTTAAAAACTTTAGATTTTTTTCATCTTTCTACAGTATTATGTTTTCCCCAGGTTCACATTTAGATTGACGGAACATGAATTTACATGAAATAGCCAAGTGGTAAAAGCGTTTGGTCAGGAAGCCGAAGACCCGAGTTCGATTCCCAACATGCGTACCGTTCGTAGCGCCTGTATCCTTCACGTAAGTCTATTCAGTGATAAACCGAGGGGTAAAATGATTTACGCTGATTGGGGTATTTTCATGTGAGGGTATTTAATAGAATGTGAAAATATATACATATTGCTATGAAACGCATCATCGATGTTTTACAGCTAATAGCCATTAATCAATATATAATTCACCCATTTGAAAAAAAAATCAATTGAATATATTTAAACCATATAAGTAGGTTATCGTATATTTTAAACTCTTGGCCAGTCACGCTTAAATTCTAATTTTAGCTATAATAAAAAATAAAAAAGACCAAACAATTCTTCTATGCTAATTTTTCGTATAAAAATTATGTAAATCGCAGATTTTCCTGTTTCAAATGACACAATTATTCTCGTAACACGAAACCCTCCGTTTAACTGACAGCAACCGTTATTTAGTTTGACAACATCTAATTTTCCGCCTAAATATGCAAATATCTCCCTCAGGTGAAGCGGGCGGGTTAAATTTATACCCCTTCATCCATTAAGCTAAGTCAATAGACTTTCCCGTTAGTTCCCATCAGAGTGGAAGTTTTGCACTTAGTAAGTAAATTCCATTACCAACAGTAGGCTGCACCCCTGCCTAGCACCGTACTTTTCACTTGATGCGATTACAACGGTAAATAGCATGGAACGTGTTCTGCGTTGCCTATGAATAATTTGGGCATATTTAACGACTAGGCATGTCGCTTTCTGTCGAAAAAAAATATAATTAAATACGATCACAAATACTCCATCCGGACGAATGCGTCCCTTTTGTTGCACTACGGGGCGGGGCCACAATTAGGTGATTGACGTAAGTACCTACTTAACGATGACGTTGCGTTTTATTACGTCCGGAACAAGGTAGAGTGATTTCACTATTTTCAAACCCATTATTGCTTCCACTGATAAAATAACATTAAATTAGGTGATATTTAACTCAAACGTCATCAATGACGTAATTATTTCACTGGATAATTATGTATTGTGGAATAGCTCCGAAAATTCATTACAAGCAATTGGAGCAAATACCGGGGATATTAACATGATCGATCAGGTGATTCAACACGGCAGTTTGCGCTCCTCCAAGCACAATGTAAATCCCACCAAATGTGTATAATCTATTTGCGTCCCTGTCCAAGTGATGTCCATTTGCGCCACGCCTTCCCACGGACCCACATAATACACAGTAGTTTGCAGTCACGAATCTGCATATTCCGATGGTGGTCTGATTTCTCCATATTCTGATGGTGGTCTAATTTCTCCATATTCTGATGGTGGTCTAATTTCTCCATATTCTGATGGTGGTCTAATTTCTCCATATTCTGATGGTGGTCTGATTTCTCCATATTCTGATGGTGGTCTAATTTCTCCATATTCTGATGGTGGTCTAATTTCTCCATATTCTGATGGTGGTCTAATTTCTCCATATTCTGATGGTGGTCTAATTTCTCCATATTCTGATGGTGGTCTAATTCCTCCATATTCTGATGGTGGTCTAATTTCTCCATATTCTGATGGTGGTTAGATTTTCCATATTCTGATGGTGGTTTGATTTTTCTCCATATTCTGATGGTGGTCTAATTTCTCCATATTCTGATGGTGGTCTAATTTCTCCATATTCTGATGGTGGTCTAATTTCTCCATATTCTGATGGTGGTCTAATTTCTCCATATTCTGATGGTGGTCTGATTTCTCCATATTCTGATGGTGGTATGATTTCTCCATATTCTGATGGTGGTTTAATTTCTCCATATTCTGATGGTGGTCTAATTTCTCCATATTCTGATGGTGGTCTAATTTCTCCATATTCTGATGGTGGTCTAAGTTCTCCATATTCTGATGGTGGTATTCTGATGGTGGTCTAATTTCTCCATATTCTGATGGAGATCTCATTTCTCCATATTCTGATGGTGGTCTAATTTCTCCATATTCTGATGGTGGTCTAATTTCTCCATATTCTGGTATTGGACCATAAGACGTCGGAATCTTGGTGACGAGATGTGAATCAGTTGCATATCATATTTTCACAAAACACCAAAACCACCTGTCTAATGTAATTACACTATACAAATGTAAGTGTTAAAACATAAATGTCAATTTGGTTCAAGCCCACCCTATCTTGAACGTACCTAAACCGGCTCAATCTACGGCAGAGACAGAAACTCCTCCACCGACGTGACGTCACCTTTTTGCATTTAAAAATATGACATTGTCCAAACATATTTTGGAATCGAACCCACGACAGCCATTGCTACCAGCTACACAGATGCATTTACTGAGAGAGTTACTGCCCTTTTAATCGTTACGTCAGCACCACTGATCTGTGCTCTAGCATAATCAAACATTAACGCATTTACATTGATAAACATTTCTTGTGCTTCGCCGTTCGTTATCATTATCAAATGTTACTCAATGTTTACATCAGATCATTTGACAGGAAAAAATGAATAAACAATGCCTTTCCGAAAGTAGTCGGAAATGTAAAATTTGGAATTACGGTTTCTTTGTAAAGTACAAATTACTTTGAGGGTTGAGTCTTGTCCGGGATTCGAACCCCCATTTCAGAATTGAGGCATTAAACGTCAGCTTACAAAGTCCGCGATCTAACGCACTCAGCTACCGAGGCTTCCACTTGTACTTTACTAAGAGGGCGTAATCCAAAAATTGTGACATAAAAAATGTTATTTGACTACGAAAATGAAGTAACCGATAGCCTTCTTCAAGGTAACAGATATGTCTACATCACAAAGACAAATAACGCACGTCAGCTGTCGCAGTGCATGTTATATCGTGTATAGCATGCGATGGTAGGGTTGTTATAGCACTATACAGCCTCTGAAGACACTGGACGCTACAGACCAGTGTGCGAAATAGCCAGTGGCCCGCTAGCCCGTGGCAAGTAAAAAACCGCTCGGGCCAGTAAATCACCACAGTCACTGGCCCGACTGGCTAGTGAATTACAGCCTCTGGGGTCACTGGACGCTACAGAACATATCAGTGGCCCGTTAGCCCGTGGCTAGTAAAACCGCTCGGGCCAGTAAATCACCACAGTCACTGATTATGGGGTCCTTTTTAAACATATCATGTTATGTACTTTTAAATCATGCACGATTATGGCGTGATACATGATAGTATTTTACCTTTTGTGTAATCTTTGCTTAATTTCTGCATTTTGGGCTAGTGAAATAATTTGTGGACTGGTAACTTTCGGGCAGCCAGCTTCATGTCACCGACATCTGAGGACGTGATCGAGTCTCGGTTCGAATTCCACACAGTTTGATAAAATAAAGCCGGTATTTGGTATTGAATGGGCTAGTGGCTGCATGGGTGTTTTAGGGAATGGGTCGATGGATGGTTTGATGGATGGATGGATGGATGGATGGATGGATGAGTTAGAGGTTCGGTGGGCTTGTGAGTTTTGTCTGTTTGTTGTTTAACGCGGTACTCAGCATTATTCAGTACATAATCAAGTCTGGACCAGACAATCCAGTGATCAACACCATGAGCATCAGCAATTGGGAACCGATGACATGTGTCAACCAAGTCAGCGAGCCTGACCACCCGATCCCGTTAGGCGCTTCTTAAGACAAGCATGGGTTACTGAAGAAAAATCTAACCCGGATCATCACGGGCTGGTCAACTTGTGTGAATGAGCGTAAATAGACAGTCGTATGTGGGTCTGGGTGTGTGGAGTTTTAAGCCTGTTTTATAGTTCTGTAAGTCTTTGATATTTTTGTTGAACTTCACACTCAATGTTGATACTATTTGGCGTCGGTCTGAAACTAATCGTGTGGACCAAACAATCCAGTGATTGACATCATGAGCACCGATTCACGCAAACTGGTACAATAACATGCAATATACATGTCGTGAAGCCTGAAAACGCCAACATTAAATGTCCTCTTACGACAAGCATAGCTTGGTAGGGACCTATATTCTAGTCACTTCGTTTGGTAAGTGGATAGGATGACAAGTGTTTTCTTGAGTGCGTACGTGCGTGAGTAAGCGTGTTAGTGAAACAGCTGTTACAATATTACGTATTAAGAACGTCCTTCACATACTTGTGTTCACGTCAGGTATATAAACCTCCGGATACTGGGGGACACCAGAAATGGGCTTCACACATTCCACAGATGTAGGAATCGAACCATTTCTTCGGCGTGACAAGCGAACCCTTAACCACTGGGCCACCCCACCGCCCCAGTTCTACATAACTAACGGCAACGGTGAAGATGGTCATACATGATAAATGAACAAATTGATCAAAGAACAGCAACGGGGGCGATAACACCGGTAATATGATCAAACCATATTTTGTTTTTTGTTCATCATGCATAAGCGCAAAACCCTTGTACACCGCCATTGCTGTACCGTCGCCGTAGGTCACCGGTGTGTAATCGTGTTACATGTTGGTATAGAACTATCGGAAATCTGAAGTCAGCGTAACAGATAGATGACAACGTCAGAGCAACTGATGACATTAATTATGAATGTGAAGGCAGCATAACTCAATCTCAGGATGCCCAGTGTTGAAGTCAGTCAGCCATGGTGACAGCCTACATATTGATTGACGTCAATGGGATTCATGTGTCGGATTTTTATCTGGGTATTTTTAGAATTTGGGGGTTGGTTGGTTGGTTTGGGGGTGGCTGGTTTGGGAGTTGCGGTTGAGTGTGTGTGTGTGTGTGTGTGGGGTAGTTAGTTGGTAGGATGGTTTAGTGGGTGAATGATACGTGCGTTGTTTGGTTGGTCATGTAGCTGGTTAGTGGGTGGGTGGGTTGTTGGTTGCTGGTAGTTGGTTCTACGAGTAAGCATTGCACTGTATTGTGAGAATCAAAGATTCAATTATAGGCTCCTCACACGTCAAAGGGAAGAAACTCTGCATAGCAAATCTCGACGCCTGGGACGATTACCTAGATATGTATTGTGAATGAAGTGAATGAGCTTGTTTCAACACACGTCGAAGACTCGTAACACGCATAAATGTAAGTTTGGAAGATAAAGTAAGCATGGAAAACGTGTGTATTGAGGAATTGTGAAGGCAATGATGATTTGATGAAGATACATAGATACTTCGATTATGCCAAGACGATACATTGTCTCGTGTTGATTCAGTGATTCCGCTTGGACTGATGGTACATGACGTCATAGACAATTACGTCATTATGACATCATAATAGTCTTTCACACAACCGATATCTGGGTCCGCTTGCACATAGCAATCTTAGCGCTACAATTATTGAAAATCCTTAAGATCGCGATCTTAGGCTTCGGCTACAATCGCCATCCACTTGCACAAAGCGATTGTAAGCTAAGATCATTGTAAGCTACAATCGAAACTTACAATTGTTCCGGACCAATTGTAAGGAGCTAAGATCGTTGTAGTCTGTGTCAAAATGGCGTTCAGGTTAGGGTCTGTTTCACGCAAGTAATTTGTTTTACGCTTGGAAATTGCTTTAATATTGCATAAAACTGTATGATTCACCTCGACACTTCAACAACAGAGAGAATGCATCACCGATTTAACGTCAGAAACATTGTTACATGCTGTAGTGAACCACATATCGAGTCAGTATCAGAAAGTACTATTCTCACCCAATTCAGTGTTGGAAGAAGTGTGGAACAACATACTTTTTCGATAATAATACGTTACTCCTGATCAAACTGACTAACTGACTTCAACATCACTTCCACCAGAATAAGCCGACATTCATATTATCTGGTTCATGGGTAGATGTCAAACACACAGACAAACACCCCCAACCCCCCACCCGACACACACGCACACATAAACACTACGTTTGAAACAGTAACTGATTGTAGTTATCTATTTCAATGCATCTTCAACGTACCCAGAATCCAAACATTCCATCACGATACCAGCTACCCATCAAACACCACCATAACAGCTCGCACCTAAATACACACTTATTCCTCCCAACGTAAGTAATGATTTTCCACTGAGCGCCCGACTCAAAGCTGCACACAACTGGTTCTCCGACCAGTAGGCGTGACGTAAATAGACGCTTCATCGCAACATGCTTTTTCACTCGGCTAAAGATCAAATCCTTACAACGAATGCTCCCTTGGTTTTAGGACATCAAAGGGGAAAACAAGCAACTGTTATTAATTACAACGTGAGAGCAACTTGTCACATGATGGGTGTTTGGGTTTGGAGGTTGGTGATGTGTCGTTCTACTCTACAAAGTGCAATCGCCTTGGATTTTCAGCTGCCGTCGGCAATGAAAGGGGGTCGTTCACCGTAACGAGGCCGCAATTACAAGATCTAAGACACTGAGACCATTCCGTACAAGGCCTATGAGCTTAAAGGTGGCAGGATTGTAAGTGCCCATCTGTTAAATGGTTCATGGTGGGTCTCAGTTGTCAAAGTCGCCTGAATTCGCTGATATAAATGTCCGTCAAAATTAACAGAGTACAATGCTCGAGGTTCGATACAACATTCGTCCCCTTCATTTGGTTCCTCAACACAATATCCATGTTGGAACCTTTCACTGAAGTTGTACAATTATTTATTTGGCTATTTCACAATTATGTCAATTAATTCAATATGGTGAGGGTAGCCTAGTGGTTAAAGCCTTCGCTCGTCACGCTGAAGACCTGGGTTCGATTCCCCACATGCATGGGTACAATTAGTGAAGCCCATTTCAGGTGTCCCCGCCGTGATATTGCTGGAATATTGCTAAGAGCTCACTAACTCACTCACTCATGCCTTATCCCATGAACAGAATGCATCATTATACATCAGCACCCGATCAGCAGATAAGATCCCCTGGCCCTGTGTCTCCCATTACACAATGCTGAAGTATGAGGTGAGGTGAAATTGGGTTTAACGTCGTGCTTGAGAATATTTCGCTCATATGACGACGTGCATGCGTGTGTATGTGTATGTGCGGCTGCTTGTACTAGCCCAGACTTAAGCTGGTTTTATAGTGCTAGCCCACTGAGATACCATGCCGCAGTGAAGCAGGAATACCCCACTCAGACACATTATACTGACTCCGAGCCGACCAGTCCTTGTTGTACCCATTAATGCCGAGCGCCAGGCAGGGACCAACAAGTACCATATTTTAACGTCTTTTGGTATGACGCGGTCGGGGATCGAACCCGCGACCTTCCGCTCTCCGGGCGGACGCTCTAACCACTACACCACGGAGGCGGTCACTGAAGTATGACATTACGATAGTCGAAGTCCTGAGGTCGCTATGGTAGGACCGATCGAGTCATCGAACAGCATCCTACATCACGACATAATAGCTGTTAGCCAAAGATAATTCTTGCTGTTCATTAGTCAATCTCACAGTCCCTGAACCACAATATTTTCCCTTCTGCCCAGCTCTTTCTGTAATGGTAAAGCTCTTGGGTCCTCCATCTCATGGGGCTCCTTTTCAATTTAAATGGGATTATTTGTTAATTTCAAAATGATATATATTCAGATACTAAGCTTAGTCTAGCTGTTCATGGGTGTGGTCTTTACGGACTACGGATCACAATGGAGGAGGATCAAGAATCGAACACAGGATCCAGACA
Source organism: Haliotis rubra (assembly GCF_003918875.1). Lineage (NCBI taxonomy): Eukaryota > Metazoa > Mollusca > Gastropoda > Lepetellida > Haliotidae > Haliotis > Haliotis rubra. Next base: position 510,917 of record NW_025767122.1, read on the forward strand.
CACCTAAGGGAGGCAACTCTATATAAAAAGAACGTAACGATCTGGGCAGTCGTGAACTATGACGCACTGATGTAATGATGGTGGTCGACGAGAGCAACTGACGTGGAGGATGAGGGGAAACTTATGATGATGATTTTAATCATACAGATAATTAACATTACATTATGATTCAATCCGTGAGTGATCATTTTCGGACGTTCCGCAATAAATGGACGGCGATGCAGCCGGCATTTTAGACAATTTCTGTGAAACAACACACGTCATATTAACCTTGACCTTTTCAGGTAATAACAAAGCAGAAAATATATCATTATATCTTGACAATATTGACCATTTAAAACTTGAAAAGAACCATTGTGTATTTAGTGAATATATGACTGCTGAGGTTTATCAAACATCTTTCCTATTTTTATCAATGCTATGGGTGTTGTTTACACATCTCAACACAATACACTTCTATTATACCACGTTGAAAGTGTTGATGAGTGCCAACTTGGATTTGAAAAAACATTAAAAAGAGGTTATATTTGCTCTCAGATTACAGTCAAAGAAACACGGGAATGGTAAAATTTCTTTTGTCAAGTTTGACAAACAAACTATTTTTTGCTGTGTTTTCGCACTATTCCACCAAAAATAGCCACTGGGTCTATTTCAGGTTAATATCTCGCCGAAAATCCATTTTGTAATTGCATTAACACATGGATGGTGTTGACAAGAGGCAATTGGTGTCAATATCAGTGTTACAAAACATATCAACCGGCGTTTTTCACTAGTTGACGAACATGGCTGTGTTTGTTCCCAGATCATTGCATTGTAAGGCGACCTCCGACGCCAGCAGCAGAACGTTCTACTGTAAGCCGCCGGGCGTGATACGGGAGCGATTAGAGAAAGTGCTCCCTAATCATGACTCACGGGACTCGATGTTCTGTGTACAGAACATACTTTATAGTCCTCTCCTTTGAAATGAGGAGATTCGGTTGGGTGTGCAGGTTATACAAGGTTGCACGTAACGACTGGCTTGTCGGTCTGAATGGAATAGTGATGACTCGGCTGATTGCTACACTTGGTGCAGTATTTGTGTAGATCTATAGTATATATGCCTGTAATTGTCTGGGTGCAATCTGTGTGTACAGAACGTGAGTCATGTCACTCGGTGCATGTGATGCACGTGTTAGATGTGACGTGAATTTAGATACATACGGTACTTCAGAATAATTATCCGTCGCTTTACAATGACGTCATCGACAACACATAGCTGAGCCAGTAAATATTGTTTTAGGAAGAGTAGTTGTACCCATGTGGGGAATACATCCTCATGCGAGAAGGGCGGACTCTTTAACTCTCGAACCTAGACTAACATCTAGCCTCTGAAATTAACATATTTTACAGAAAAACGGTTCCTAAATTATGTTCATAAAATATAATAAAAAGGAGCCCAGAGACTTCTTCATTTTCAGTGGTAATCTAGACTTGCCTCATATTCTCAGTCTAAGTAAACTTAGGCTCAGTATTATTCGTTACACTGCTATACTGATCAGTGAGTGAGTGAGTGTGAGCGAGTGAGTGAGTGAGTTGGGTTCGACGCTTCTTTGAGCACATCCTTTAGCATATGTGCACCATAGTGAAACGACAAGTCATGATGCTTCGAACACCTTGTGTAGACCCCATCTGTAGCATAGCATGTCTTGCATCTGAACCTTCTAACAAACAAGCCACCCCCCACCCCCTGTAACATTATACACCGCGTGACGCCACCATGCCTGTAAAATCAAACGGTTTACGGTTATTTATACCGAACTTTTAAGTCAACTTTTATGTCAACTATGATTTCGTAAAGAGCGATTACTACGGGAGTCAGTGAGTCACATGACCATCTCTTATCTCCGTTGACACAACTGCTTATAATCCAACAACTGCGGCATTTTAGAGACTGGCGGAAATGTCTGGGATCTTAAATCACTTTTATCGATCCAAACGAGACGTCCTTGGTCGTTTTAAAACTACTTGTACTGCAATATATCAATATACGCACCCTTTATGCCCCGTGATCGTTTAACAGCTTGAAGGTAGTCGTATTTGTTTTGGGGCGGTGGGATAGTCTTGTGGTTAAAACGTTCGCCGAAGACCCAGGTTCGATTCCGATATGTAACATGTGTGAAGCCCACTTCTGATGTTATTCGCCGTGATATTGCTGGGCCTAGATTTTCGAAGCTCTCTTAGCGCTAAGATGGTCGTAAGTTAATGTTAATGTATGGCATTTACGACTATCTTAGCGCTAAGAGAGCTTCGAAATTCTAGGCCCTGGAATATTACTAAAGGCTGTGTTAAACCTCACCCACTCACTCACTCACTCGTATTGGGTTTTCACGGGGGTACTGCGAGTGAAGTTTCATAAAATGCTGTGTGTGAAAACTTTCGTTTGGCGATTTAGGTTGTAAACAATCCACCCTAAAAAGGGAGACTGCCAGCCTGGTCAAGTTGACAGAATGTCTACTTGGAGAGCGGAAGGTCGGTGTTCGATCCCTCGGTAGAAAAGATAGCTGCGGTTAAAAAGATGGTAATTTTTGTTACCCTGCCTGCCGTTTGGCATTCAGGGATGAAATAAGGCAGGAGTTATCGGCACTGAGTATAACTTCTCCAAGTGGGATACCCATGTTCACCTGAAGTATGGTATCTCTGTGTGCGAATACACACACGCGCATGCGCACGCACAGACACACAAATGCACGTGCATGCAGGTCACTTCACCAGTTCAATAATCTTAAACTCTCAATCAGGACACTTAATCTGGTTAATTTCATAATAACAGGTAACGTCCAGTTAATTGGAGTCTCCTCGCTGGAGTGTTGAATGGTCACCCTTTTGACAAGTTTTTATGATACACATTCGTTAATTTTGCTAATCTGGGCGACAGTCCAGAGTACTGAGGTTCCATTTATGGAGGGACGGCCTCATTTGGCCATTAAAGCCAAATCAAAGAACGTATATATCTAACTGTAGATCCTACTATGTATGCACCTTGGATAATCTACAACATTCAACACTGAGTGAGTGAGTGAGTGAGTTTAGTATTACGCCGGATTTGGCAATATTCCAGCTATATGGCGGCGGTCTGTAAATAATCAAGCCTGGACTAGACAATCCAGTGATCAACAGCATGAGCATCGATCTACGCCATTGGGATACGATGACATGTGTCAACCAAGCCAGCGAGCCTGACCGCCCGATCCCGTTAGTCGCCCTTTACGACAAGCATGGGTTACTGAAGATCAATTCTACCATTCAACAACATTCCACCTGAAACATGAGCTGAACGACACCATCTGTTTTGCATCGGCATTTCAATAAAACATTCTTAAGTACCACAGTTGGTGGCTTATAGAAGGAATATTGAACAGAAGTAAGGCAGTTATCAATCCAGGAGTCGCGACAGCTGTTCTGAAATGTACATGATCAATACAGGCTTTAAGATTGACAGGTCTATCAAACTCCGACACAACAAAGGATCTTATATACGTAAAGAATGGAACATCAAACAAAGAATTGATTCAAATATTAACAAACAGGCGGCCTGATTTTGAAACAGTCGCATATTAAATATCGCCAAATGTTGAAATTCGGGTTGTATAAATAATACAATTGTGTTTCGTTGTATTCAAGTCGTTTCTGTTGTAGTTTTGTCAAATATGTCCGACGCAGTGCACAAAACAGGTATGTGTATATTAAATTTTTTAAAAACGTGGGTAAATAGCGAGAAAAAAGATTAAATTAGTTTAATGCGATATTGAATTCAAAACAAAAGTTCCATCTCAATACAGTTTCAGAAAAGAATTTGGTGTCAAGTGAATGACAATCGTTACAATTGATTCTTTATGCTCCAGGAATAGATCTGCCAAACGTCATGTAGCAAAGTGTTCTGATACAACATGGACCAGAATCAAATTGTGTTGTGCAGGTGAGAGAACCACGTAGAGGAGTCAGCTGTCAATATTCATACACCTGAACGTGCTCTGGAGTCTCAACCACCACCGTGCCCCCTCCTCCCGCCCTTCACCCTCCCCTTATACGTGCTACTGAGGTCACGCTGTGAACAACGTGGACTGTGTCAGCTACGACGTGATCTAGACCATCATCCAACATTGTGTCAAGTTGTCAACCCGTGCTGACAACACTGGAACATTGCACTGGGGTAATCGTAGCTGCAACTTGGTTTCGTGGTAAATGTTTTCAGCGTTACACAACTGAACTGACGTCGCTATCGGCGTGACGTTACAGAAAGAGATCCACTCAGTCGGTAAGTGGCAAACGTATACATGTTATCATAACGTAAGTGGGGACATGGATAAGTGAGCGAGTTGGGTTTAACTCCGCTTTGAAAGTATTCCAGTAACGTCATGGCGAATCTGTTTGTAGACATATGCTTAAACTCTGAATATATATAATTTTGATAGTAACAAACAAGCCCATTTAAATTGAAAAGGAGCCCCAGTAACGATTCTGAATGAGGCTAGAGTCTTGACTTTTGCAGTAGGGGAAATAATGTGGTTCAGGGTGTGAGACAGAAATCTGTTTGCCCGAAGTGATGCAGATCTCAGACGTTTACAACTTTGGAGAAACCCGTGACGACGACTACAGTGCTGGCACCGCTTTTAGCAACATCCAAGCGTTATTACGGCGGGGGACATCGATATGGACTTCGCACATTATACCCATGTGGGGAATCGACCCGCGTCTTCGGCGTGACGAGCGAACGCTTTAACCACGAGGCTACCCCACCGCCCAAGAGTCTCATAAACTGTAGGTAAAATGGTCTACACGATAGTTGCACTGATTTAGCGCATTGCCTCACAGATATTAAGAAGGCACTTTAGCCATGCAAAGGAACTTCAGCTGATACCACGTTAAGTGGTCTATTTCTGTTTCTCATATGCCGCCTCCATTCCCCCGCGAGTCAGGTTGATCTTTTTTCATCTACATTCATTAAAGAATGTTTCAGAAATACAACAACTCGCATTGCATCATCAATTATCCCCTGATCGAAATTTTAAAATATAATAAAATAATGTACACAATGGTTACATTATTTTTACATTTTTTATAATTATGTCTGCCCACCCGGGCTCTTGTTGGATGAGCTTGAAGACGAGAAACATAATATTCGGATGGCCTACACCCCAAGTCGGCAAGGGTGCAAGGAGAACCACATGTAACAACGGACGGCGTGCACAGTATCGACAACAGCTTCTACCACGATTACCACAAAGATATAATTCGCTCTCACAGATGGAACGCAGGTCTGCGGAGAAAGGGCAGGGGGATATTTCCTTGAAGCTTCCAGTACCTTGCCAGGTAGACCTTCTGACTGACTGCTAGGAACATAGGAAACAATCACACCCATCCTCATCCCTTCTCCGCTGTGACAGCCCATGGCAATCCTTTATTCGCATCTAAGCTTTAAGTAAGGGGTTAGATGGTTACTTGGTCGAGTTTATTTACTTAACCTTATTTAAACGGTTATTTCGGGGACGATGAGATAGTCTATGTGTTAAGCTTAGTATGTGTAATCACCCGATAAGGTCGGGCAGCTGGGGCTATCGCTCTAAGACTACTCGCGTAGACAGAATAATTGTGTTACATATTGGGTGTTCTTACAGCATTATCACGTGGCATATGATCCCCCCATACACTTGGATCCTTGTAATTATACAGATGTATCATTTAAGGAAATATGCACACATAAAACACAATGTCCCATACATATTTTAGGCATTATCATCGTCACCATCATCATCATCATCATCATCATCATCGTCACCATAATCATCATCATCATCACCATCGTCACAATCATCACCGTCACCATCATCATCGTCACCATCGTCACAATCATCACCGTCACCATCATCATCGTCACCATCATCATCGTCACCATCGTCACCATCGTCGTCGTCATCATCATCGTCGTCGTCACCATCATCATCATCATTACGTGTATATATAAACGCTACATTATCATCCAGACTTAAAGTGTACTCGATTTACATCCGAGTAGTATACAATCCAAGCTTATTCTAATGCATGAAATGAACATTTATATCCTCCCATCCTTCCTGGTACCCATTTACAGCTTGTTGAACGGGGCATACATATATGGAACAAGGCCACATGCCTTCAGTAGATAATGCATTTAATAATAAAATAAAGATGAGTATTTATCAAGCGCTGTATCCACCCACAAGGGTGCTATAGCGTCTGTGTTCGTGAAGACTGGACACCGAGAAACGCAACAGAGCCAAGCTGCCGAACACGGTCACCTTCAAACTACACTATATGTGAGAAGTGCACATGCTCTTTCCGCCTCCGAATTCTACGCCACGCTATACATATGAAAAACGGATCTATAAATGATATTTATGGCACGATGTGACCAGTATTTATACGCACATGTATTTGAGCTAACGATGTATGTAGGTTTCATCAAGCAAGCCCCTGGCGGTGGTATTTATGGCAGACCGATCTGAGTGGCATTTGGTTTCTTGTTGGCGTTGGCACAGATTCGACCTACTTGAAAGGCAACGCTACCTCTCACATGCAGCCCTTGCTTGACATTTAGCGGAGGTTTAATTTCATTGGAAGCATATCAAGTCTGTGGTTAAAGGATTGACGAACAAATCCAACTTTTCACAAAGATTAAGTGTTAAAGTGGTTCTGTAAGTGGGGGTGTAGGTATTCTCCCACGCGTGGCATGTATAGAACACGTGTTGTGCTTACTATGGCGTGTATGGCGTGTATGGCGGATGAGTGAGTGAGTGAGTGAGTTGGATTTAACGCCGCTCTCAACAATATTCCAGCTATATGTAAATAATGGACCAGACAATCCAGTGATCAACAACATGAGCATCGATCTGCGCAATTGGGAACCGATGACATGTGTCAACCAAGTCAGCAAGACTGACCACCCGATCCCGTTAGTCGCCTCTTACGACAAGCTTGGGTTACTGAAGGCCAATATTCTAACCCGGACCTTCCGGGTAATTTCAGTTAAAGCTTGACGTGTCAACCTTGTATAGGCGAAAGTGCAGCGTGGTGCAGGTTTAGAAGTTTTTGACTGTGGTAAAAAACATGAAAATATGCATGGTGCTGAAAAACCGAAAATCATGATCAGGTGTCTGGGATTCGAACCCTTGTAAACAGATAATGGATCCCCGCTGTGAGATGCATGTGTGATCAAACGCTTTGGACAAGGCAGTAACAGTAGGAGTAGTGGTAGTGGTAGTAGTAGTTGTTGTTTTAGTAGTAGTAGTTGTAGTAGTAATACAATGTATTTGTAGAGCGCTAGACTCCATGCTCTAGGGGGTAAGCGCAGTACTTGGAACAGTGAAACAAATGCACGTGCGGTACGTGTTGAGCGTTAACTTAGACCAACCCTACTTGATCTCGGTGTTTCATTTTATATGCATACCCCCTTGTAATACAAACCAATAATATCGATTTGAATCTATGATCGTTTGTTAAACAACTTTCATCCCAAGTTGAATAGAATTCTGAGATTTAAATTTTCAAATGGCAAGGTAAAATTATGAGGATTCGCAATCTTAATTTCACTTTATTTGATTTACTTTTTTGTTTAAAGTGAAATTCATCGGTACGTTTTCACCGCAAAAAAACAGAGTAGTAGTAGTAGTAGTAGTAGTAGTAGTAGTAGTAGCAGTAGTAGTAGTAGTAGTTGTTGTTATAGTAGCTGCAGGAGTTGTAGTAGAGGTGAGAATATTCCGGTAATTACCATGGACACCAGAAACGGGCTCGACACATCTTAGCCGTTTAGGGAATCGAACCCGGGTTTTTAACGTGACGAGGCAACGCTTCAATCTCTAGGCTACGGCCTTGGCGGAGGTGAGGTGGTAGTACCAGTAGTGGTAGCAGCAGTAGTATTAGAAGCAGAAGTAGTAGTTAGCAGCAGCAGCAGTAGTAGTTGTAGTGGTGGTAGTAGTAGTAAGTGAGTGAGTTTTTTAGTTTTACGCCACTTTTAGCAATATTCCAGCAATATCACGGCGGGGGACACCAGAAATGGGAATCACGCATTGTACCCATGTGGGGAATCGAACCCGGATCTTCGGCGTGAGGGGCGAACGCCTTAACCACTAGGATACCCCACCGCCCCGGTAGTAGTAGTAGCAGTAAGATACGTCGTAGTAGCAGCAGCAGAGGTTGTAACAGTAGTTTTAGTAGTTGTGCATGTAATTGCAGCAGTGGCAACAGAAGTTGTAGAAACAAGACGTTGAGCTAATCATAGCATTTGTAACATTCTAGCCTGACAGAATATTGCACTGTTCTATTAGAGAAGCGGGTCAAGGTTATTGCTGCTTTAATCATACAACCTTCAACAACAAAAACATAATTACCACACCGACATTACCAAGACTCTCTGAAAACCACACCACCTGTCTCAATTGACATGCAATAACAGATCATGTGATGTGCGTGTAGATTGATAAAACAGTGACAATAGAAAGGATTCGTGTGTGATGAAGCTAGTCAGAGTTATCTGCCCTTATATCAGACTTTTGTTCACAACTTTCATGAGCCAGCTGGGTGGGATTTCGGTAACATAATAATGTATAATTTATGAAAAATTATTTTGTCATTTATGAGAAAAAAGTATACAAAATATCGATATCTGTCGACTTGAAGACTTTAGCGGGTTCATTCTGCCCTATAACTCTCCGTTCTGAGACAGTACGCCACTCAAAAATAATCCAGAGGAATACTCATGACATATATTCACGATGCCGTATTTCACCCGATCCGTTACAGTCAGTAAATATGTCATAATGACGCTGTCACGTGGCCCAGATGAAATATACTCCCGTTGGGCGTTTCCTGAAACAGTGCACGGTAATAAAAATTACGTTCCTAACACCAAAGGACTTTCTCAAGGTCAAGTTACCGATTACAGCATTAATTAGCCATATATGGAAAATAGCATGAAAAATATGCATAACATTTCTACAGATATAATTATAAGTAAACCCTATATACATAAAGAATGTCTCTCGATTAGAAACATAATTTCCTTTGAAGACATCAAACACCGAGCCTGTAAATGCCCACACAGAACAATTTTATGCCCTATTAGACAGACACAGACGTAAAGAGACTCCTGAATACAAAAACACAAAATTCCTCTTTTATATTAAATGTTGGTCTCATCGGCATGTTTGCAGAGGTCGACTGTAGTTTTCAAGTTCACATATTCCATAAACACAAAAACGAAATATGAATTCAGTTTAAATCCAACTACATAATCATATGAAATCCTTACCTTCCATTGCTCCTTTTACGGATTAAATTAAATTAATGTCCTCTATCTAGGGAAGTCTTTTCAACACAGCCTATCCAGTTAAACGATGTCCTTTGTTATCGGAGCTACACCGTCACTCTGTCTGTCCATGCACCATAAATATGACTTGTCATCTCCTCTTGATATAAGAGAATGCCAGTACGTAGTAGCCTCGTTGTAACAGGCTGGGGACGAGGGTAAGATGGTGGGTCATTATAAAATTGTACCCTGAAGACATGGATACGCGGAGAAGCTAGGATATACGCTTGATTAAATTACAGGTTAAACAGCGGAGGCGTGTGTCACATTCTTCATATGTGTGCGATACCACAACAGGTACTTGTTGCTAATTTGGGTAGAGCAGTGAGGAAATCTTGACACACAGGAGCACAAGTGGGTTAGTGCATGGTCTGTGGTCCGAGTTAGCCCGTTAAATGTCAGGATCCTCTGGGTTCAAACCTCACATTGATTAGATGTGGGTTTCCCGGGCACATTGATCTAAAGCCCCGAATTAATGGTTGCGTCCCTTGGTTGGGAGAGGATACGATGTTGTAATGTTGTTTTAAAATGTTGCTGTAGTGTTGCCGTGGCGCAACAGAAAGCTTGGCGTGATGTTGATGTTGCGGTTTTGTTTGGGTGAAGTCGTCATCAGGTTGTGATGTCATGTTGCCGTGATGTTGTCGTGTTTTCGTCGAGATGCCGCAGTAATGTGGCTGTACTCTTATATTCACTAAACTGATGAATAACCAGCATTTAGGATGACTTTGAGTGAGTGAGTGAGTGAGTTTAGTTTTACGCCGCTTTTAGCAATATCACGGCGGGGAACACCAGAAATGGGCTTCACACATTGTACCCATGTGGGGAATCGAACCCGGGTGTTCTTTCTTGACGAGCAAACGCTTAACCACTAGGCTACCCCACCGCCACAGCATTTAGGAATGCCCCACTAATGATATTCACACAGTCATACATATTTGTTTTGAACCGTTGAAATGTCAACCCTTTTTACCAACATATTTTGGATTCGAACCCGGATTCTTTAACAACAACAGGTATGGAAGACCTGTATATTTACAGAGAAGGGTTTGTGCAGGGACAATAGAGTACCTAATTTTACTTTCATATCTATAGAAGTTGATAATAATGATTTTTTGGGGTTAAAACTATAATTTTTAGCATTATCAACATTATTATTCATATGACATTGATTATGTTCGGACATTCTTCCAATTAATACCTAACGGGACTCGGTGAGTACACGATTTCTGTGAAACGAGCTGGTATGGTGTTAGTGCCTACACGTCATAAACTGGTTGTCGATAGTGTGACAGACATTTTAAGGCAATGAGTTGGGTTGTTGACGTCGACCCTAGATTACACCAGCCACGACGGGGAGGCAGAGATTCGACTTCACCCGTTGTACAATACAAGGAACAGAACCCAGTCATCGACGTGTCCAGCGAACGCTTAACACCCCGGGCTACAGACCACAATTATGTTCGCTTGTACCAGAGCAACCATCCACAAATCTGAGCTAAAGCGTGTTGAAAGTTGTAATTAATGTTTTTTCGAAACGTTCTAACAAAATGCCATTATGGTTATCATAAAAAGTATATCTCCAGCAAAACAGCGGAAATCCGGACAAACAGCAGATCAATGAATTTCCTGATATCCATACATGTTAACGTCCGTAATCTTCAGGAAGGTGGTGCTGGGGTCTGGATTAACGGGGTCGCGTCCTCAACACATCTACAGGAAAGCTTTCAAAACAACGATTGAGGTAAACATCAAAGGCTGTGTTTAAACCGATAACTAGGCGTATCCCGGGTTCATCAGGAAGATCCGTGTGTAACCTTTAAGATACTGATGGTAGGGTTTATCTATCTTCAATCCGTTGCTTTAGATTTTTGTGCGAGTTGTGCGGCAGTTATATTTTATGTCAGTCTACTGGATTCTTCACAGTTTACAAGTTGAATACAGAAACAGGCTGACGTTTCAAGCAAACATTGATAACAGAACTGGAATAACGCGGAATAGACTAACAACCAGTCTCTGAAATGAACATATTTACTGAAAAAAGTTCATAGTAAAAAAAAAATATATAATGAAAAGGAGCCCTGAGACTTTCTTCCCGAAGCTGAGGAAATCTAGACTTGCCACATTTTCTAGACTTGTGTGGGCTTTCTTGAATATATTTGCTTCAGGGTCTGTACGACAGACTAAACGCGGAATAACGGGATAATCTGTTATGGCTAACGGATTAACGGAAATTTTTGTTGTGTTTAACGTAAAAACCGGATAATGAGTTATAGGGTAACGTTATATAACGGGATAACTTGTTATGGGTACTGTAGTAATGGGGTAATTTGTTATTGGTAACGTGGGAACGGGATAATTTGTGGGTAACATGAGAACCTGATAGTTTGTTGTGATAAAGTATCGGATAATTGGTAGTGATTAAGGTAATAAATGGACGATTTTATTAGGGTAGCGTAATAACTGGGTACATTTTTGTGGGTACCGTAAAAACGGGATACTCTTTGGAAATCAGTGATGACACCCGGTGTTCGTGAAACGTTAAGCATGTACGTCCTGCTCTACCGCCAGCACACATCCCACACAAGTATTATGACAAGGAAGTAAGGGTCAGTGAGTGTAAGGATGTGTGAACACGTCATATGAAGATCACAGCATGGGATAGCATAGCGTGTCATGTGACAGACAAGGTGTCATATTTAGTAAATCCCTCGGAATGTCCGTCATAAAAATTCTGGAATCACTTAACCAGGCCTTTTATAGCGATACCTTGACTGAAAAGCTATACTTGTAGGCCATACGTGTTTTAATGTGAAGCTTGAATACAAGGGAAATGCTCTGAAGAACCATAGGAATTGAGGGATGCAACCGCCATACGTTGGAGCTGATGTCGACTTGATCCAAAGATGTACTGGAGGCTTAGCCCATGAATATATAGCAATTCTATCCTTTAAAGAGGCAAGATAAGCGGACAATCTAACGACACTAGTCTGCTACAGGGACAATGTGTTAATTTTATTTACATTTTTTGGAAATTTCCATTTAAATTATTGTTATTACCTTGGAGACTGTGCAAGTCTAGAGCTGATGGTGGAGTGGAGACTGCAGTCTGCCTCCTATATCTTAGAGAACACATTAAGTAGAGGTCATATTAAAGTCTACAATGATTTGGCAAGTATGGATTGAATTAGCAGTTAAAGATTGCTCATGGCTCCATTAGTATTCGTTTTGTATATAGATATATCTTTTATAGATTAAACGTGTGGGGAACTCAATGTCAGTTAAGGTATAGTCCTCAACATCAAGGGGTAATTAACGACTGAAAAATCGAAATAATTCTTCTTGTCTGTTTGTAGTTCAATGCACAGACAAGACGTTGAAACCAGAAAGTAAAAATGTTGATTCGATTCGAGTCCACAACATCAAGGGGTAATTCACGACTGAAAAATCGAAATAATTCTTCTTGTCTGTTTGTAGTTCAATGCACAGACAAGACGTTGAAACCAGAAAGTAAAAATGTTGATTCGATTCGAGTCCACAACATCAAGGGGTAATTCACGGCTGAAAAATCGAAATAATTCTTCTTGTCTGTTTGTAGTTCAATGCACAGACAAGACGTTGAAACCAGAAAGTAAAAATGTTGATTCGATTCGAGTCCACAACATCAAGGGGTAATTCACGACTGAAAAATCGAAATAATTCTTCTTGTCTGTTTGTAGTTCAATGCACAGACAAGACGTTGAAACCAGAAAGTAAAAATGTTGATTCGATTCGAGTCCACAACATCAAGGGGTAATTCACGGCTGAAAAATCGAAATAATTCTTCTTGTCTGTTTGTAGTTCAATGCACAGACAAGACGTTGAAACCAGAAAGTAAAAATGTTGATTCGATTCGAGTCCACAACATCAAGGGGTAATTCACGACTGAAAAATCGAAATAATTCTTCTTGTCTGTTTGTAGTTCAATGCACAGACAAGACGTTGAAACCAGAAAGTAAAAATGTTGATTCGATTCGAGTCCACAACACCAAGGGGTAATTCAAGACAGAAAAATCGAAATAATTCTTCTTGTCTGTTTGTAGTTCAATGCACAGACAAGACGTTGAAACCAGAAAGTAAAAATGTTGATTCGATTCGAGTCCACAGAGAAACGGATCAACGTGGAGAGGGGCACAGATGGTAACCTTGAGGTACACCTAGACACTTAAACGTGCAGAGGCTGAACAGCTCATCATCAATGCTATTTCGGGATTCGAACCTATGACCAACGAAGACAAGCACTCAAACAGCGATATCAGAACAGCGATTGATACACTTATTACACATCCAAATACATTAACAGTGTTACAAAACGGGGAACGGAGGGGTAGCTAAATAGCTAAAGCGTTCCTTCGTCACGCTGAAGACCCGGGTCCGATTCCCCACATGGGGACAATGTATGAAGCTCATTTCATGTGTTCTCCGCCGTGATATTGCTGAAATATAACTCACTCATCCACTATGAAAAGGACACATCCATTAGAAAATTTATTTCACCTGAGAAGGACAAAAGACAAAGTTGAGTTTTAAAATACATTATTCCGCTTCACTGCTTGGTTAAGAACATCTGAGACTCTGTTTCTAAAACGGGTTTCAGGAGCAGGAAAAAAATATACCTGAAATCGTCTTCATCCATCACAAGTGTGGGGATGTTTTCCCGGGCTTAGCAACACTGCTGCATACTAAGTGCAACATTCAACACATCCTTTCCAGTTCCAAGATGACATGCAATTACACAGCCTTCCATGCACTCAGCCATCCAGCAGACATCCCCTGCATGCCTGCATGCATCCCTCCCCCTCCGCACCTCCCTAGCATGCTGTCTCTCTCGCCCTGGGGCTAATTTTCACGTGCAGTTGTCTGCGGGGCGACGTCAGTCCATGAGATTCTCAAGATGCCTGAGTGAATATTTGAAGAAACATTGGGATGGAGACGCGGGTTCATGCTGTAACATCAGACTTAAGTGAGAGAGTTTAGTTTTACGCCGCTTTTAGCAATATTCCAGTAATATCACGGCGAGGGACACCAGAAATGGGCTTCACACATTGAACCTGGACTCGACACTCGAAAAAGATTATCCCCATATGTTGAGTGAGTGAATATACAAAGTTCGGAAATTGAGAAAGCAAACCAGAGGTTAACAGCATGAGCACAAATCTTTGATGACACAACCAGGTCTACGGAATGAACACCCGATCAAAATTCTAAACTTAGTCGGTTCTACTTCACTGATAATTGAGATCATAGTCTGTCCAGGAACCCTAGTCTGCCATACAGACCCTGAAACAAATATACCTAAGAAAATCCACGCAAGTCTGGATTACCACGAAAAGTCTCTGGGCTCTTTTATATATTAGTTCATGATTATGTTTAGGAACAGTTTTCCTTCTGTAAAATATGTTCATTTCAGAGACTAGATGTCAGTCTATGGGAATCCCAAACCGGGGTAGGAAATAATGTCCGTGTGTAGATTACAAGTGTTAAACATTGGGTTCTCTGATCCTGGCTCGATTGTTTACAGACCGCGTGGTACAGCTGTGATACTGCTAAACGCGGCATCAAACAAATACTTACTCATGATAAAGGCACGATTGAACAATGGATTCTGCTTTTAAATAAACATCTTGTGGATGGGGAAAGGGTTTTGTCATATCTATTCACAGAATCAAAGAACCGTGAAGATTCGGGTTAGAATTGGTCTTCAGTAACCCATGCTTGTCGTTAGAGGCGACTAACGTGATCGGGTGGTAAGGCTCGCTGTCTTGGTTGACACGTCATCGTATCCCAATTGCGTAGATCGATGCTCTTGCTGTTGATCACTGGAATGTCTGGACCAGACTCGATTATTTACAGACCGTCGCCATATAGCTGGAAATTGCTGAGTGCGGCGTAAAACAACAATCAATCAATCAATCATGGAATCTGAGATCATATAAAAAAAGATGGTCTCTGGGAGAATCGATAGACACGTGACCAGTAAACCCAATGCGATGGCCCTCATGGCCAATTACATGTTACTACATGTTACTACATGTTATTATATGTACATGCGTGTTGTTGTGTGTCGAAAGCAGGAAAATAGGTCTTTTTCCATCTTCGGTATTTCCAAATACATTTACTCTTTAAATACCGTCAAACTGCTTCTGACAAAACTCCTCACACCGCTCGACGCACAGCTCACCAATTGTTACACCCTATGTCGTACAACTCCTCACACCACCTATTACACTAGCTGCCGTACCACTCCCAGCACAACAATGGTTTCAGTTACTGGAACATACAGGAAGATTAACAACAAAAATTCTCCCCCTGTCCCTTACGACGAGTAACAGATGCCTCACATTGGTACAATATGTGAAGAGCATTCTGGGTGACCCTGATGACATATGGCTGAAAGGTTTTAAAAGCGGCACAAAACATAACTCATTCGCAGCAATTTACCCCAGCATCTGAATCAGACAGTCTATATCGCCATCAAACCGAGAGCGCCTATTTAAACATATGCTTCTTCTCGCCTCTCAACAGTAATCTATGGCCACAACAAAAAACACACGTATATTTCTTCGGATGCTTTTTCCAAGTCGTGAAATTGAATCCCGTGGCCAGGAAAAAAACGTGTAATGTTTGATACTCCAGGAGATGAGCTGTTTGTCTGGGCACGTGGTATATTCCCTGGTGATGTGGCTAGTGAAGAGGAGACGGACTGGGATGCTATCATGTAGCGATAGTGAACAACGCAAGGATATTGTTACCTGTGCATCTGGACGCTGTTCACGTTATCAGTGAGACATGCGATGAATACTGGATGAAACATCAGCTTCAGCATCGGCATCAGCATCAAGCATCAACATCGGCTTCAGCATCAGCTTCAGCAACAGCTGTGTTTTCACAATCTAAAATTCCGGTCGTTATCTGTCGAAACATAATTACGAGAAACAGCCCCAACAGCGGTTCGAGGCCAACCATACGATAATATTGCATTACCGAATGCATTACGAGTGTTTATCAACTGTGACATATGGTAACATCCCTTAGAAAATAAACATTTATTCCCTGTTATGTTTTAAAGTGATACGGTGACTGTAACGTTTTGTTTTGATAGCTCGTGTATTAATCATATCACTTTCAGTTAAATTGATTCGGAAAATAATTCTAGGGCTGTAGAACCGCATTCAGTAATCGGTAACGTTCTTGTGATCAATACCATGGTCTATCAGTATGAATTAATTTGTATGTCTTCTATCGATGTGATAATGAAGGCACCCTTGACAAGGGCAATAACCCCATGATGTGTAACCGATACATTTCAAGTTACAGAAGTCATATAAATATCATCACTTGTGAATATTTTTGACTGCAGCTGTTCAGCGTCTGATGTAAAAGGCATCTTGCAGATTATAAAAAAAATATTTTTTCTCAGTTTCTCTGTCTCGGTGGTATTGGGTTTCATCCACTCCCGTGTACTCATCCCGCCTCTAGCATCCTCTTCTTCCCCCAGTCAACAACTGCACCTCCCTGCCTTGTACACGCCGTCCCGCCCGGCCCGCGACGTCGACGACTACGCCAGCTGTTGAGGTGTTATAGGGATTTATTTTTCTGCAAGCGTCTTAACACATCAAGAAATGCACGCAGTGTGTAACGAGGATTTAGTTGTGCAACAGCTGCACACGACAGCGCCAAATCTACAAGCCGGATCTACTTTCAACTTAACCTTGACCTCTCAAAAATGGCGGTGAAATGAACTGAAACAGTGCCAAATCAAAATCCATTGCCATCGTTAAAACATTTAGTATTTCCTACACGTCCGTCCGTCTCCTGGGATTACCTCATGTTAATAGCTTCAGTAAGGACCCCATTTTAGAAAAAAAGCTGTCATTTTCTGGAACTCATAGCTGACGCGACACTGTGGCGAGTAGAAGCCCAGCGCTTTAAATGTTGACAAATCAGGTGTTAACCGCCCAGTCCTCTCGATTTACGGTCGTCGACAAATTGTCAAATGTTTACGTATTCACTGTTTTTTCCTCTGTCTGGCAAGGTATCTGAATGAATTGATGCATGTGTCCAGTGACTGGCTGGCCGGCCGTGTTTGGTTCTGATCGTGTCATGATGATGTCAATGCTCTCCCTACAACGATGCGACGTCAGGCATGTTACAATAGTGCATCTCTGTATGCCCAGGGCTGAACTAGGAAATCTTCAAGTTTACGATGATAACATATAATTCCATACCACGTTCGAAGGTGACATCGTCTCAACTGTTGTGTAATAGCACAAATTGTTCGACGCTAAACATACCCGTCCAATCAAATTACATTCTTGAGCGAGACAAATAACAATGATACAGGGATTGGAGGGACTGAAATGATGGCGTCACTTCTGAGACGAAGTATTAGTGGCGAATCGTCGATAGCATTTACCACAATGGAATGAAGATAAAATACACTGGATCCGAGATAGGGTGATTGAGTGACTGAATGAGTATGATTTTACGCCGCTTTCAGCAACATTCCAGCAGTCACCACGGGAAGACCAGATAAGCAACCACATCTGGGTACAATTAAGAGTGAGTGACTTAGGCTTTACGCCGCTTTGAAAACCATTTAATTGTAACACGGTGTGTCAGCCTAGACGGACTAGGATGCTTTCATGGGATGGAGTACGGTGTGGGTGGAAGTGAGTGAGTTTGGTTTTACGCCACTTGTAACAATATTCCAGCAATATCACGGCGGGGGACACCAGAAATGGGCTTCACACATTTTAACCATGTGGGTAATAGAACCCTTGTCTTCGGCGAGACGAGAGAAGGTTTTAACCATGGGGCTACCCCACCGCCACCCAGAAGCGAGCCCTTCCAACCCCAGTTCCATTGATGTAACTAAGCACCTGAACGCCGTGCCCTATTCCTACCGCTATGACAGCCGTAACTCCGATACCGTAACATCGACGTGACAGCAGGACATCTAACACGGCTTTGATGGAATGCCAGCCAAGAGTGAGTGAGTGGACATAAACATGACTTTCAGCAAGCCTGCAGCAGAATTACAGCAAGGATTGAAAAGCCTTCACAAGTGACTATCAGCCATGTACAACTAACTCCAATATCAAAAGGCCATAATCGACACGAGGTACCTTAGTCCAAAACATCTCTTTAAGAGAATGACGCATTCCATCACTTCAGCCTTTGTTCTGACAAACGAGACATTCCTACCGGGGATTGCAAGTTTAATCACAAAATACTTTTACACCTCTGTCTTTTATACTACAGACGAAACGACACCACCAAAGGCAGCCATCTTGAAACGTGTGGAGAGTCCGTTATGTAGGGGACTTCAAAGACATCAAAACGAGTCTGTCTGTAAATTATTACAAGCCGAGTTACACCAGGAAATACAAAGCATTGCGAGGCGAACTTCCGGCAACAACTAGTGCTATATTTAGTCTGCATTTGCGACGTAAGAAATGGTTCTAGTCGAGTTTCAACACTCACATGCACACATTCGCTAACCAAAAAGTGCTGCTGTTCATTTGGGTATTTATAGACAACGTTTCCAGGGATAAAAGCGTCTGTCTGGCGAGAGTTTCTAATGAGAATAACGCGCAAGGATACATGTATTTCAGACTTATTGAGTCAGTGGCGTCGCCAAGAACCGATATCATATGTTTGTGTTAATGACATGTCAGAACAACGTTCTGTTTACGACTGACAGTTTTCCCATGTTAGCTGGTTATGAATGTATGATGTGGGGAACAGTGAGTGAATATAGTTTTACGCCGCTTCTAGCAGCCATCGATATCTGGCAAGATTGTGCCCTTACGGTAACCAAAGTTGGGTGTAAGTGTAAAAGGCGAAGAGCTCGTAACGCCAAATACCCGGGTTCGATTCCACATGAGTATAGTGTCTGAAGCTCATTTCTGGTGACCCAGCCGTGATATTGCTGGAATATTGTTAAAAATGGGTAAACCTCAACTCACTCACTCACCTGCTCCGGATCTCTGATGTGAGAGATTAAACGATAAACTGATCCTGGATTATCCTGGATTATTGCTTGGTTGTTGTTTTACGCCGCACTCAGCAATATTCCAGCTGTATGGCGGCGGTCTGTAAATAATCGAGTCTGGACCTGACAATCCAGTGATCAGCATCACTGTCAGTGAGCCTGACCACCCGATCCCGTTAGTCGCCTCTTACGACAAGCATGGGTTGCTGAAAACCATTCCGAATCTTCACGGGTTATTATCTAAGGTACATGTATTATATTTTCATTTCATATAATCGTAAATAACCGAAACCCGGAGTTTTGCTCAGCGTATAGATTGAGTCAGTGGAGTAAAACGCCACTATTCACCAGGATGTATCATACGCTTGATCACGATTGTTATCACACAGTATACCATATGGAACAATCTACATTCAGGGTACATCACGGTGACAAACCCACGAACTGGTTCAATTATTGTAACAATACCGGAAATAAAACCCAGGTCTTCGACGAGACGATCGAACGCTTTAACGATTGGGCTAACCTTCTTAAGCACCGAATAACGGAGGAATGTCTCGGTCCATGATCGGACAGGGGGATGGGGAAACAACCGAGAAGATAAACATTTAAAATCGACATGGTGCATGTGAGGCTTCAGAGTTATTTCTGGACATTCTTCACCTGTAGCAACAAACAAGCAGTCAACAAACTGAATTTTTCCAGGTTAGATTTATTTTAAGATCCATGCATACTTCCCTGACAAAACGTGTTCAGATAAGCTTTCGTGTCACCTCACAGATTAACTGACAGGTGCAACTATGTTGGTACTTGGGGGTGAGTGGGGGAGGGGGTGTGCGTGAAAGAAATTCTTCCACGTTCAAATAGGTGTGTCAGCTTCAAAGGAAAAAACATGTGATGTTGATAGCATGTCCAGATGGAAGGAGGCACCGCATCAGGAGACTTCTAACAGGGAACGAACGGAAGTCAACTGTCTATAGCTTGCATAATTCCCGTGCCTTGAACTATACTATTCACACTTTGCTAAGGATCAAATCATGGATTCAACAGAAAACTATGAAGTGGGTCAAATATGGTTTAAATATCTAAGCTTATTGTAAGCATGGATCCTAGGTTTCAGTTAGTCATTTCATCTTGTGGAACCCATACCTGCTATTGACAGGTGTTGTGTACTTGTCAGTGACTCGTTCCATGATTTGCAAAATGGCTGACTGGTGCCATGAAAACCATTTTTATGGTTCCTCATGTATCAGGTGCATAAGGTTAGATTAAAGCGACTGTTTGCCTAAAGAGGGGTTACCATATTATTATTTATCCAGTTTTAAATGGATACAATTTCAAATTATGAATCTACGTTTAAGTAAAGTTGTGAATTTTTGTGATCCTTAGCAAAGTGTGAGTAGTATAATATATTAAATGCAATTCCATAAAACCATTGAAAATCCATTTTACCCAACGATAGACTGCGGCAATTTCATTCCATGTATAGTAAATCACCAATTTCTGTTGGAACAAACGAATAAAACCCAAATAATCAATTTATGTAATATAGCTCCTAACATTGTCTAACAATGCAGAAATTCATAACGATATAAATGTGAAAACATGCTTTGGAATCGGCGCAGTTGTAAACAAAATCGTTAACGAATACGGATCCATTGGTTTATACTAATCTAAGGATCCTATATTTGAGAAAGTACAACCGTCACAGTAGCTGTGTCTCCAGCCTCGGAACAAACAAATCAATCAGCGTAAACATCCTTGTCCTATCGCTTTCGTATGTATGTATTTATATGCAGGGTCTCGATTCTATCATTTCAAGGCCGTACACGCCGTGCCCACATTTATTACAAACACGATGTGACAACACACAGGTTAACTGTTATTCCAAACGCTGCAGCCGCAACTACATAGACTGACATTTAGCCCCAGCGTCTGTTAAATAGATCTCACTGATAAATATCTACAAAATAAACAAACATACTCAAATGGAGATCAAAACATGGAAGTACATCTTATTAAACGCCATGTCGACATGGTTTTATTGACTGTTTTCCACGACATTCAAAATCTGTACCAGATTACATTTGACGACATATGTGAGTTTTTGTAAACGTTCTAAGGTAAGATGGAGTTTATCATTTCTCCAGCATCTCTTTCATACACCGGAACACTTTATCTGGACATTCCCTTTCCCATCAAATTCCACCAGACTGATAAGTGTAACAATTCAACCATTCTTTGCTATGGAATATCATTTGTACAGACGTTACCGAAAAAGTGAGTGAGTGAGTAGTGGTTAGCGCCGCTATGAAAATTATTCCACGTGTATTCCATCTCACGGAGGGTAATCTTAATGTAGAGGAAGTCGAAGCGTCCATTTATTTAAAGTGACGAGCATGGATATAGTGCTGACATACCCGAATCATAATAAAGGCAAATCTGGGATTAGAACCTACCATCATAGGTTTCTGCCACGTCTAAGGGGCGTAACTCTGCACAATATATAGTGGGCGTCAGACGGCTGGGTCACTGCGATTCCAACGCTCTATGAACGAAAGGGATCTGGTAATTTGTGTATGACCATTCAGAATATTAATTGTCGGTCCCACATGAACTCATACGCTGACACCAATCAACGCCTGCATGTCGTACATGTATTTTATGACTTTAGGAAACTTTTCTGCTATTAATAAGTTTTTGAGTGCCACTGAAAAGAAACCAAAGTGCCATTAAAGGGTAATGAATAACGTTTTGACAAAGACGTTTGTAAGATGATAGTCTAACATTGGCATAACCCACCACAGACAGTATCCCCTATACCTTAGACAAAACCCAACACAAGAAGTGTCAAATGACGTCGTTGTTGTCACGCGATCAAGCACCACGCCACCTAGTGACAGACTGTCATGGTGTTCTTGTCAGCAAACATGTTATAATGGCTGAATATTCCTGGGTGATTTACACACGGCGGCGTCCAAAGAAATTCGTTATTTCAGGCACCAAATTAGTCTTGGAGATCGAGTTAACATATGGAGAAATACCAGTATTTGTTGCATGTTTCTATAATTTTGATCTGGAGCATATATATGAATTATGTACTAGGAAATCATAAGAACCTGTTAATCCCTGAACGACCCCGAATCAACAGATTCGAGTGATTTGTCCCACATATTTCCCATAACAACCTATGGTGGTGTCAGTATTACTTGTAAATATGAAACGGTTAATGACGTCATGGCTCACCAAGTGCAGCAAAAATAGCGTGACGTCATCATAATGAGTGAGAGTTGGTGGGATCTTGACATGCTTTGTGAGTGAGTATAGTTTTACGCCGCTTTAGCAATATTCCAGCAATATCACGGCGGGGGGACACCAGAAATGGGCTTCACAAATTATACCCACGTGGGGTATCGAACCCGGGGTTTCGGCGTGACGAGCGGCAGCTTTAACCGCTACTAGGCACCAGGCTACTCCACCTCCCCTGGCATGCTTTGAAGTTTCAGTGTTCATGAGTTTGGTTTTACGCCGCTTTTAGCAATATTCCAACAACATTACAACGGGGGACACCAGAAATAGGTTTCACACATTATACCCATATAGGGAATCGAACCCGGGTCTTCGGCGTGACGAGCGAACGCTTTAACCACTAGGCTACCCCACCGCCTCTTTCAGTGTACTTTGTCGTATTTGTAGCACAGAAGGAACTACATACCTACATAGCTAGGATACCACAGTACAGAATATGCATGAATCCGCATATTTTGGTATAACGCGGCAGGCTGTACATCATACATTCCAATAATACCCTGATTAAGCAATAAAAATTCAATATAAGATAATATAAACGATGCACATCGCAATGCAAGATCAATAGGGAGCTCCGGTGACCCTAGGGGTTCCAAACTCATACTGGGTGTTACTTGTAACATGGTGTAACAGCGTACCATTCTAGGACAGTAAATTCTACTGAAACTATTAAGCAGCGTTTTATGACCTACTATTGCCTATCTAGGTCCCCTCTACCGTTTTATGTTAGGTCGTAATCTTCAAGCCTTTGTTATTGGCCATTAAGTAATGTAATACTTCAGAAAGCCCGGTTTAGCCTTACACGTACACACACCGTATAATATATACCAGTGCTTCAAACCCGTCCGGAATTTCTGCACTTTAGCAAATATTCATCGAATTATATCCGTTCCCCATGTATCCAGTGCAGTCTGTGATGATCTATAGCTCCCCCTCCTCTTCTCAAAGACCCCCCTCCCGCGGGAGGTGATATTACACATACAAACCCGTACATCGATACACAAGTACGCTTCTCACTGTCCTGGGACTGATGAGGTCAAAGTGTCAACCCATTCATCAACACGGTCTTTCTCTCAGCTATAGCTGACCGTCTTACAACGTAGTGGGTCCAACCTAAGACGATAGCCTGTCTCACGGCCTCTAAACCACATTGTTTTACATTCAACCAACATCTAACTGCAACACTATATATATAGCTCATAATGGAGCAAGTCTAGACTTTCCACTTATCTGACACCCAAATGGGCTCCTAAACAATTAGGTTTAATTCCGTTTCTAGCCAAGTTATGCATTCTTATGATCTAGATACGCATACGTGTTGGAATATCGAACTCTCGATACTGTGACCCCCGTTAATATGGACACTGATTGTACCGAATTCCCGATTATCAGGGCGATTACTGTTAGGAACATTTATACATCAATACAGATAAAATTGTTTGATACTCGTTGATCAGGAACTTTGTTAATACGGACATTTACCGTCCGGATTACACAGGTATACCTACAGCTGATGTCAACAGTTTTTCAACAGCGTTAGTGATATATTTCACTCCATACACATAACATATATTTTAGCCTGAAATTATGTTTGGTACTAAATAAAATGAAATTCCCGTTGGAATAAAACAATATGATAAGACCCCATGTTACAATTGGTAGGCTTGGGTTATAATCAGTGCACCCGGAAGTACGTCTATCATTGTGAGATCAGTAGGGAGGGGTTTTAGTTCGCCACACGTTGGTATCATCTTTTCCTTGTCCACCATCTCATGCAAGCGCACGTTCGCTACATCCCTATAGAACGTTCATCGTGTATAATTTTACTGGAAGCTGAAGGGCTTATGTAACAACCCCAAGGGCTCTTTAGGAGTGTGTGCGTCTCAATAGTAATCATCAACAGCTACAGCGGGTAGTGAATCATAACTGAATCATTACTGACGCTTCACAGAAACGGCGAACAAAACATTACATGATAAAAACTTAAATTTAAACACACAAATACATAAGATAATTCGATTCGTTTCGATCGATGCAAATTCTCTTTTAAAACCGAGCGCTTTTAAGGATCAAGGCCCTGAATTCTCAAATGATTTCGCTAATGCTTTCTAAAGTACGTGTTTTCAGAAAATGGAGCGACTGAAAGACACAGTGCCGCTGACCCACTACCCCGACACTCACCGGCAAACAATTTCCAGTTCCCGTCATGGAATATTTCCATTCTTCCAAGTTTGGTATCAAACATCATGCAGGTTCGGCTCCCGACACGCGTGGTGAATTAAAATCCCATTACCGTCCCTGTCGTCGTCACAAGACTGACATTCTGGGGATAGTGAGGGGCAGGTTGGGATCGTTGAGAAACAGCGGACTGTTTACACCCCAGCCCTAACAAATATTATCCCAAGGAGGCAGCTACCGTCTTCAGTGCCCATTATGTGTGTGCATTTCTCAAGAATTGAATCCCTTAAACGATCGATTTCATTGTGTACGTGAAGGTAAAAAATAAAGAACAGGGCTGGTTAGAATACGACAAAGTTGTATATAAACAAAACAGAGACTCACCCGCCGATCCTGACTGACCCATTGTTGAACGTGTACTTGACCGTCGGGATGAGTGACCGCTGCTATCTTATTTCAACAGGTACGAAGGTAATTAAACTCCAATCCAGCTCGAACCTGTAATCAACACAACTGACACGTTAACCATGTCTTCCTTGAATATCACAGTTATAACTCGTTCGCTTCCTCCTTCCCTCCTGCCAAGCCTAACGCTGTAATCCACGTCTATAACATACGTTCCTTCAGCTTAATACTTGGAGTAAGTCATCTCCCACCATTCCTAGTTACTAAAACTGCCTGGCATTTGATTATGCTGGCAATTGTCTACTAGATGTGGGAGAATACTCCCATACCACGTGGTAAGCCGAGTCACCGATATAGTTCCTGCCGTCTGCTGATGTGAATAGCTTCTGTACGCGATAAACAATCGGAATGAACGTTCCGTTCATCTCAGAGCGGCTGTACACTGTACTCGGGTGCTCGTTTTTGTCTTGTCACGCGCTGTTCGGAGCTTGCAGTTATTTTACCAGATGTGAGAGGACGTTCTGGTCGTGTTTTGCCTGGCCCGAGTAAGCCGAGGGATTTGGTTTCAAATTATTACTGACAGATTTCAAAGATATATAACTTCGCTCTGCGGGGTGCTGACACGCTGTGTATGTCACCGTTCAAAGTCGGACCTTTGGATCATGCCGTGTGTGTTCGACCCGGGCGCGCAAACCGCAGTTGAAGTGTATATTTATGTCAACACTATGAATTTACAACATTCATGATATTTTTCACGAACTATCTCTTGAGATAATTCAGTATGAAGCAATGGTGATGAAAAAAGACATGACCTCAAACTTGATCGAAGCAGAACGCCACACAGTGCGGCATAAAACCACATGCCGATATTACTACCTTTGATGTCTTATTCATTTACAATAGAAGAAGAGTGAGTGAGTTTATATTTACGCCGCTTTTAGTAATAGTCCAGCAATATCACGGTTGGGGACACCAGAAATGGGCTTCACACAGTGTACCCATGTGGGGAGTCGAACCCAGAATCTTTAACCACTATAGGCTACCCCACCGCCACAATAAAATAAGAACGTCCACTGTGTACTGTGGAACTTCGTTATTCCGAAACCCGTTAATCTAGTAAGCCCACATTCCAGACAGAATATTTTGGAAACACCTTGCTATGAACACATGGAACCACAATGGATAAAGGGAGGTGGGGTAGCCAAATGGTTACAGTGTTCGCTCGTCACGCCGAGGACCCGGGTTCGATTCCCCACATGGGTACAATGTTTGAAGCCTGTTTCTGGTGTCCCCCGTCGATATTGCTGGAATAATGCTAAAGGCGGCGTAAAGCCATACTCACTCACACACTCAATGGATAAAATCTTCATGATTGTTTCAAACGATGCATCAGGGCTACACCGCGCCCCTTCATCAGGTAAACGAAATACGTAAAACCTCACTCACTCGACGGAGGGCAGAGAGGAACCCTGCGCCGTATTCATAAACTATTATATAGCAGTAATTAATAATAATAATAATAATGGATATTTGTAAAGCGCCAGTGTCCACCCACTCACGCATGCTCATGGCGCGTTAAAACTATTTACAGAAGAAGGGAAAATGTCAATTATAGCCTTTAGTAAAAATAAATGCCTTTAGGGCCTTCTTAAAAGAGTCCAGGGTAATTCATTAAAGTTTCATGTCTATGCGTTTTACCAATTTCTACATGCCAAAGACGTGTCTTTGTAAGCTTAGAACAACATTTCTGCCAGTGATTCGTTAATTCAGAAATTCAAATGGCACTTTCACATTTGCGTCGTGCGGATAAACGAGGTAACGTGGGAACCTTATGACGTCACAGTTATGGCAAGCGGCAATCTGTTGTATAAAGTCCTAGGTGAATGTTTAGGACCCAAACATCCGTAATCCCAGGTAAATATGACCAACTTGGCTCCCGCAAAGGTCAAACAGCTGTCCGAAAATGATCGCCGCCCTGGGCTGGGCAGGGCTTCCCCCCGCTCCTCCCTCCCCCCAAACACGTGTAGCGAAACTGACACTGCCTAGTGCTGTCAGGCATTTAAGACAAATGTGTTAAATATCCGCCGCTACTACTACTACTACTACTACTACTACTACTTCTACTACTACTGCTGCTACTGCTACTGTTACTGCTACTGCTACTGCTACTGCTACTACTACTACTACTACTGCTACTGCTACTACTACTGCTACTGCTACTGCTACTACTACTACTACTGCTACTACTACTACTACTGCTACTGCTACTACTACTACCTACTACCTACTACCTCTACCACTACTGCTACTACTACCTCTACTGATACTGCTCTTACTACCTCTACTACTACTACTACTGCTACTGCTACTCTTGCTACCGCTACTACTACTATTTCTACTACTACTACTACTCCCTAAAGACACGAGTTAGAAAGGGTCTCATGCATGTCGAAAAATTTAGATAATGGGTAAGAAAATTGCTCGTGGTATCAATCACCATCTTGTCTGGTCAAAACTTGATTATGTACAAACCGCTGTCGTACAGCTGTAATATCGCTGACTGCGGCGTTACGAATACACACGAACAGGAGGATGCCTGTTGGGCTAATATTTAGACTCTGAAAACATAATTTAATCAAAACAAGCAAGTACATGTAAACTGAGCCATGAGTTAGGAGACTAAGAAACTCCTTTTATCGCTATAGCATTAGAGCAAGGGATGGGCGGAAGAGTGAGTGAATGAGTGAATATAGTTTTATGCCGCTTATAGCAATATTCCAGCAACATCACAACGGGGGACACCAGAAATGGGCTTCACACATTGTACCCATGTGGGGAATCGAACCCGGGCCTTCGGCGTGACGAGCAAACGCTTTAAACACTAGACTACCCCACCGCCCTGGGCGGAAGAGAAAACAGTAAGTTCACGCATTGAGGCAGACACTGTGCCTGTCTGAAGAAGTGATTCCTGGGTTGAATCTTAAAGGCAGATACGTCTTAAATAAATCTGGTATTATTTGGAACGTTCATGATGACAAGTGAATACATGTATATATATAGTTTTACGCCACATTAAGCAAGACCATGATTACGTTATGTAATAGTGTATTATATTAAATATTTCATACATTCGAAATATCGAATGTCGAAACTCGGATATCTCGAAGACATTACGTAAGCCCCTTCAACACTGTGGTATTTTACTGTCATATATGGTCCTAACATACGACACCATTCCTCAAGTTAAGTTAAGATTTCCTTCCTTAAGTACCTATAACCCGCTACTTAAAAGACAGTATTGAATTTGACCATGATGCACTTACTTATATTTCTGAAGACTTACCTGTTGCTTTCTTTGAATGGATTAGTAAAAGAGTGTGAAAACCTAGATTGTGACTGTCATTAGCAATACAGGAAGTGACGTAATGGGATACACACATCCGCAACGTACTAAGCATTCTTAACTTGTTGATGGTATATGGTAAAGAATTCCAGTTCACGTTTTCTCCAGGAACATGTATGTTTTGCCAATTTCCTACGGAACTGCAACTGAAGTAAAATTGGAATGAAATGTTTTTTTGCCAAAACCGTAATTCATTTTAAATACAGCACCTCCTACAAACCTGGAAGCTTCCAACGCACGGCGACTCCGCGCTGCAGAGCTGAACCAGTTTTACATGTCACTGACATTAACAGATAATAAATCATCAGCCTACATGTGTTGTTGAAGAGATAAATGCTGACTGTGCCTCGTCTTCATCACTAAATCATCGAATCCTGAGGCAAATGAAAAAAAACATAAAGAGAGGGGTGATAAAAGTTGTTTTACGCCGCAATGAATCTGAAACATAATCATGTCTGGACATGGAAACGAATGGTTAGAACCACATACATAAAATCGATCATGTTGTGCTACGACGGAGCACGAACACCAGATTACAGATCGGCGACTTCAGATCCTCACGCGGCGGTGGGGTAGCGTTCGCTCAACACGCCGAAAATCGGGGTTCGATTCTCCACATGGGTACTATGCGTGAAGCCCATTTCTCGTGTCAAGTTTTGGGAACATTCCAAAAAGCGGTGTGAAACCATATTCACTCACTAACTCACCGAATCCTCATAAACGAATGAAAAATAGGTGGGTGACTTGCTTACCTCACGTCGTAGGTATATAGAGCAAATAACGAACCAGTGACGATGATTTAGAACGGATCTTAATTCATTAAAAATAATTCACACTCATTGAATAACCCAGTGGTTAAAGCTTTTGCCAGTCACGCCAAAGAGTGAGTGAGTGAGTGAGTGAGTATGGGTTTACGCCGCTTTTAGCAATATTCCTGCAATATCACGGCAGGGAACACCAGAAATGGGCTTCACACATTGTACCCATGTGGGGAATCAAACCCGGATATTCGGCGTAACGAGCGAACGCTTTAACCAATAGGCTACCTCACCGCCACTGTCACGCCAAAGACTCAAGTTCGATTTCCTTCATGGGTAAAATGTGTGAAGTCCACGTATTGGTGTCCTTACTAATATTGTTGGAATATTGCTAAAACAGTGAAGAACCATATTCACTCACTCACTCCAAAATATATCTCTTATCAACCTTTATGTGTCAGGAAAGCCCTAAGTGCTGCCGGTCTCAGACAATTACCATTTTAGTGAACCCTCCAAGTATGGATATGGTGTTGACAAGGGTACCATGATAAGGACAGTAATAAGAGCAAATCTTGGATTCAAACCCAGCAAGGGCTATAACTCGTATTGGACCACTTGGCCACCCAGGCCCGTTTCAAAGGTAGAGTGAGTATGGTTTTACGCCGCTTTTAGCAATATTCCAGTAATATCACGGCGGGGGGACACCAGAAATGGGCTTCACACATTGTACCAGTGACTCTTTAACCATGATGCTACACCATAGTCCCTTCAACGTTAGAAACAGGAGCACAAAACAGTCAATAGTATTGAGCGTGATAAGTATTTCTGATAACAAGTGGTCAGCAGTATCTTAGTGAGTGAGTGAGTTGAGTTTTACGCGGCACTCAGCAATATTAGAGCAATATGGCGGCGGTCTGTAAATAGCCGAGTCTGGACCAGACAATCCAGTGGTCAACAGCATGCGCATCGATCTTCCAGCAGTATCTTAAATACAGCGACCCCAACAAACCAGGAAGGCGACGATATTTGTCTCAGGTAAGCTAAAACGGGGGAAAATCTATAACGATAAAAACCTATTCAGTCTCTTGTTCAGTGTGTCTACCTACCGTCATCATCATTTTAGAATTAAGATAGACAGATGACAAATATAATTCCGTGGAAATTGAAATGTTGAATTGATAGTAATAAATCAAACGAAATCAAGACAACTGCGCTTGTGTAATACCCCATTAAATCAACGTCAAGTTAGAAAAACTGCGTAACTCAACGTTTGCGGTGAACACCCAGCCTTTAATGATGCTTATCAAATGTCGCTCCCAGCAAATACACAACCTCTTCCCCCATGGCTGCCAATCTCTGGTTAAATTTACTCTTATTCTCAAGAACCCCTAAACAAACGCGTCTATGTTTCAACGCCGCATCTCGGTTTAACACCTCTCTGTCCTCGCAGAAGAATAGCGCTCTGAGCACATCAGCCATCCATCCTTAAGACCCTTACATCCAGCTGGGTTTAGTCGGTCTCCATGTATTGGTACAGAAGGAGGGGATGCCCCTGCCCATTACAGTTGCTGGGAGGTTGGCGATATGCCGAGGGCTGCGCCTTTAGGTGAGGTGAGGTGATTTGGGGCTTAACGTCCAGCCCATGACACTTAAATAGCTACGGCTACGCGCGTGCATGCGTGCTTGCGCGCATGCGAGTGCTTGTTCACAGCGATACAATGCGGCATTTTAAATAAGACATCCCACTCAGGCACAGTATTCAATTATGTCGAGCGCTAGACAAGGTAATAACAAGTACCATTTCTTTACGTATTTTGTATGACGTGTCCGGGATCGAACCACCGACTAC
Source organism: Haliotis rubra (assembly GCF_003918875.1). Lineage (NCBI taxonomy): Eukaryota > Metazoa > Mollusca > Gastropoda > Lepetellida > Haliotidae > Haliotis > Haliotis rubra. The sequence continues at coordinate 542,231 of NW_025767122.1, forward strand.
TCTCCGGACAGACGCCCCATCAACTAGACCATGGAGGCGATCCTTGCGCTTATAGGTGGGCAACACCTCAAGCATGTCTTACAGGTGTGTTACCCTTGTCAACTCGTTAAGATGTGATATAAAAGCGTTGGTGGTCTAGACATACCATGGTACACACTAAATAACTTGTTTACTCCTCGTGCGGGCCATTGTACACACTAAATAACTTGTTTACTTCTCGTGTGGGCGAGGTTCCAGTCATGATCCAAATTCCTTCTACTTGGCTTCAGTTTGTAAACATTAACAATAACTCACTGTGTCTTGAGTACAAAGAGTACAGCTAACCATCTTTAGTGGCAGTGACTAGTGATGTCATTCCATTGTGGAAAGTCATTTCGGGAGGATAAAGTCAGATATCCAATGAAACGTGAAGACTGGTATAAAATGTACACGTCCCGGTGAAAATCCGGTCAAACTTTATCTTCAGCAACCTGTGCCTGTAACCCATGAAGATCTGGGTTAGAGCTGAAACTAATGCTTGTCCCCCGTGAAGATTCGGGTTAGAATTGGTCTTCAGCAACTCATGCTTGTCCCCCGTGAAGATCCCGGCTAGATTTGGTCTTCAGCAAACCATGATTGTCTTTCGTGAAGATCCCGGCTAGATTTGATCTTCAGCAAACCATGATTGTCCCCCGTGAAGATCCTGGCTAGATTTGGTCTTCAGCAAACCAAGATTGTCCCCCGTGAAGATCCCGGCCAGATTTGGTCTTCAGCAAACCAAGATTGTCCCCCGTGAAGATCCCGGCTAGATTTGGTCTTCAGCAAACCACGATTGTCCTTCGTGAAGATCCCGGCTAGATTTGGTCTTCAGCAAACCAAGATTGTCCCCCGTGAAGATCCCGCCTAGATTTGGTCTTAAGCAAACCATGATTGTCTTTCGTGAAGATCCCGGCTAGATTTGGTCTTCAGCAAACCATGATTGTCCCCCGTGAAGATCCCGGCTAGATTTGGTCTTCAGCAAACCATGATTGTCTTTCGTGAAGATCCCGGCTAGATTTGGTCTTCAGCAAACCATGATTGTCATTCGTGAAGATCCCGGCTAGATTTGGTCTTCAGCAAACCATGATTGTCCCCCGTGAAGATCCCGGCTAGATTTGGTCTTCAGCAAACCATGATTGTCCCCGTGAAGATCCCGGCTAGATTTGGTCTTCAGCAAACCATGATTGTCTTTCGTGAAGATCCCGGCTAGATTTGGTCTTCAGCAAACCATGATTGTCTTTCGTGAAGATCCCGGCTAGATTTGGTCTTCAGCAAACCAAGATTGTCCCCCGTGAAGATCCCGGCTAGATTTGGTCTTCAGCAAACCATGATTGTCTTTCGTGAAGATCCCGGCTAGATTTGGTCTTCAGCAAACCATGATTGTCCCCCGTGAAGATCCTGGCTAGATTTGGTCTTCAGCAAACCAAGATTGTCCCCGTGAAGATCCCTGGCCAGATTTGGTCTTCAGCAAACCACGATTGTCCCCGTGAAGATCCCGGCTAGATTTGATCTTCAGCAAACCATGATTGTCCCCCGTGAAGATCCCGGCTAGATTTGGTCTTCAGCAAACCAAGATTGTCCCCCGTGAAGATCCCGGCCAGATTTGGTCTTCAGCAAACCACGATTGTCCCCCGTGAAGATCCCGGCTAGATTTGATCTTCAGCAAACCACGATTGTCCCCCGTGAAGATCCCGGCTAGATTTGATCTTCAGCAAACCATGATTGTCCCCCGTGAAGATCCCGGCCAGATTTGGTCTTCAGCAAACCAAGATTGTCCCCCGTGAAGATCCCGGCCAGATTTGGTCTTCAGCAAACCATGATTGTCCCCCGTGAAGATCCCGGCTAGATTTGATCTTCAGCAAACCATGATTGTCTTTCGTGAAGATCCCGGCTAGATTTGGTCTTCAGCAAACCACGATTGTCCCCCGTGAAGATCCCGGCTAGATTTGATCTTCAGCAAACCATGATTGTCTTTCGTGAAGATCCCGGCCAGATTTGGTCTTCAGCAAACCACGATTGTCCCCCGTGAAGATCCCGGCTAGATTTGATCTTCAGCAAACCACGATTGTCCCCCGTGAAGATCCCGGCTAGATTTGGTCTTCAGCAAACCACGATGGTCTTTCGTGAAGACCGAGGGTAGGACTGCAGCACATGCTGAGCAACTATCCAAGTTTCGAAGATCAAGCTTCTGTTGTCAGCCACCTATATGCTGTGATCTAGACACCATTATTTACAGACAGCCGCCATAAACCTGAAATATCGCTAAGTGCTGCATTAAACATCTAACAAAGAGTAACAGACAAGGAATACCATATTTGGGACTTAAAATTCATGGAATCGGGCGACAGCAAAACCATTGCCACGCGTACAGTTTCAAACAGACGCATACGGGAAACACGACCGTCTGGTACGATTCGGTTGGTTTATATATGTTTTTATTACCGTTATTTAAAATCCGCGAATTAACTGTGACAGCTGGCCATCTGATAGCAATCTGTTTGAAGTCAATAGCCTTGTAAGCACGCACAACAAACGTCAAACACATGGTCACAGACTTCTGAGGGTATTTTTTTCTAATCCATTTGACCCAATTTACTGATTTTACATCGTTTGGAATTGGAATTCAGCCAGTCTGGTAAAAAAGACCAATTTGAACATAAATATTAAAGCATGTATGACAGTAGATACAATCCCGCCATTGCGTTCTGACGTACACTTGTGGCCAGTTTAGACTTACTGGACTAAGAAAAGGAATTCATCATTCAGTATGTATTCATATTCCCAAACATGAATATTATACACATACATACACAAATATTCCTGTTCCTTGAACATGGAATATATATATTTATAAACCCAAGCCTGTCTGCATGAAAAAAAAACATCCGTTCAACTCTGTTCCCCAGCATCAAGAAGCGAGGTTGTCGGAGAGCAATGTATTGTGCAATAAAAGATTCCAGAGACTGTAGACTAATCTACCACAGACGAACGTTTTTCCAACGATGTACACTGGAATGAAATCCAGTTATTACGTTTCAGAAGTGGATCTAACATGACTTCGATCAAATATGTCTATCTGAACAAATAATTCTTGTAGATGAGGAGTAGATTTGTTGCAGATGTGAGCTTAATCGAATTATATCCATTATTCAACAGCGGTCGAACAGCATTACGATTTTGAAAAGATAAAGCTAAGTGCAACGTATTTTTATAATTAGGTTTGAAAAAATGTACATATGAAAATTTATTTTCAATAATCTTACCAAGCTTTAAATTCTTTACGTCTTTTGAATGTTTCATTATTAAGTAATTAAAACAAGATGTCCTCCTCGAAGTCATTTCAAAATTTGAACCAATTTGTAGGAGACACCCGCTTGAATGTCTAACTCTGTCCAGACAATGGTTTGGGCGGAGACACGTCTGGGACGGTATTTGGTTTTCTGGGACGGTATTTGGTTTTCATCTTCTCTCTGTAATCCTAATCAAAGTTCACTTTCTGTGGAATAAAGACAGCGTGTCAAAGGGTAAATGATTAAAGAAAGATTCTTGCTCATTGATCTTAAATTAGATTATGACTTGTGTCAAGCTGGCTTCTTAGATCGAGTGACCGAGTGTGGTTTATAACACGACTCCAGCAACATCACGAGGGGGACACAAGAACTGGGCTTCGCGCTGAACCCAGTAAACCCGTTTTGGGAATCGACTCCGGGGTTTCGGCGTGACGAGCGAACGCTTTAACCACTAGGCACATATTGGAAGATTTTTACAAAATGCGGGCGATCGGTAGTGAGTGAATAGTGTTGACGTCGCATGATTCTTGCAGTTGTGGCGACGAAACGATGATAGGCCCCACTAGTGACTGTGTGCAGCAGCGGAGAATTATCAATGATTGATTGATTGATTGATTGATTGTTTGTTTGTTGCTTAACGCCGCATTCAGCAATATTCCAGCTATATGGCAGCGATCTGTAAATAATCGAGTCTGGACAAGACAATCCAGTGATCAACAGCATGAGCATCGATCTACGCAATTGGGATACGATGACATGTGTCAACCAAGTTAGCGAGCCTCACCACCCAAACTCGTTAGTAAGTCTAATGACACTGACTGACTGACTGAATTTGGTTTTACGCCGCTTTTAGCAATATTCCAGCAACATTACGGCGGGGGGACACCAGAAATGGGCTTCACACATTGTACCCATGTGGGGATTCGAACTCGGGTTTTCGGCGTGACAAGCCAACGCTTTAACCATTAGGCTACCCCCGCCCCTCTAATGACCAGCTTGGGTTGCTGAAGATCAGTTATAACCGGGATCTTCAGTGAACGGATAAGGTGATGCTGCAGATGAAGAGTAAGTCTGACTGACTGACTGACTGAGTTTAGTTTTACGCCGCTTTTAGCAATATTCCAGCAATATCACGGCGGGGGACACCAGAAATGGGCTTAACACAGTGTGCCCATGTGGGGAATCGAACCCGGGTCTTCGGCGTAACGAGCCAACGCTTTAACCACTAGGCTACCCCACCGCCCCTGAAGAGTAAGTGAGTGTGTTTAGTGTTGCGCCACTTAAGGACGGGCAATTAAGGGTGATAGTGACACCAGATCGTCTACTGCATTACAGCCAAGGACACTCTATATTTATCTCATCAGAAAACAGTGGATGTCAACAACGCTTTCTTATAGTGAGTTAGTGAGTGAGTTAGTTGGGTTTTAGCAGTATTCCAGCAATATCACGGTGGGGGGACACCAGAAATGGGCTTCACATTTTGTATCAATGTGGGGAATCGAACTCGGGTCTCCAGCGTGACGGCAGATGAAGAGTTAAAATCGATCGAAAATGAATGATGGCTACATTGTCTGACATGACACACATGACATTGTCCGCTAGCTAAGAATCACTAGTTCGCCTGGCTGGGACGTTTCCCTGCCGACGTGATGCAGAATATTTATGCAGCAAAACTGATTTCCCTGTCTAAAAACTCAAAGCTAGATCAGTTAGTTTCAACATAGTCTGTCTCAGAGACCCTGAACCGCATTAATTTCCCTCCTACCTAACCCTCTCTGCAATGCTAAAGCCCTAAATGAGGCAAGTCTAGATTTCCTCACGTTATCGCCCATCTTACTGGGGCTCGTTTTCAGGAGTTGTTTGTTTCTATCAAAATAATATATATTCAGAAACAAAGCGTTAGTCTAGTTTTAACAGTATTCCAAATATATCTTATATCAGTCATATGTAGCTTAAGTGAGTGAGTGAGTTTAGTTTTACGCTGCATTCAGCAATATTCCAGCTATATGGCGGCGGTCTGTAAATAAACGAGTCTGGACCAGACAATCCAGTGATCAACAGCATGAGCATCGATCTGCGCAATTGGGAACCGATGACATGTGTCACCCAAGCCTGACCATCCGATCCCGTTAGTCGCCTCTTATGACAAGCATGGGTTACTGAAGGTCAATATTCTAACTCGGACCTTCACGGGTAGTAGCTTATGTAGGGAGAGGGGCGGTGGGGTAGCCTAGTGGTTAAAGCGTTCGCTCGCCACGGGTTCGATTTCCCACATGGGTACAATGTGTAAAGCCCATTTCTGGTGTCCCCCGAAGTGATATTGCTGAAATATTGCTAAAACCGACGTAAAACCTAACCCACTCACTCACTTCAGTAGGCAGGCCCAAAGTGACGCGGGTCTCAGACGGTTACCACTATGGCGCAGACAAACCTAGAACCCAAATCGGGAAGAACCGGGATTCAAACCTAATGAAGCCAGATGAATCTACAGCGTTTTGTACAAAAACAGTTCTTCCCTCAAGATTTTACATTAAAAAAATACCAGTGAAGAATTGTTCTTCAGTAACCCTTGCTTGTCGTAAGAGGCGACTAACGGGATCGGGTGGTCAGGCTCGCTGACTTCGTGTAAACATGTCATCGTATCCCAACTACGTCGAACGATGGTAATGACGTTGATCACTGGATTGTCTGGTCCAGACTCGATTAATTAGATACCACCGCCATGTAGGTGGAATATAGCTGAGTGCGACGTTAAACAACAAGAACAAAACGCATCCATAAACACGAACTGGAACTAAACACTCTTAACTGACGCTGACAGAGGTTGACTGGCGCCAGACAGACAGCCATTCTGATAACTTCATGCAGCGCACACCTAGTGGCTAAGCCGTGCTGTTTGAGGTGTTGCGTAATGTGGAGTTCGGGCGTGAAGGAAGTACTTCAACAATTTGAAGTAAGTATCCGCATACTGATGTATGTAAATTAGGGCGTATCTTAAACTTCTAATTGCGTAAGACTGTGTTGATAATGACATTTGCTTAGTATTTTAACACTTGCTTATCAAATCTGTTATTCTTGTAGGTAAGCTGTACGTGTCGTTGTGAATTCCATGTTAAATCAATCTATCCTATAGTCCGTTTGGCTCAAAAGCGGACCGATGAATTGCAATCTAACTCGAAAACTAATAAACATATAATACTCAATGAAACGCTGATCATAATCAGAACATCATACCCACTCTGTGAGTTTTTGCAGAATTTTTGTCCTAAAAATAAAAAAGTTGTTTAACAATCTATCATTAAAATATTGACACAGTTCACTGTTTGTTACGAGGGAGGAATGCAGAGAAAGGGACAGCCAGGTGTTCGAGAACGGATGGAGACGGCACAGCACACGTTAATGAATAAATAACTTTGTCTGTGAACGTGCTTCTCGAACACCTGGCTGTCCCTTTCTGATTTTCGCATTCGCGGTGACTCAGATGAAGATGGTGGACGATGCAGGGTGAGTGAGTGATTAGAACTTTGGAGTGAGTGACTTGTCTGTTAATGGTGACGTGAGCGAGTGGGTGGGTGTAAGAGGGGGGGGGGGGTGACTGAGGGTTTCTAATGAGTTAGTGAGTGTGTGGTGTTAGCTAGCCCACGCTGGTGCTATGCCGAATGTGAGATGGGTTGTAAGCCAGTGAGTGAGTGAGTAGATCTGGTGGTGTGTGGATTTCAGATGAAAAAGTGTAAAGATTTCGAGTTTCAAATATCGTTGAATATATGAACACATGATTGAGTTGATACAAACGTACACTTACGTGTAAACATGATGAAAACATCCATCTTTCGTCAAGACAAGACTCTCCCTATTGTACGATTCACCTGAGAGGGAGTGTTTACGCCGATGATCACCACGCAAAACACATGCTGCTCGTGCAATATGTGGTCGAGCAGGCAAAACCATGTTCATTGCCGTCAATCACTTCAGCTGTTGAACATGTGCCAGGAAAGTCGATTTCTTTTGCTTGACCTCGCATAATAGTAATGCATAAGTTCGTATATTGACAACACAGGTCCAAGCGCGAAGGAAGCGTGTTCGCTGTGACTGACTAGGCCAAGTTGTAGGCTGCGCGTTCGCAGGGGTGGATAGTTCGGGACACCCCAGCATGATTGGTTGGTTTGTTGTTCAGCAATACTACAGTCGTCAGCTATATGGCGGCGGTCTGTAAATAATCGAGTCTCTACCAGACAATCCAGTGATCAACAGCATGAGCATCAATCTATGCATTTGGGATACGATGACATGTGTCAACCAAGTCAGCGAGCCTGACCACCCGATCCCGTTAGTCGCCTCTTACGACAAGCATGGGTTGCTCAAGATCAATTCTAACCCGGATCTTCACAGGTTGGTTCAGCATGAACGTGTCCGAAACTTCCAAGCAAACCAGGTCCACTCACTCATCATTCTCCCATCGCGGGGGGCAGTGGGGTAGCCTAGTGGTTAAAGCGTTGACTTGTCACGCCGAATACCCACATGGGTATAATGTGTGAAGCCCATTTCTAGTGTCCCCCGCCGTGATATTGCTGGAATATTGTTAAAAGCGGCGTAAAACCATACTCACTCACTGCTCCCATGCGGAGACAATATTGACAGCGGCGATGATCATGAATGATCATGAGTGATGATCACTTCGGCCACGTGACATAATAACGTTTTAGAGTTTTCCACAGAATATTTCATAGTTTGAATGGGACAGAAGATATTTCGTCACTCCCCGCCAGTTATTTCACCAACCTGTCCTCACCATGTTTCAGGTCACATCACTAACGCTTTCTCACCATCTGAATCCCCTCCACAATCACATTCAAACAGAAAACGATAACCATATCAACTTAAGCTCACCTGAATACGAACAAACGCTTGAAGCTGAAACATTGTGCGCACAACTAACGAGTATATTTAAATATTATCCATGTTACTTAAAGTTGTAAAGATAGGTTTTATATACTTTTCAGAAACTTTCTATGAATATACTTTAATAAAATCGCCATTGCGTTATATATTACATTCATGTATGCATACAACTTTTGCTTTTGCTGTGACAATCTAAAATCAACCCAAAGGCTTTGTCGACCCCCTTTTGTTTGACCAGGTGAGCTAAACAACCGTGGCACTCTTTCAATTATTTATTTACAGGTTCAAGTTTGGAGGCATTGTTGAACCACGGCCAAACTAGATAATAGCATTATATATAACTCATGGCCGTCTTTCTGGGCGAGATATTCTCCCCTGCAGCACACAAGTGGTAGACTAAATGAAAGGTTATCTGCATGTATATTCGTTTTTCCAACGTGATGACACGGTGTGCTGATATATCGCGGATACAGATGTAACAAATTTAATTATTTCGGGGCTGTTGGAATTCTACCGGTTCTTCAGGTACACACATTAACAAATGGCTACAAAAAACTTTACTTGTACAAACAAGCGAAACATGCTTGTAAATTGCAAGGAATTCAGCGTCTGATTATAATTCACAGATCGTAAAGTGCATGCGCAGGTTTTTGTGAAGAACGAACTCAACTTGTTTCGAATTATATGTAATAGTATCCACTCTATCTACAGGGCTCATATTTCGGTAAATATGCATGAACCTTGTCATTATTTTCTCCTCGTTCTCGTAATATCAAATTATCCACTCCTGACTTCCATTAGACAATTTGATTTGCTGGGCTGCTCTGTCTAACGGACCAATCAGCTTCAAAGTTGGGTCGGCCATGTTAACAACATGGCGGCCAGGCCCACTGCGTACGACGTGTGTGAGAATTATCCATTGAAAAACTGTCTGACGGGTGAAAGGATGTCTTTTATGGACAGAATGTCTGAATGTCCCGTAAAACTGGCGTAGCCTCCTCATCTGTTCCTTTTTGTTCATGCCGCCGTTTAATTGGTGGGGAAAATGTTAATGAAAATCAAGGGCGGGTAATTTGAGCGGGAATGGATCGCGGGGTTGGTGTCTGCAATGCGACCTCTTGAGATATAATGAAGAAAAAACATACCGCCAGGTACTATTGCGTCATATGACAGTCATGTGCAGAAAGCTTGTTCCAACATCGATTTCTTTGATCTGAGGCTTGATGCATGTTTATCATCCAAAACTGTGTTCGACTGGAGATATTGCTTGTGTGAGATCAAACGATATCTCCTAGGAGATGTCGTTTTGACAGTAGATTTTGTACAATGCCCTGACAATGCTATGACGTCATGTACTTGATGACGTCACAATGCTATGACATCACTGCACTGCAAGTATAATGGCAGTATAATGGCAGTTCAGAGATGTACATTTTTCATTGAAAATTAATGAAGAGTGATTTTGGATGATAAATAGAATCTCACCCTCGTGTCTTCTGATATCAAATATATACACTCGTTGATAAAAGTTAAAATATTCTCGGTAAGCCTCGGATATTTGTAACTTTATCAACTCGTGTTGATATAATTGATATCAGATGACACTTGGGTGAGGTTATCTATATATCCAACTCAAGTCTAGAATAATCGGCAAGTCCACATTACCTCAGGTCCAGACCTTACACAATGATCTGGGCTCCATTTGGGCTTTATTTGGTATAAGTGCACGCATCATATATACTAGCCTTATCCCTAGGCTGTACTGAATGCTGAGCCAACGGATGTATAGTAACTCAATCCTTTAAAGAGGCAAGTCTAGATAGGCACTTCTCCCTGAAGATATAAGTGAAACATGTTGGAGAAGATCCGTGTCGTGTGATTATTTCAGAAACTTCTTCTTATATATGTACTACTGTACGCTCAGTATTCTCATCACTTTCTTTCTTTATATATATATATATATATATTAGAAATTATCATTTAAACTATTAATTATCACCATGTCAACGTATCCCAATTGCGTAGATCGATGCTCATGATGTTCATCACTGAATTGTCTGGTCCAGACTCGATTATTTACAGACCGCCGCCATATAGCTGGAATATTGCTGAGTGCTACGTTAACCAACCAACCAAACAACCAACCAGACAGCCCTGATTTCGCATCCGTTTCAGTCCGAGTTACACAGTCAATAAAATCATCTTCATGAACCGAATGAAGAAAAAGTCCCAGCCTTGTACTTCATATCAGTTATATTAATCGTATATGTCTATTCGTAAGTGTCTAAACTGTTCCATTAGGTGTAGTCAACGAGCGCTGACATCTGTGCCAGATTTACGCTGAAGAGGACCAGTCTTGCGTGTCAAAGGCGGTGCCCATACTCCGCAGACACTCCTTCCGTTTAACGCCGGTAATTGTAGCGCCATCTGCCGGTTCATGTAATGACTGGGTTAAACGATTCGACATTTCAGTCATTTCTAAACAATACGATCTCGAACGGAAAACAATGGTGACTTTATTTATTATGTTTTATAGGCCTTGGTTTTGGGTTTGTTTTTGTTACTCAACTTCAGTGTTTTTATCCGACATCTGAGCCAAGACTGCAATGTTCCTCTGGTGTGATATGGGAATGATTTCCTCAACACATCTTATACATTAGGAACAAGAGATGTTTCATTTTCATTGTGGTCGGAAGACCATTCCTAGTAATATTGATGGGATATTGCTGTAAGACGTGCCGAGGGATGGGGTAGCCTAGTGGTTAAAGCGTCACGTCGAAGACCCGGGTTCGATTCCCCACATGGGTCCTATGTGTGAAGCCCATTTGGCTGGATTATTGCTAAAAGCGGCGTAAAAAACACTCACTAACCCTTTCATTGTGCATGACGTCATGGTCTTATATTAAACACCTCTAAAATCGAGTAGTTTTGCTTCCGTCCCCCAAAGATCCAATGGTTAGCTGTCTCGTCGCATCGAATACACGTGTACATGTCAAAAACCTTTCCAATCGCAGAGTAGGAAACTCCCAAACATTTCAGCAAGACAACAGGGCTGGTTAGATGTAAAACTTGCCAGCACTGACCAAAAATTACCTGCCCACAAAATATCTTCATTCTACATGTCTAAATTTTAACCCGACCGTCGGTCAGGTGAATTTGAGAATCTGGCAGTCCGTGCTGAAAAAAACACAGAGACACAACGGCCTGTGAAAAGAGCGTCTGATCGGAGAGCGGAAAGTCGATAGTTCGATCCCGCACCGTATCATGCGTTAAACGCGAGGTCGATGCTCACGATGCCAATCACTGGATTGTATGGCCGGAGTCGACTATTACAGACCGCCGTCATATAGCATTAAAAGTGACGCGTTAAACAACATACTAATGCAAATCATACGTTAAAAAATGGTACTTGATGTTGCCCTGCCTGGCGCTCGGGATTAATGGACGCAGCAAAAACTGAACATGTAAATCATACGTTAAAAAGTGGTACTTGATGTTGCCCTGCCTGATGCTCGACATTAATGGACGCAGCAAAAACTGAACATGTAAATCATACGTTAAAAAGTGGTACTTGATGTTGCCCTGCCTGATGCTCGACATTAATGGACGCAGCAAAAACTGAACATGTAAATCATACGTTAAAAAATGGTACTTGATGTTGCCCTGCCTGGCGCTCGGGATTAATGGACGCAGCAAAAACTGAACATGTAAATCATACGTTAAAAAGTGGTACTTGATGTTGCCCTACCTGGCGCTCGGCATTAATGGACGCAGCAAGGACTGAAAATGTAAATCATACGTTAAAATGTGGTACTTGATGTTGCCCTGCCTGATGCTCAACATTAATGGACGCAGCAAGGACTGAAAATGCAAATCATACGTTAAAAAGTGGTACTTGATGTCACCTTCCCGCCCAGCGTAAAAGGGGATGCTAGGACTAATCGCATCGGTATACAGTGGCTGAGTGGGGGATGCTATCTCGCTACGGCATATCTCAGTGTGCTAACAACGAATATTACACCACGCTCGCACACGACGTTGACCCCCATTTCACCTCACCACACCTATTCCTAAAACCCAGGTAGACGAGGGCCCCTAGGACATGTATAGACGTATAGTACACACAATAACCAGACGCCGTGAAACAAAAGGTGTAACGAGATCTTTGATCAGAGCTAACCATGTTTGTAGTCACAACATACCCGCGTTCCACATAACGCATTTACCGTTAGCCGACAAACCTTTTACATTCGGAGCCTCTTACGCTGCATACTTCTCCATCTCGGGGCGCCACACAGGATCTGTATACACCTAGAGATGGGGAGCTGTCCATCTGCTAGACAGGTATTAATATTAATGCTGTAGGTTATGCTGACTTGGTGTATAACACATTGATGTTTGATTCAGTGCCATATCTGAAGATACTCTAGTATGTGTCTGTTTGTGCCATTTGACACTTAAGGACATACAATAAGGGTGCTAGTGACACCCGATCGTCTAATGCACCACAGCCAAGGACACTCTATATTTATCTCATCACAAAACAGTGGATGTCAACAACGTTTTTTTATAGTGAGTTAGTGAGTGAGTGAGTTAGTTGGGTTTTACGACGCTGTTAGCAGTATTCCAGCAATATCACGGCGGGAGACACCAGAAATGGGCTTCACACCTTGTACCCACGTGGGCTTGTTTATAGATTAACCGGACAATAGGCCTGTCTTGAAGACCAGTATATCTCGTAATAGGACACCGGGATTGTCTAAAACACTAGCTTATCTCGTCACTGGGGATTCTGATAATCTCAGCACTACTTTATCTCGTCACAAAATTATGTTCTTGTTATGTTTTGATTCGTCACTGGAGGCCAGGATCGTCTAAAACACTGGTTGATCTCGTCACTGGAGACCATTACCGTCTAAACACTGGTTCATCTCGTCACTGGAGACCAGGATCGTCTAAACACTGGTTCATCTCGTCACTGGAGACCAGGATCGTCTAAGCACTGGTTGATCTCGTCACTGGAGATTATGATCGCCTAAACACTGGTTCATCTCGTCACTGGACCGGAGATTATGATCGCCTAAACACTAGATAAAATATCGTTACTCGAGACCATTATCGTCTAAATACTGTTTTATCTCGTCACTGGAGACCATTATCGTTTAAACACTGGTTCATCTCGTCACTGGAGACCATTATCGTCTAAACACTGGTCACCTCGTCACTGAAGACCAGGATCGTCTAAACACTGGTTCATCTCGTCACTGGAGACCATTACCGTCTAAACACTAGTTCATCACGTCACTGGAGATCAAGATCGTCTAAACACTGGTCACCTCGTCACTGAAGACCAGGATCGTCTAAACACTGGTTCATCTCGTCACTGGAGACCATTACCGTTTAAACACTAGTTCATCTCGTCACTGGAGATCAAGATCGTCTAAACACTGGTTCATCTCGTCACTGGAGACCATTATCGTCTAAACACTGGTTCATCTCGTCACTGAAGACCATTATCTTCTAAACACTGGTTCATCTCGTCACTGGAGACCATTATCGTCTAAGCACTGGCTCATCTCGTCATTGGAGACCATTATCGTCTAAGCACTGGCTCATCTCGTCACTGGAGACCATTATCGTCTAAACACTGGTGTATCTCGTCACTGGAGACCATTATCGTCTAAACACTGGTTCACCTCGTCACTGTAGACCAGGATCGTCTAAACACTGTTGTCGTTGATGCCGCGTCCAGAAATATCCCAGCTTAATCGAGGTCGTTACAAATAATCAAATTCAGGCCAAACAAATGATCATAATTCATGATCATGATTATCATCTTTGGTAAAGAGTGATTCTCTAAACTGTACAACTGAGGACGGCATAAGAATAACGAAAGCAAGTACAACGTAGATATGAGAAACATTCACAATCACTGACATAGTACGTACGGTATGCTTGTAATTGAGTGTTGCGTCACCTGCGCGCCTGCCTTCTGCAATGTTCTGGCAGCGTCTGTTGACGTCACTAAAACATTCCAGCTCATTCTGATCAGCTGGAGATGCGGAAACAGCTACTTACATGTTACCATCCTCATCTTTACTGTCGACGTACTCGTTTTCCATTAACGCAACGTTAAAACTAACAAACAACATTGTTATTAACCACGCGTAGTACTTTGTTTGGCGAATAATAGCACGTTTGTGGTAGGAAAGTAGTTTTTAAACAGGGTAGGTTAACGTACTAATATTCGGCAAGGGAATACACATCATTGTTTATTTTCATATGTTTCCCCCCAACACATATACCATGCCACTCTTAACGCACTCGATAACGAGATACACATCCTCAAGTGGTTGTATCTGGAATGGCAGACTGCCCTTCCTTACCTCTTTGTTAGAAGAGCGCGCACTCAGCCAGGCCCAGAACCCGTAAACACAGCAGGGTAATAATAAACCATGGCATTTGGAACGGTTCGCCCAAACGCAACCGGTTACTCGTTTAAACGTTCGCGGCTGATGGGGAGACTTTTTTTGAGAAGATGCCAAATTCCTGCCGTTTAACCAAGTCTAGGTAGGCAGACATCGCTTCATTTGCCTGGAATTCAGTTCGGTTAGGACAAACAGTTTGAAGGTCATGCCATACTGTTATGGAGTGGTCACTACGTTCTTCTATTAAAGTCCATTAAGACGATTCTGTTTCATATGGAATCCTGGAAGGGACATTGTCGCGTTGTCGCCCTCTCAAATACAAGCAAAATGAGGCAAAATTAACCAAAGCGCGACAATGCGACAACGCGATATTTCGGCCATTTGTCGCATTGTCGCGATGTCGCATGTCGCATTTTGAATAATATTTTTCTATTCCTCCAAAGGGCGACATGCGACATAGCGACAATTTTCAAGGTCAAAATATGTCGCATTGTCGCCCTATCTAAGATGTGTAAAAAAAGCCTAAAATTTCACTAAAACGCGACACGCGACAGTGCGACAACGCGACAATGTACATGTCCCTTCTCGGATTCCATATAAAGTTTCAAGTGTGTTGTTTGTTATTAAAACTCGTGGGAACCCGTCTACCTTTTCTAATTGTTCAATTAGCTCACTTAGCTATCACAGAGCAGTAATGTTATTCCATATATCGTGTTTGTTTGCTTGTTTGTTTGTTTGTTTGTTTGTGTTTGTTGACACACTAAAACAATATTCAGCTGTATGGAGGAGGTCGGTAAATAATCGAATCTGGGTCAGATAATCCAATGATTGACACAATGGACATCGATCTACGCAAATGTGATAATACAAGTCAAAACATTAATTACACAACAGTCTCGTTTCCTGCTGACTGGGTTCCGTCCTATTGCGCAACTTAGTACAATAACCAGTCCAGAATTTTGAGACAAATTCATTCAACTGGATACATAAATATTAATCAGGATTATTTGTAGATCTAACCACTTGTATACTGCAACACTACGCTCCTTCCAATCCTTGCAAACACGTCGTGCAGCGTGCTCTGTCGTACAGCGTGCTCTGACAAACGGAAACATGGAAATTGTGTAAACTCAAAACGAGGCTCTGCCGCTAGAAAAGTTTGGCGGTCTGGTACAAACTTGATATTATATCAATCACATCGTCCTTTTCAAAACTACACTTAATAATATAAGCGCAAAGAACACATAACCAGTGCGCCAGATGAATTGTGATTCATTTTACGAACAGGGGCAGTCTGTGACGTCTTAGTTAAAGCCATGCTGCCTACACCTCGCCATAAAATATAGAAATACGATGTTATTAAAGTTTAAAATTAAAATTAACTGTAAAAATCATTTTCTTATGAAACAAGCAATTGGAATTCAGTGTAACCATAGTTGTTTGTGGTGTCTATTTTCACTTTCACACGAGAAAATTCGGATCGGCTGAAAAGTAGGTCATTGTCTGAATAGGTTAATGGCACTCATGTTTTGGTTTGTGAAATGCGTCAACCAAGTCGGCAAGCTTGACCGCTAATCGAAAATGTTGTTTATAAACGCGACGTAAACCCTTCCTTGAAATCTCTACTAAAGATATAATATTCCAGCAATATCACGGCGGGGGACACCAGAAATGGGCTTCACACATTGTACCCATGTGGGGAATCGAACCCGGGCCTTCGGCGTGACGAACGGACGCAGCCTAAAACCATGCTCACACACTCACTCACTCATGCGTCTGAACTGCAATATTACTTTAAAATGCTGTCAGATTTTAATGACAAATTAGAGGCCATCAAATGTATCTGTGTCAGCGTCCACTGTCTGGTCATTAAGGCAGTTTGATTCCGATATGTACACAAGGATACGAAGAAATAATTTGTTCATTTCTCAGGCACATCTAAGCGATTTTGTCTCTGGTATATTGTCTACTACAGGAAAACAGAAACTTTATATGCTACGTTTTCTGCATCTCATTACACAGATATATTTTTAGATATGTTTTTCACTCTGGCAATTCACACCAGGAAACGCAGAGCCTGAACGAGACTCAACTTCAGACTTCATGCGATCACACAATATAATAGATGTGAGTAAATGAGTTTAGTTTTACGCCGCACTCAGCAATATTCCAGCTATATGGCGGCGGTTTGTAAATAATCAAGTCTGGACCAGACAATCCAGTGATCAACAGCATGAGCATCGATCTGCGCAATTGGGAACCGATGACATGTGTCAACCAAGTCAGCGAGCCTGACAACCCGATCCCGATAGTCGCCTCTTACGACAAGCATGGGTTACTGAAGGCTCATCCTAACCAAGATCTTCACGGGTAATAGATGTGAGTTGTAAATACGGTTGATAAACGGCCGGACAAGACACAGTAGATTCCCGTGTTTGATTCTGACTACATATGAAACAAACAAATGTTTTGATACGGGTATCAGTTTTTTTATCCTTAAGTTCGCAGTTTTTAGGCGACAATCAGATAACGTTTTCACAACGTTTGTATGTTTTGATCAAATTATATTCCAAGTGTATACTTTTCTTACACAGCAACATGACGTTTCTGGACTCGAAATGTCACGTTGCCAATTTCATGTAAAAGCAGATACTTTAAGAACACTCACCGGATAATTGGATCCTAAATATCCATTGACATAATTTGTTCCTAGACGGAATATTCCAATATACCACAGCTTGCATCAATATTTACACTCATACCACGCTTGTCGTGCACGGAGAAAGGTACAATAATGAGATTATTATTTCCTGATGGTATTCACTATAACCTATATTAATGAACAGGTGCTCCACGACAGCCCGTCATGTCAATGTCATCACGTGACGTGCTTGTAATTATAGGCCTGTCAATCAGACAAGGGATGGCACCATAATTAATTTGATAAGACATTGATCAGAACAACATGGAAGGGGGTGACATACATGGCATCTACACTAATATACCAGGTCGGACGAGGCGTTACAGGACGTCAAATTATTTACATGCCGGCAGGTGACACGTGTTGTGCTTTGCTGTTGCGTTTAATATAGCCTCGAAGTTTAACGTCATGCTATAAGTTTCAGGTATGTCGATGATATCACATTGTTCAATAATGATGAAAGGTCAATTCCCTTACCAACCTGTACAAGACTGACTAACTGAGTTTTGTTTTACGCCGCTTTTAGCATTATTCCAGCAATATCACGGCGGGGGACACCAGAAATGGGCTTCACACATTGTACCCATGGTGGGATTCGAACCCGGGTCTTCGGCGTGACGAGCCAACGCTTTAACCACTAAGCTACCCCACCGCCCCCACCTGTACAAGAAGTAAAGGAGACCAGTGAGATCGGTTAATCATGTTTTAATTTATGGTCAAACTCCAAATGAGGCGGTGGAGTAGCCTAATGGTTAAAGCATTCACTCGTCACCCAGAAGACCCGGGTTCGAATCCCCATATGGGTACAATGTGTGAAGCCCATTTCTGGTATCTCCCGCCGCGATATTGCTGGAATATAGCTAAAAGCGGCGTAAAACTGAACGCACTTACTCATTTACTCAAACGTAAATGCGACAAAGAGATATCTATTTTATGACAGAGTGATGACTTGAACCTTCCACTGTCAACTTTCCTTTTATGTCGAGCAATATTCCAGCAACTTCAGCCCTTGTAGACTTCATTACAGAACTTCCAAGGTAAGCGTATAACCGAACTTGCTCTTTCCACGAAGATGTCGATAAGCGTTATGCTGCTAACAGCATGCCATGCCTTCTAAATGAAATACACGTGGAAAACATGTCCAGTGACGCCTCTGTGATACCATTCTGCTATCGACTACCATATGACTATTTCCATGTATATCGTTTTGGTTAACATTTGGCTTGCCTTTGCATGTGTTTGTGACGGATGTCTCCTACAGGACATGGTACCCTTACCTCTCCGCGAACATTCCTATTTGAATGTGATTCCCAAACCCATGCTCTTGTGCAGAGAGTAGTTCATTTCTAACCTTATAATAATTAGGGGTGGGCGATAATACCGGTTAACCGGTATATTGCAATTCGAACCATATATTGCGGTACAATTTTCGCGAACCGGTTCACCCGATACGATCGGCAATTTCCGTGATGCATTCAAAACTACTAAAAACATTTGAATTTCCTTTTATTATTATACATTAATAGTTTTGAGAATGTTTATTGGTCATATAATTGCATTTGCATGACTTTTAAACCATATAGATAAATAAAAATTAGATTGGTACCGGCACTCGTAAGGATAATCAAACCAACATGGCGGACGCCACTGCAGACGCTTTTTTCTCGAGTTCCAAACTTTAGAGTGAAGTCTTCAATTTGGAAACATTTTCAATTGATCTCTTGTACAATCACATCTGAGTCCTGACAGTGGCCAGTGGCAATCTTTCAAAAGAAAGGAAACAGTAATTTCATTACCTTAAATCATGTGTTACACTTCCACAATATATTTCAACATATATTGCAATACGCCAACACACATATCACAATATATCGCAATACGAACATGTTGGCTATACCCAACCCTACTAATAATTACTTCTGGTATATTATTTATCTTCTTGTTCTTGAGAGATACATTCTTAAATTCAGTCCGATGATGGTTCCCGAAATCGTCATCAGAGATTTACATGTACAATTCAACTTCTCGGCATTATTACTGCTTCTGCTACGCTTTCTGCTGCCACCACCACGACTGTTTCTTCTGTCACTATTAATGCAACTCCTGTTACTACTACTTCAACTACTCCTGCTGATGTTGCTACTACATCAACTGCAGTTGCTGCTGATACTACCATTGCTGCTGCTATTGCTACTGCTGTTGCTTTTCTGGTCCATGCTCGCATCTAGCTGGAACACTGCCAACCACAAACATACAAACAGAACTACTGCTGCTGGTACTACTTCTACTACCACAACTACTGCTACTACTACTACTACTGCTACTCCTTACTACTACTACTACTTCTACTACCACAACTACTGCTACTACTACTGCTACTACTACTGCTACTACTGCTGCTACTACCACTACTACTGCTACTACTACTGCTACTACTACTGCTACTACCACTACTACTGCTACTACTACTGCTACTACTATGGCTACGACTTCTACTACCACTACTACTGCTGCTACTACTACTACTACTACTACTACTACTACTGCTACTACCACTACTACTGCTACTACTACTGCTACTACTATGGCTACGACTTCTACTACCACTACTACTGCTGCTACTACTTCTACTACCACTACTACTGCTACTACTTCTACTACCACTACTACTACTACTTCTACTACCACTACTACTACTACTACTGCTACTACTACTACTGCTGCTGCTGCTGCAGCTGCTGGTGACATTGAGGTATGCTACCCATCGAAAGTTTAGACTCACTTAGAGCACTCACTATATGTTATGCACAAATATATGGTTACATCGACTTGGAAGAACCAACTTACTGCAAATCGTATACAGATGAATTGCACGAGGATCATGCATCAAATTTCTGAATAGCATGTGCAAATATCGTGCATGTGAACAGCGGCGTTTTGGTTTAAAGTTTTGTTAAGAATTCGCCAATTTTCACCAAGTTTCATAATTTATTGAACTCATGACAATAATCTTTTCAACGTTACGAATTTGCTTTACAATACATCAGTTCATGTGTAAACAGTACCTTTAAACAGTATGGAATATTTTGCAAAATCTAGTTTAGAACAGCTGACTGAATTAAGTGGCTACATTTACCCTAGTGAGTCTAAACTTTTGATGGATAGTATATATTGTCCACAACCACCATACGACAATTATAACTCAAGTACTATTTCCAGTACGACAATTACAGCTGAGAACAATTATACTACAGTTGCCTCAAGTACTAGCAGCAATACGGCTACCTCAACGTAGCATTACCCACACGACTATTTCTACTACCAGGACGACTTTGAGATGTCACGCTCGGGTACCCACTGTCAACTGTAATAGACTCAGCGTAAGTAATACAATATAATGTCAGGTAGGTTTGAGTTGAGTAAGCAGTTGAAAGTAAGCTAAATGTTTTCAAATAAAGTTTTTACTATTTGTATTAAAAGTCATTACAACAGTAACCAGTTACACAAAATATTGAACTTTTGTGAACGGTGTGTATATAAACTAAACTGTTGTTTTGAACAGGCTTTCTGGTGCGTCCAAAATGCCAGCCTGTTCAACGCCATGTCGAGACGGCTGATCCAGAATGTGGACCTACGTTTTGTTTTAATTAAACCGAAGTGTCAAAACCTTAAAAACCTGTATTGTCTCCCATTCAGAGAACGGAAACCCTTGTTTTGCTCAGTGCTTAGGTGTTTAAGTTTCGTGATAAATCAGATTACAGAACCGACAGAAACCCCCGTCTGCTGTGCAAACCGCTCTAATCTGATTAGGGCATTTGAAATCACTTTGGTCAACTATCTGACACGGAAATGTCAACAGCGACTACTTGCTTGTACACGCTGACATATCTTTTGGTTGGGTCTCAGAGCTTCAGGTGTTTGCCCATTACACGTGTACTGTACGGTTATACATGTGTGTACAGGTTGGAGACATTACACATTAACTATACAGGTAGGAGACATTACAAGTGTACTGTACAGGTAGGAGACAGTGCACCTGAGCTGTACAGGTGGGAAACATTACACGTGTACTGTACAGGTAGGAGACATTACACGTGTACTGTACAGGTAGGAGATATTATACAGATACAAAACACGTAGGAGACATCATACAAGTCCTATACGGCAGAATACAGGTAGGAATATTACACGTGTACTGTATTACAGGTAGGAGACATTACTCGTGTACTGTACAGGTGGGAGACATTACACGTGTACTGTACAGGTAGGAGACATTACACGTGTACTGTACAGGTAGGAGACATTACACGTGTACTGTACAGGTAGGAGACATTACACGTGTACTGTACAGGTAGGAGATATTACACGTGTACTGTACAGGTAGGAGACATTACACGTGTACTGTACAGGTAGGAGATATTACACGTGTACTGTACAGGTAGGAAACATTACACGTGTACTGTACAGGTAGGAAACATTACACGTGTACTGTACAGGTAGGAGACATTACACGTGTGCTGTACAGGTAGGAGACATTACACCTGTACTGTACAGGTAGGAGATATTACACGTGTACTGTACAGGTAGGAAACATTACACGTGTACTGTACAGGTAGGAAACATTACACGTGTACTCTACAGGTAGGAGACATTACACGTGTACTGTACAGGTAGGAGATATTACTCACGTACTGTACAGGTAAGAGATATTACACGTGTACTGTACATGTAGGAGACATTACTCGTGTACTGTACAGGTAGGACATATTACACGTGTACTGTACAGGTAGGAGACATTACAAGTGTACTGTACATGTAGGAGACATTACACGTGTACTGTACAGGTAAAAGACATTACACGTCTACTGTACAGGTAGGAGATATTACACGTGTACTGTACACGTAAGAGACATTACACGTGTACTGTACAGGTAGGAAACATTACACGTGTACTGTACAGGTAGGAGATATTACACGTGTACTGTACATGTAGGAGACATTACACGTGTACTGTACAGGTAGGAGATATTACTCGTGTACTGTACAGGTAGACGACATTACACGTGTACTGTACTGGTAGAAGATATTACACGTGTACTGTACAGGTAGGAAACATGACACGTGTACGGTACAGGTAGGAGATATTACTCGTGTACTGTACAGGTAAAAGACATTACACGTGTACTGTGCATGTAGGAGACATTACACGTGTACTGTACAGGTAAGAGACATTACACGTGTACTGTACAGGTAGGAGATATTACATGTGTACTGTACAGGTAGGAAACATTACACGTGTACTGTACAGGTAGGAGATATTACTCGTGTACTGTACAGGTAGGAGACATCACTCGTGTACTGTACAGGTGGGAGATATTACACGTGTACTGTACATGTAGGAGACATTACACGTGTACTATACAGGTAGGAGATATTACACGTGTACTGTACATGTAGGAGACATTACACGTGTACTGTACAGGTAGGAGATATTACTCGTGTACTGTACAGGTAGGAGACATTACACGTGTACTGTACAGGTAGAAGATATTACACGTGTACTGTACAGGTAGGAGACATTACACGTATACTGTACAGGTAGGAGATATTACTCACGTACTGTACAGGTAAGAGATATTACACGTGTACTGTACATGTAGGAGACATTGCTCATGTACTGTACAGGTAGGACATATTACACGTGTACTGTACAGGTAGGAGACATTACAAGTGTACTGTACATGTAGGAGACATTACACGTGTACTGTACAGGTAGGAGACATTACACGTGTACTGTACAGGTAAGAGACATTACACGTGTACTGTACAGGTAGGAGATATTACACGTGTACTGTACAGGTAAGAGACATTACGTGTACTGTACAGGTAGGAGATATTACTCGTGTGCTATTTATTACACGTGGTGTACGACATTACACGTGTACTGTACTGGTAGAAGATATTACACGTGTACTGTACAGGTAGGAAACATGACACGTGTACGGTACAGGTAGGAGATATTACTCGTGTACTGTACAGGTAAAAGACATTACACGTGTACTGTGCATGTAGGAGACATTACACGTGTACTGTACAGGTAAGAGACATTACACGTGTACTGTACAGGTAGGAGATATTACACGTGTACTGTACAGGTAAGAGACATTACACGTGTACTGTACAGGTAGGAGATATTACATGTTTACTGTAAAGGTAGGAAACATTACACGTGTACTGTACAGGTGGGAGATATTACACGTGTACTGTACAGGTAAGGACAGACATTACACGTGTACTAATACTGTACAGGTAGGAGATATTACTCGTGTACTGTACAGGTAGGAGACATCACTCGTGTACTGTACAGGTGGGAGATATTACGCACGTGTATATGTACACGTGTAGGTATGAAGACATTACACGTGTACTATACATGTCGCGTGTACTGGTGAGATATTACGTGTACTGTACATGTACGGGAGACATTACACGTGATATTACACGTGTACTGTACAGGTAGAAGATATTACTGGGCGGAGTCGCATTGTACTGTACAGGTAGGAGATATTACACGTGTACCTGTACAGGTAAGGAGAAGATATTACACGTGTACATGTAGGAGACGTACCGTACAGGTAGGAGATATTAGGAAACATTACACGTGTACTGGTACAGGTAGTGAAGATATTACGATGTACGTGTACTGTACAGGTAGGAAACATTACACGTACTGTACAGGTAGAAGATATTACACGTGGGTGGGAATGTGCTCACGTACAGGTAGGAGATATTACTCGTGTACTGTACAAGTAGGAGAATCACACGTGTGCTGTACAGGTAGGAGACATTACACGTATGTACAGGTAGAGATATTGCACGTGTACTGTGTGCACCTGTGCATGTTAGGAGACATTACACGTGTACTCTACACAGGTGTACATGTACACGTGGAGAAACATTACACGTGTACTGTGCGGGTAGGAGATATTAATCGTGTACTGTACATGTAGGAGCATTACGTGTACTGTACAGGTGGGAGATTACCGTGTGCAATGTAGGAGACCATGTACTATACGAGTAGGAGATAAACATGTACTGTACCGTACAGGAGTATTACCGCGTGTACTGTAGGTAGGAGATAATACTCGTGTACTGTACAGGTAGGAGACATCACTCATGTGTGTACTGTACAGGTGGGAGATATTACACGTGTACATGTACAGGTGGGAGATATTACACGTGTGGCTATACAGGTACGTGGAGTGAATATTACGTGTACTGTACAGGTGGGAGACTACGCGATGTGCTGTACCCAATTGAAGATATTACGCGTGTAAGTGTAGGGTGAGGAACATTACTGCATTATTACACTGTACGGGTACATTACACGTGTACACCCGGGTAGGAGATATTACACTGTACAGGTAGGGACATATTACTCGTGTACTGTACATGTAGGAGACATTACACGTGTGTACTGTACAGGTAGAAGATATTACCGTGTGCACGTGTACTGTACAGGTAGGAGATATTACACGTACTGTACAGGTAGTACACGTGTACTGCGATATTACACGTGTACATGTGGGAGACATTACGTGTATTACCACATTTGCAGGAAACATTACACTGTACGTCAATGTACAGGTAGAAGATATTACACGTACTGTACAGGTAGGAAACTTACAGGTGGGAGACTGATACACGTGTACTGTACGTGTACTGTACAGGTAGAAGATATTACACGTACCGTACAGGTAGGACATAATAAGATACAAGTGTACGGTACGTACACGTGTAATAGGAGACATTACGTGTACTGTACTGGGACGTGTGCTGTACGGGTAGGAGATATTACACAAGTAGGAGAATCACACGTACAGGTAGGAGACATTACATGTACTGTACAGGTAGGGAGATATTACTGCGTGTATGTACAGGATAGGAGACATGACACGTGTCATGTAGGAGACATTACACGTGTATACTGGAAACATTACCGTTATTGCTGTACTGTACAGGTAGGAGACATTACACGTGTATTACACGTACTGTACATGTAGGAGACATTACACTATACGGGTAAGGAGATATTACTGCGTGTACTGTACATGTAGGAGTGTACTGTACGAGTACTGGAGTGTACGTACGGGTGAGACTCCGCCTAGTAATTGGGAGATATTACACGTGTACTGTACATGTAGGAGACTGTAGGAGATATTACCGTGTACTGATATAGGGAGACATTACACATTACACAGGTGGGTACTGTGTACATAGGAGTACCGTGAGACATTACGTGTACTGTACGGGTAGGAGATATTATTACTGTACGTAAGAATATTACGTGTACTGTACATGTAGGAGACATTGCTCATGTACTGTACAGGTACAGGAAACATTACACGTAAGTTACTGTACATGTAGGAGACATTACATGTACAGGTAAGGAGACATTACGTGTACTGTGTACAGGTAGGCATTACGTGTGCACTGTACAGGTAGGAGATATTACCGCGTGTACTGTACAGGTAAGAACATTACCGTGTGCACAATGAGTATGTGCTGCGTGTACTGTACGGGTAGACGACATTACCGTGTGCTGTACTGAGTAGACGATATTACGTGTACTGTACCAGGTAGGAAACATGACACGTGTACTGTACAGGTAGGAGACGTACATTACGTGTACTATTACATGTAGGAGACATTACGTGTGCAATACAGGTAAAGGTACGTGTGCTGTACGGGTGGGAATGTACGTGTACTGTACAGGTAAGAGACATTACACGTGTACTGTACAGGTGGGAATATTACATGTGTACTGTAAGGGTAGTAGGACATCACGTGTGCTTAACCGTGTACAGGTACCGTAACAGGTGGACGTGTATATACACGTGTACTGTACAGATTGGAGATATTACACGTGTACTGTACGTAGTGGCTATTACGCGTGTACTGTACAGGTGGGAGATATTACACGGTACTATTACGTAGAAGATATTACACGTGTACGTAGGAAACGTACACGTGTACTGTACAGGTAGAAGCGTACGTGTGCTGTACGGGTGGGAGACATTACACGTGTACTGTACAGGTAGAAGATATTACACGAGACATGTACGGGTAGCTGATATTACTCGTGTGCATAGAGTAGGAGAATCACCGTGTGCGGGACAGGTGGAGACATTGCGTGTACTGTACAGGTAGGAGATATTACGTCGTGTACAGGTAGGAGATATTACCATTGCTGTACAGGTAGGAGATATTATTGCATGTAGGGACGTACCGTGTACTGTACAGGTAGGAGATATTACCGTCGTGTACTGTACATAGGGGGCTACCACGTAGGAAAATTGCACGTGTACTGTACAGTGGGAGATAAGATATTACGGGTATTGGAGACATCACTTCGTGTACCGTACAGGTAGGAAATATTACACGTGTACTGTACATGTAGAAGATATTACTATACGTGTATTGCTGTACATGTAGGAAACATTACGTGTGCTGTACAGGTAGGAGATATTACGTGTACTGTACAGGTAGGAAACATTACACGTGTACGTGTACGGGTAGAAGTGTACTGTACGTGTACTGCGGGTAGGAGATATTACTCGTGTACTGTACAAGTAGGAGAATCACACGTGTGCTGTACAGGTAGGAGACATTACACGTGTACTGTACAGGTAGGAGATATTACACGTGTACTGTACAGGTAGGAGATATTACACGTGTACTGTACATGTAGGAGACATGACACGTGTACTGTGCATGTAGGAGACATTACTCGTGTACTCTACAGGTAGGAAACATTACACGTGTACTGTACAGGTAGGAAACATTACACGTGTACTGTACAGGTAGGAGATATTAATCGTGTACTGTACATGTAGGAGACATTACACGTGTACTGTACATGTAGGAAACATTACACGTGTACTGTACAGGTATGGGACATTACACGTGTACTGTACAGGTAGGAGATATTACTCATGTACTGTACGGGTAGGAGATATTACACGTGTACTGTACATGTAGGAGACATTACTCGTGTACTGTACAGGTAGGAGATATTACTCGTGTACTGTACAGGTAGGAGACATTACATGTGTACTGTACATGTAGGAGACATTACACGTGTACTGTACAGGTAGACGACATTACACGTGTACTGTGCAGGTAGGAGACATTACACGTGTACTGTACAGGTAAGAGACATTACTCGTGTACTGTACAGGTAAGAGACATTACACGTGCACTGTAGAAAACAATACACGTGTACTGTACAGGTAGAAAACAATACACGTGTACTGTACAGGTAGAAAACAATACACGGTCGTCAAAAATTCCAGAGACTGGCATCGAGATCGACGCTCCACCCTCCACTGGGATACGATGACAGCCTATTGAGTTGTCTCTTAAGCGTGTAGAAAGAGATATTTTCTGTTGTGGCCAAGTTGTTATTAGGAATTAACAATACAAATATATTTAGTAATCGTAAATATAATCGAGGTCACTGGTGGCCTAAATCCCAGATTGTCATCCTTGGTTTGTTAGCATGATGTTCTTGCTAGGGATTTTCACGAAAGCGGTTAACAAATATCATCCTATTATTTACTAATGATGTTTTCACAGATGGAATATGCAAATTCTCTGTTCTATGACACCTGGTGATTTTCAGTGTTGATAATATTTTCTGGCGTTAATGTTTGGTGTTATATTTGACAAAGCAACAGGCAGTGGAAGAAACTGTGCAGAGGTATGGTTGCCAGACTGGATATAAAATTGTCAAATATATCTGAGCTTTGTCTGATAGATTGTCAGACATCACGAAATCCTCCTCGGCAGCAATGTCAGCTCCCACGACGTCCTTGATGACACGTGACTTCCTCTTCCTGGTTTACGGTCTTTGAAAAACACGCCCATAAGACACTGTTTTTCGGGTGGGTTATGTTTAGTGAGTGACAAGGCGTTGTAAGATACCCCACGAGGCCAAGCGTTACATGTATGGTCCGCACCGCGTCTCCCCAGGGATGCAAATAGGCTGCAGAGTGTGTTTCTGAAAGAGTTGAGGTGAGGTGAAATTGGGTTTTACGTCGTGCTTGAGAATATTTCGCTCATATGACGACTTCTGAAAGAGTGAATGAGTGAGTGAGTTTAGTTTTACGCCGCACTCCGCAATATTCCAGCTATATGGCGGCGGTCTGTAAATAATCGAGTCTGGACCAGACAATCCTGTGATCAACAGCATGAGCATCGATCTGCGCAATTGGGAACCGATGACATGTGTCAACCAAGTCAGCGAGCCTGACCACCCGATCCCGTTAGTCGCCTCTTACGACAAGCATAGTCGCCTTTTATTGCAAGCACATGGGTTGCTGAAGACCTATTCTACCCCCGATCTTCAGGGGTCACTTCTGAAAGAGAGGACATCATACTCATTATATAATATACTGTATACGCGAATAGGAATGAACGTTAGCGCAAGTGACAGTTAGGAGTGAAGATGTCTCGTCTTTGATAGGCATTTAGACATGAAAAGTTCATGGAAAACAACTTTATTTATCTGGCTTCGGGCGATGACAGCAATATTAAGAAGCGGCCCTGAAAAACCGCTATAAAACGTGTTATCAAAAACAGTTTTATGTATACAGTGAATATATCCCTTTGCTGTAACACGTCCAACATAATCTGAAACCAATATACCAATAAAGCTTACGCATATTGTGCTTGTGATAACTAACTGGCAGCTACAATATATATTGTGATGAGATATTATCTTAATCTCCAACTATTATAATGATACTTCATGTGAGTGAAAATAGACGAGTGAGCAAAAGATTAATAATAACGTATTATTGCGGGTTTTATTTGACACAACTCGTCTACATCGCCCCAGCTCGCCGTGGCGCTTTGCATCACTTCGGCGCACCAAAACCAATGTTCCTGGGTTCGAATCCCGGTTCTCGATTTTGTGGGATTGTTGGTTGGTTGTTTAACGCTGCACTCAACAATATTCCATAAATGATCAGGTTCTTTTGGGTTCCCTTAACAACGCTATATAAGGACAATCTGCACCCCAAGCCCATTCATCGATATGTTGGTATGGTAAGTACAGGAGTACTGATACCGGGATGAATGCCGGTTGGTTAGTTGGTTTGTTGTTTTGAAGCCGCACTCAGCAATATTCCAGCTATATGGCGGCGGTCTGTAAATAATCGAGACTGAACCGGACAATCTACTGATCAACAGCATGAGCATCGTTCTACGCAACTAGGATACGATGACATGTGCCAACCAAGTCAGCGAGCCTGACCACCCGATCCCGTTGGTCACCTCTCACGACAAGCAAAGGTTAGGGACCGTTCCCAATTTATGGCTAGGGGGCTGATGATGATTTTAAGAGGTGTGTGTGTGTGTGTGTGTGTGTGTGTGTGTGTGTGTGTGTGTGTGTGTGTGTGTGTGTGTGTGTGTGTGTGTGTGTGTGTGCGTGCGTGTGTGTGTGTGTGTGTGTGTGTAGGGGGGTGAGAGATGGGGGCACCAATTTTGCTCTGGGGAGCTAGGAGGATCAATTTTGTACGCACATATAGTACTGGGAGGGGGCAGCAATTTTGTACATGATATTATATTTAAAAAGTATGCTTAGAAATTATGGGAAGGGGGTGTCATTGATGTTGTACATGACATGCACGGGGGGCACTTATTTTGTACATAATTTTTTTAGGGGGGGGTTGGGGGTGGCCCATTCACATTGCACAAGCTTCACCATAAAAATCATCATCACACCCCCTAGCCATACATTTTGTACGGTCTCTTACTGAAGATCAATTCTAACCCGGATAATGGATAATCACGGGTATGTGTGGGTTTTTTATCACCATGGATTCTTCAAAGTGGTAAACGTCTGTGGCCTGCATTACTTCGGGATTACCACCCACTGTATGCTGCCGTGTCTGGAATGCTGTCCAACTCACTCATACTTGCATATCAAGTAAAATAATAAGTAAATAATCTATTTCTAACTGTAAACTCGACATTTCAAGTCAGTGAAATATAATATAATGACAAATGTGTTGCAACAAATGAAAAATAAACTTGTTCTTTGTTTGTGTTGTTTGACACAAGCAGGATAACAATCGATGCACTTACGTTCCATGCAACTGAACGAGTGATCCGATATCCAATTTTTGAAAATAAGCATTTATAGTATAAAAAGCCAGTTTAGGCCATTTCCATCTACCCAATGGTCATTGTGTTCTGATGCCACTTTTTTTTAAAGCCAGGCGCTTAGCAAGCCATTTTTTTCGTGTAAGCCTGATAGATTACAAAGCTTTATATTCAGATGGTAGTGTGGGCTTGTCCAACCTTTTTAGCAACAATCACGTGTAATGGTAGCTACGCCTCTGAAAACAACCGAAACAAAAACCAGGTTGTTGAGGAAGAATGTCGTGGAACTATGACAGACAGAGTTGTCTCCCATGATATCTTCCCCCCAGTACGCAGTGTGTATACCCTTATCCCCAATCCTCGCAGAGTTACAGAATGGTTTGCAATGAATGTTGCATGTGCAAATATAGAAATTCACAATGAAATAATGATAATGCACTACGTGCACACAGTAGAAACAAAAATGAAACGGGGATACAATCAAGAAATCCCAGCGGGCTACACACAGTTCAGTTCAAAGAAATTTTAGAATTTAAGATGTTTTAATCCCGCCATGTCACGAACTGCTCAGCTTGCACAGGGAAGTAAGGAACATCAAACAAATAAAAGGCCCCATGTCGGTGGTGCATATACAATTACCTGAACATTAATCTCCCCTCATGCACGAGTTATGTAACATGCGCAGTGATCCACATCCGGGTGTCTTGTTCACGTTCAGATGGGCATGACATCATTTCGCATAGGTTGATGTCACGACCGCTGACAGTAAGAAAATTTGAATTTTTAAGGATATTTTCACGATAAAGTTTTATTATATATTTCAAGTCATGGGGTTTCATCTCCATAAGGGGGCGGTGGGGTAGCCCAGTGGTTAAAGCGTTGGCTCGTCACGCCGAAGACCCGGGTTCGATTCCCCACATGGGTACAATGTGTTAAGCCCATTTCTGGTGTCCCCCGCCGTGATATTGCTGGAATATTGCTAAAAGTGGCGTAAAACTAAACAGTCTCCATAAGATCGGATATATGTGCAGTACCGAATGTGAGATTGGTCTGGGGTCGAACCTCGAGCCCAGGTGAACCGACGCTAACGCGCTGAGACACCATGCTTCAGTTTAGCTTAGATAACTTTCTCTCTCAGACACTCTGTACATCCTCCGGGCTGGCCGGTCCTTGTTTTACCCTTAATACCGACCTCCTGACATAGGAGGAGCGACGGGGAAGCCTAGTGTTTGAAGTGTTTGCTCGTCACGCTAAAGACTGGGTTCGATTCCCCACATGGGTTCTATGTGTGAAGCCCATTTCTGGTGTCCCCCGCTGTGACATTGCCAAAAGCGGCGTAAAACTAAACTCACTCACTCAGGCATAGGAACCACACGTATCATCTGTACGCATGAAGCAACAGAGATTCGAACTCGTCACAGACACTGTACCCACTCGACCACAGATAACTATCCCATGTGAAAGCCTAAGATAGTTCACAGCACCTGGTAAATGAAAATCAATGTTAATATACGTGTCGGATAATATTGTATCAATAGTCCCGACAGAGTTGCATCCCTTAGTCTGAAATCATCTGCAATGACGCCATGGCGTCTACCAACGAACACTGTTCCTCCGATATACCTTAAAGGCATGGCATTCCACACCACATTTCTCTAAAAATACATAAATGCATTTCTCTCAATAATACTATCAGCCCTCAGGGAAGCTACCATATAATATATTCCCAAAAACATTACGTATTTAGATTACAATATTAAATTAAAAAGTTCGAATGAATCAGTGCAACGTTGCGTTAAATCGACTCTCGCGCCCTCTACAGGCCAAAGATTATTTCAAGCGAGCCCCATAGAGTTATGTCCCTTAGAGCGCTCTTTATGAATATACTACGCGTGACGGTTCCACTACACTAAATCAGAATCATATGCTTCCTGAGAGAGCACCGTATGTAAACAACTGAAGAGACAGTGACTTGTGACAGCTGTGATTGGATGAAATAGTGTAAGATGTTTATACATTTTAAAAGTACCTCCATCCAGTAATTAAAAGTGACCACAATTTTAAGTATTTAGTGCTGTCATTTTTTATCACCATGACTTATGCTTATTGTATGTACAGATATTTTCCAGTAGGTGACATTTGGTGCGGAACTGGGATTGATGTGTTCCGCTTCCTGTGCTCGGACAATGAGCCGGACAATTTGGCCAGAAATAGTGTTTTATTGTAGTTGAACGGCCAGACTGTACCCATGTGTACGTGGAATGGCTGTTGATAGCCTGGATAATTTGTAAAAAAATATAAGGTTACTATAGAAGTCTATGGGAAAACATTTGGTGTTGTGTAACCTAACTTGTGATTGAAACACCGACAACACCGCCTGCGACAGTTTTCGATGTACGGAGCAATTGTTTACATTCCATATGGCAAGACTTTCTGTCTGGCAAGTCGTAAGGGATAATAAGTCTTTTATTGCATCAATGTATTGTATAAGCCAAAATATTGTCGAAAAAGCGTGACATTGTGCCTTTAAAGGTGTATTTTCGGCATGACACTGATCACACTCAGTGCACGTCGTCATCGCTCGACTAACATTCTGTCCGTTGACTGTTTGTTGCAAGACGTTCTGCATTCATGATCAGGGCTTGATGGCTGCGCAGTCACCCACACACCCAGATTATCATACTGACGGAACAATACATTGGGGCGTTCTGTGTGATAAAAGTGCATCTTCGTGCTGTGAACATTGTATAGAGTGACGTTCTTAAATATTTGCTCCTTTTGTAATGCTGTTTTCTTTTGTAATGCCACGTTCCAGAATTTCGATGTGATTGCGTAACACTGTTGATGAGTTTGGATGAAAGCTTAAAAGTAGGTTTTGATGTCATATTGCGCATGGATCCGATCATTGGTGGACCTGTGAAGATCCGGGTTAGAACTGGACTTCAGCAACCCATGCTTGTCTCCCGTGGAGACCCGGGTTAGAACTGTACCCATGCTTGTCGTAAGAGGCGACTGACAATATCGGGTGGTCAGGTTCGCTGACTTGGTTGAAGCATGTTATCGGTTCCCAATTGCGCAGATCGATGCTCATGCTGTTGATCACTGGATTGTCTGGTCCAGACTAGGTTATTTACAGATCGCCACCATATAGCTGTAATATTGCTGAGTGTTGCGTAAAACTAAACCTGTATATAAGGAGAGGTGTGATCCTATCATCGCTGTTACTGTTACCATCACTGCTGCTATGGAGATACAACAGAAATAAGGTCAACTTTTGTTGGTAATAATATATGGAAAATAAACAATCGGCAATTAAATTACAGATCAGTCCATTGTCGGTGCTTGCCGGGCATGTAAAGACAATCGTCATCTCAAGAGTTCACCAGTTTGTGTGTGTTTGTTGTTTAACGCAACACTTAGGTGTATTCCAGGAATACTTCGCCAACTGACGCATGGGGAAGCCTAATGGTGAAAGTGTTCGCTCGTCAAACTGAACACCCGGGTTCGACCATAACTCCCCCCCCCCACAAAACACACACACACACACACACACACACACACACACACACACACACACACACACACACTCACTCACTCACTCACTCACTCACTCACACTCACTCACTCACTCACTCACTCACTCACTCACTCACTCACTCACTCACTCACTCACTCACTCACTCACTCACTCACTCACACACTCACTCACACACATGGGTACAATATTTGAAGCACATTTCTGATGTTGCTAGAAGCGGTTTAAAACCTTACTTACTCACTCGCTCATTACAACACGTCCTCGTTGTTGGGGACCAATTCTGATTATAACACAATCTAAGCTCTCCTTGCAATCGGAAATGAATATACGTCTTTTTCTCTATATCACAACATGTCTATAACACAGAACCTTCATTGAATGATAATATTTCATCATAAGCTATATGACTGATCACGTGTTTCCCTTTACTACAGTTTAACCATTATAGATAGAAGATATTATACCTCTCTACAAACCTCGACATGACCTCATTTGAGCTACCCTTTACACATCAAAGGGTACACATATTTTCCTCAGTTTTAAATCAAGGATTCCACGTGACATATCGATTCAAGTGGTTTGTAAATTCTGCTTTAAAATATCGATGTAGCCCTGTGATCAGAGCGTTCATCTCTCAACATATGTAGATGTGTGAAGCTCATTTCTGGTGTCCTTTTCGTGATATTGCTGAGCAATATTTAGAGACTTCGTTAAACCATTAGGGGGGTGGGTATTGCAGAGAATTTTCATATTGCAATATATTGCAAGAAGGTTTTTTTAACAATAAACTACCAATGATCAAGTTAACGCTTTATTTATAAAGCAAAAACACAACAAAATCACTATGCTTCATTAAGCTTAATAAAAACTTTTAATCATGACAAAATAAGAATAAAGATAATATTTAAATGTAATTTTCACCACGATCATTCCCACCACCATTGCCACAACTGCCACAATCATCAAGGTTTCCGAGTGTTACAAAGTTTTCCGAATACAAGTCAAAATACTGGTTTTCTATCAGCGTATCGCAATACGTATCGTTTTCATGTCTGAACCGGTTAATACCGGTAAACCGGTTATATTGCGCAGCCCTATAAACCATACTCACCATCACATGATATTTGAGACACCATGCAACAATAAGTGACTAATGATACATTTTACGGCCGCTTGGAAAGGCTGGGACATGATTTTGTTTGACATGCACTGATGTTGAATGCAACTACCGGGCAAGAGAAAGTATACTCTTGAAAACTTTATTTGATCTCAGTCACCTTCCCTGCCCAAATGGTCAATACGAGGAGGTAGATACGAGGAGACGTAATAGCCGCTATCGCCTGGCTCCAAGACACAGGCAAATGCTTCAAAGTGGCATACTGTTATGTTCAGTGTGCGAAATAGACACTGGCCCGCTACCCCGTGCTAGTAATTATCCAGTCGGGCCAGTAAATCTCCACAGTCGCTGGCCCGACTGGCAACTGAATTTTCATGGGGTCATTTGTTTTTTATGGTATTTTGACCTATTTGTAATCTATTGCTTAGTTTCTTCATTCAAATTTCGGGCTAGTGAATTGTGGGCTAGTAACTTTCACGCTAGTAACTTTCTAGTAACTTGGCTAGCAAAATTTGGCAACTATTTTGCACACTGGTTATGTTTGTTTCTTCGAATTAGTTGAATTATTTATTCCTTACGCTGCACTGTATCAGATCGACATTGGACTAGACAAACTAGTGGTTGATAGTGTAAGCATCGTTACCAACAATCAACCAATAACGTGCTGGACCGCCTGGTTCATGTAACCGGGACCCCCTCGCTAATGGCGGATTTCAACTCAGCTGAGTCGCACATTGTCATAAACTGAGCTGTATGTTACGAAATGTGTATATATTTGATATGTTGGTGAGACAAGTATCAAACTCCTGATACCGAGAGGACAGCCAGATGACGGGACCAATATTCACAACGCAAACACAAACCTCTACCGTGCCTGTGATACTGGCCGGAGTCAGGAAGGATAGATATACTGACAGGTAAAAGAAAGTACACAACTTGGAGATAATAACAAAAACGACCCCAAATGTTTTCAAACGTCACAAAGATGGAAACAGACCCCGAAAACAAGCTTCAGCTGTGATGCCAGTATAATGCACCACCTTTGTATAACCATAATTGTTTGTTCATTATTAGCCACATCCTTTGTCGGAACCAGTGAAGATCCGGGTTAGAATTGGTCTTCAGTAACCCATGCTTGTCGTAAGAGGCGAATGACGGAATCGGGTGGTCAGGCTCGCTGACGTGGTTGACGCATGTCATGGTATCCCTTCGCATCCATGCTCATACTGTTGATCACTGGATTGTCTGGTCCAGATCATGTACAGACCACCGACAGTTTACTGGAATATTGCTAAGTTAATCAACAAACAACTAACAAACGTTTGTCCGACACGGCCGTGATGCACTTCTCAAACAAAGATGGATGGTCAGTTGTACCACAGACTGTGTACACTGGGAAACATTGTATGTAGGGTATATACACATATCAGACATATGTAGAAGTAAACATGTTCAGGAATATGCGTTTAAATCCCAATCGGAATACACATTTGGGTTGATACACATGGAATTTGATATCTTCTCACAGCATTAACATAACATCCTCCAAGCAATAGCTTTAGACCCACACACACACCCCGCACACACACCCCAAAACCTCACGCGTTAGAATTATGAGACATTGAATGTTTAAGTTTTGTATTTAGGATCTAAACTTATATTTAGAGTATCGGTGCTGTGAGAATTATAGGATATATATATAGCGCACATTTACCCACATGACAGTCCTGGCGGTAGGTGCAGTCAGATACTTTTAAAAAAAATTATTTTGAAGGAGAGATAATTACGCATTCACAACTGTACAAATCTACAGGTAAGACGATATATCGATACGAAATAGATACGAAAGTCACTTTCTAGCTGATCCTCAACTGAACACTTATTGTGACTATCTGTTGTCTTCATGACGTCAGTCTAACGTCTCTGGGCTCCTGTGTGCTACTCTGATATGGCTGTTTGCTGGAACAGGTTGCTCTGACACCATTTATACGTATTCCAAACATACTAAGACAGGTGCAGGTGGGGGCAGGAGTAGGTTGGGAGTGATACGTCAACGAGCGAATACAATAGCGTTCACGTAAACAAGCACACGCACACGTCTATGTTACACGCTTGTGGGTGTTTTTTCAAGGTCATAGTTTTCAACGATATCCCATTTAATATATTATGTACAAATCGTTCTTTGAGATTTTCCAAGAATCTGGTTTTCTGTATTTGACTTCTTTCGACTAGGATATTTGATTTGTTAATGTCATTTATCAACCTATTAACATTCTGCAGAGACGTCAGCCATGAACAAGACCGAGCGACGAGGGATCGGACTTGGAACCAGGAAACCATTTCAGAGATTGATAGTGTGAGCATCGACTTGATGTCCACCATCTGAGTTGATGTCCACCATCTGAGTTGATGTCCACCATCTGAGTTGTTGTCCACCATCTGAGTTGATGTCCACAATCTTAGTTGTTGTCCACCATATGAGTTGATGTCCACTATCTATCTGAGTTGAGGTCCACCATCTGACTTGATGTCCACCATCTGAGTTGTTGTCCACCATCTGAGTTGATGTCCACCATCTGAGTTGATGTCCACCATCTGAGGTGTTTTCCACCATCTGAGTTGATGTCCACTATCTATCTGAGGTGTTGTCCACCATCTGAGTTGAGGTCCACCATCTTAGTTGATGTCCACCATCTGAGTTGATGTCCACCATCTGAGTTGATGTCCACCATCTGAGTTGATGTCCACTATCATCTGAGTTGATGTCCACCATCTGAGTCCACCTATCTCCGCCATCTGAGTTGTTGTCCACCATCTGTTGTCCACCATCTGAGTTGTTGTCCACCATCTGAGTTAATGTCCACCATCTGAGTTAATGTCCACCATCTGAGTTGATGTCAGTTGATGTCACATCATCTGAGTTGATGTCCACCATCTGAGTCCACCATCTGAGTTGATGTCCACCATCTGAGTTGTTGTTGTCCACCATCTCCACTATTCATCTGAGTTGAGTTGTCCACCATCTGAGTTGTTGTCCACCATCTGAGTTGATGTCCACCATCTGAGTTGATGTCCACTATCTATCTCTGAGTTGATGTCATCTGGAGTTGACCATCTGATGTCCACCATCTGATCTGATGTCCACCATCATCTGAGTTGATGTCCACCATCTGAGGATTGATGTCCACCATCTGAGTTGATGTCCACCATCTGAGTTGATGTCCACCATCTAGTTGTTGTCCACCATCTGAGATGTTGATGTCCACCATCTGAGTTATGTCCACTATCTATCTGAGTTGATGTCCACCATCTGAGTTGATGTCCACTATCATCTGAGTTGATGTCCACCATCTATCTGAGGTTGTTGTCCACCATCTGAGTTGATGTCCACCATCTGAGTTGATGTCCACCATCTATCTGAGTTGATGTCCACTATCTGAGTTGTTGTCCACCATCTGAGTTGATGTCCACCATCTGAGTTAATGTCCACCATCTGAGTTGATGTCCACCATCTGATCTATCTATCTGAGTTGATGTCCACCATCTGAGTTGATGTCCACCATCTGAGTCCACCATCTGAGTTGATGTCCACCATCTGAGGTGTTGTCCACCATCTGAGTTGATGTCCACTATCTGAGTTGTTGTCCACCATCTGAGTTGATGTCCACCATCTGAGTTAATGTCCACTATCTGAGTTGATTTCCACTATCTATCTGAGTTGATGTCCACCATCTGAGTTGATGTCCACTTTCTATCTGAGTTGATGTCCACCATCTGAGTTGATGTCCACCATCTGAGTTGTTGTCCACCATCTGAGTTGATGTCAGTTGTAGCCATTCTAAAAACTCAAATATATTTCCCAATAAGTTAGTGATCTTCAAACGGCTGTACATGTGTTCACCGTATGGACCAAAGAAGATCCGGGTAGGAATTGGTCTTCAGCAAACCCATGCATGCCCTAAGAGGCGACTAACGGGATCGAGTGGTCAGACTTGCTGACATGGTTGACACATGTCATCGTATCCAAGATGTGTCGATCGATGCTCATGTTCTCAATTACTGGGCCGTCTGGTCCAAACTCTATTCTTCACAAACTGCATTGAAAAACCTCACTCACTGATTCCCACCAATATGTTTGAGCTAAAAAATAACCAAAACGTTTCTCGAATTCTCTTTTACAGGTACAGGTGTCAAGAAAGAAACGGTTAAATGTCAAGGTCATATCCCTGTCGTGCAACACGCACGGGAGATTGTGATCACAGCGCGGCATACAGAGTGAAGGTCATTTCTAACTGTATTGAGAAATCGTCACGCTCTCCTTGGTATCGAGAGACTGCACATGCGCAATGTGTGTCTTCACCCTTTTGAGTTTGATTTCAATTCATCATGTAAATATCGTCTAAGTCTAAAGTAAGGAAGTCTAAAAGGTTACCTATTCATCCATTTCAAAGAAATCTTTTCACAAGATTCAATCAACGTAACGATTGTTATATGCAGGTGAATCACATCTTCCGGGTTGAAAGAGCACGCGGTTCATCGTGGGAATTGAAAATGCATGCATTATGTGACATTTTTCCTGGATCCTGTTTGCTTGTTGGTTAAGTGAAAACACGCAAACATTCATCTTCGAAGTATTTACTCACCTGAACGTCAATGGCATTATCCCATACAAATCGGGGTATCAGCTTAACAGCAATACGACGGGGTCATTCCGTTTACCCCCCTAACGTAAAGCCCACCATACAAAACAACCTGCTCTCACAATGATGAGATGTTCTGTACACATGGACTTTTTATCACTCGAGATAAGTTTTTAATTACCCACGACCAAAAAGCCAATTTGAACTTCTACAAGAATGCATCAGATTGGCCGCTGTGATGGTGGTATTGTCATGCCGATATGGTGTTGTCCACTACTGAGTTAAACTGTTCACCCGTACCGCCGACGGTCTGGGTTTGAATCCGGACATGGTTACACTGTGTAAAATCAATTTCTAGTGTCCCCAGCCGGGATATTGCTGGAATATTTCTAACAGCGGAGTAAAACACTATCGCTACTGCAATTGCTGTGCCATGCTAACGGAAGGTTGCTACCATAAATGTGAGGTGAGGTGAAATTGGGTTTTACGTCGTGCTTGAGAATATTTCGCTCATATGACGACGTGCATGCGTGTGTATGTGTAGGTGCGGCTGCTTGTACTAGCCCAGACTTAAGCTGGTTTTATAGTGCTAGCTCACTGAGATACCACGCCGCAGTGAAGCATGAATACCCCACTCAGACACATTATACTGACTCCGAGCCGACCAGTCCT
This sequence comes from Haliotis rubra, assembly GCF_003918875.1. Classification (NCBI taxonomy): domain Eukaryota; kingdom Metazoa; phylum Mollusca; class Gastropoda; order Lepetellida; family Haliotidae; genus Haliotis; species Haliotis rubra. The sequence continues at coordinate 582,704 of NW_025767122.1, forward strand.
TGTTGTACCCATTAATGCCGAGCGCCAGGCAGGGACGAACAAGTACCATATTTTAACGTCTTTTAAATGTAGTCACACCATACCACCTTATTTCCTTTGCGATACAACCGCAATTTTAGCATGTTACGACCGAAGTTGTTGGAATGGGGTACCCGGGTGATATTATAGCGTTATACTGTAGTATCAATACATCTGTTAGTACATATGCCTGGTCACCGGTTGCTCTGTCGTCAAAGGCGTAATTTGTTGGCGTCCCTTGCCACGTCTGGGACCGGTGGCAATTGTTTCAGATCCCAGTTCGATCCGATTACGTTTTTCGGTTTCTTAACACCATACCTGTACTTGTGGGTTTGACGAGTGATTGAGTCTAGTTTTACGCCGCTTTTAGCAATATTTCAGCAATATAACGGACACCAGAAATCGGCTTCCGACATTGTGCCCATGTGGGGAATCGAACCCGGGTCTTCGGCGTGACGAGCAAACGCTTCAACCACTAGGCTACCCCCCAAAGTGTTGTGCCACTGTTGTATCTGCTGAAGAATACTATCAGGCGATTGAAAAATACATCTCGCCTGCTCGTCTTAATCGTTCGGTTGGCCCAATGCAGAGTTACCTCCCTTTAGTACCAGGATTCCCTTTAGTTCCAGCTTCACATACACACACATAGAGACACTGAGAAATACCCACACAGATACGCACGCACAGAGACAGATGCGTAACACACACACACAGAGAGAGAGAGAGAGAGAGAGAGAGAGAGAGAGAGAGAGAGAGAGAGAGAGAGAGAGAGAGAGAGAGAGAGAGAGCAAAGTAAAACGTTGAAGGTTACTTAATTCGTATTCTTTCTGAATATATCGATTCTTGGTTCTTCTGTGTTCACTTCAGTCATGTGAAGCCCATTTCCGGTATCCCCCACCGTGATATTGCTGGAATATTGCTAAAAGCGGCATAAAACTCACTCACTCATTCACTTCAGTCAAAAAAGATTTCCAAAGACTTTCTTAGTCTTATCTGAACTAGATAGGTAACCAAGTCACTAAAACAGAAACGTGACTGGTCAAGAAATTAAAGTAAAGTAAAGAGCTTAAAATAAAGTAATATGACACACCTCGATATATCAGTTTACACTCTGCCTGGAAGATGACCTTGACAGCAGCAGTGTTGAGCATGTCGTGTTGTATACGGGACCACGTCTGTTTGTTGTTGTTGATGTCGTTGTTTGATGCTTAAAGCAGCACTCGGCAATACTTTGGTCTTTGAATAATCGTGTCTGTACCAGAGAACCAAGTGACTGACTTCATAAAATCCGATGTACGCTACTGCCAAAAACAAAGGGACTAACGGGATCGGGTGGTCAGACTCGCTGACGTGGTAGACACATGTCATCGTATCCCAATTGCGTAGACTGATGCTCATGGTTTTGATCACTGGATAGTTTGGTCCTGTCTCAATTATTTGCAGACCGCCGCCATTTTACTTGAATATAACAAATCCTGACCAAATGATCCCGTTAGTCGTCTCTTACGATAATCACAGTCGCCACAAATGTTGGTTGCTGAAGACCATTTCCAACACAGATCTTCACGTCAGTTGGACAACGTTCAGTTAAAGTTATACTATACTTACCAAATAGGCTTGATACGGCTTGATCAATGATATGGCATCGTACGTTATTTCTATATGAAATAGACAGCAACTGTCATACTGATCTACAAGCATGACGTATGGCAACATGACGTAATACATTAAGTTAGTACGGCTGCTTTGTTGTTTAACGCCGCACTCAGCAATATTTCAGCAATATGGTGGCGGCCTATAAATAATCTAGTCTGGACCAGACAACCCAGTGATCAACAACGTGAACATCGATCTACGCAATTGGGATACGATGACATGTTTCAATCAGGTCAGTGAACGTCACCTGTGAATAGCCTTTTATTACAAGCATGGCTTGCTGAAGATCAATTCTAACCCGGGACATCACGGGTAGGATACATTTAAGTATACAGCAGATGACGTAATGTTGATCAACAAGCATGACGTATTCTAGCATGACTTGGCAAGATCCAATCGGGTCCATTGTGAAGGTGAAAACATCGTCAGTTATTCCCGCAAGGGAATCTTAGACAAACGCGGTGCATGTGTGGACTCTGGGCGGGATATACTCTCAGGTATTCCTGCTACAAATAGTCTGACAATGACTTTTCACATTTTCCCTATTTTCTTAGCGTTATGTACACGTCTTAAGGAAACCGCCGTCTTGGCTGTGAAAGGCCATCGTGACTCTGATGTTTCCGCCTGACAGCGTACTCGTTACGAGCAAGGTTGTCATTAGAGCTGACTCTCATGGATGTTCTGAACATTAAGTACAATGACGGAATTTTTTCGTACAGACTCAACATCATATATTAAGTAAGACGTTCACCCCCATTGCGTTATCATCATATTGCAGCTCTATCAGCCTACATTCCTCACTCTCTCAGACTCATCGGCCTATATTCCTCAATTTCTCAGTCCTCTCAGCCTATATTCCCCTCTTTCTCAGCTCTGTCAGCCTATATTCCTCCCTTTCTCAGTCCTCTCTGCCTATATTCCCCCTCTTTCTCAGCTCTGTCAGCCTATATTCCTCGGAGTCCCTTTCTCAGTCCCCATCAGCCTATATTCCTCCCTTCCTCAGCTCCATCAGCCCTATAGCCTATATTCCCCTTTCTCAGCTCTCTCAGCCTATATTCCTCCCTCTTTTTCAGCTCTATATTCCTCCTTTCTCCAGCTCCATCAGCCTATATTCCTCCTCTCAGCTCTATCAGCCTATATTCCTCCCTTTTTCCATCAGTCTATATTCCTCCCTACTTTCTCAGCCTCCATCAGCCTATATTCCTCCCTTTCCTCAGCTCTGTCAGCCTATATTCCTCCCTTCCTCAGCTCTGTCAGCCTATATTCCTCCCTTTCTCAGCTCTCTCAGCCTATATCTCCCTCTCAGCTTCAGCTCTATATTCCTCCCTTCCTCAGCCTCTGTCAGCCTATATTCCTCCCTTTCCTCAGCTCCTTTATATTCCCTCCTCTCCCTCAGCTCCCTCAGCCTATATTTCCTCCCTTCCTCAGTCCTCCATCAGCCTATATTCCCTCCTTTTTCCTCAGCCTCTATATTCCTATATTCCTCCCTTCCTCAGCTCCCATCAGCCTATATTCCTCCCTTCCTCAGCTCTGTCAGCCTATATTCCTCCCTTTCTCAGCTCTGTCAGCCTATATCCTCCCTTTTCTCAGCTCTGTCAGCCTATATTCCTCCCTTTCTCAGTCAGCCTATATTCCTCCCTTTCTCAGCCTCCATCAGCCTATATTCCTCCCTTCCTTTCTCAGCTCCTATCAGCCTATAGTTCAGCTCCTAGCTCCTGTCAGCCTATATTCCTCCCTCTCAGCTCTCAGCTCTATATTCCTCCCTTCTTAGCCCCATCAGCCTATATTCCTCCCTTCCTCAGCTCCTTCTCAGCCTCTCAGCCTATATTCCTCCTTCAGCCTATATTCCTCCCTTTCCTCAGCTCTATCAGCCTATATTCCTCATCAGCCTCTTTCTCAGCTCCCCTTTATCAGCCTATATTCCTCCCTTCCTCAGCTCCATCAGCCTATATTCCTCCCTTCCTCAGCCCTATAGCCTATATTCCTCCCTTTCTCAGTCCTCTCAGCCTATATTCCTCCCTTCCTCAGCCTCTATCAGCCTATATTCCTCCCTTTCTCAGTCCTCTCAGCCTATATTCCCCTCTTTCTCAGCTCTGTCAGCCTATATTCCTCCCTTTCCTCAGTCCTATCAGCCTATATTCCTCCCTTCCTCAGCTCCATCAGCCTATATTCCTGTAGTAACAGCCTTTGCTCACCAGTTCAGCCAATATTCATCCCTTTCTCTAAGCCCCTTCTAAGCCGACAGACCATACTCAACCATTGTTCCTATATGGAATTTCTAGTCCCTTTTTCAGAAGTTTATTCCAGGAAGCCTTTGCTGGGGCAGCCTAATGGAGCAAAGCGTTGGCTCGTCACGCCGAAGACCCGGGTTCGAATCCCCACATGGGTACAATGTGTTAAGCCCATTCCTGGTGTCCCCCGCCGTGATGTTGCTGGAATATTGCTAAAAACGGCGTAAAACCAAACTCAGTCAGTCAGTCAGTATTCCGGGAACTAAGTGTCAGTGTACTATTTGAGGAAATGAAACTTTTCTTCTGTTCGTAGGGTTTCGATTACATATCGAATCTCTATAACAGACAGTGAAGAGTGTCTGTAAACACAAGTGACTGAAAGAATTAACAACAATCCACTCCTTCGGGTAGGACGAGGCACAGTCAACTGCAGGTCTATCACACATATTCAATGATTCCCATACTTTTCTGAGTAGTAGGGGCGACGGGGTAGCCTAGTGGTTAAAGCGTTGGCTCGTCACACCGAAGACCCGGGTTTGATTCCCCACATGGGTACAATGTGTGAAGCCCATTTCTCGTGTCCCCCGCCGTGATATTGCTAAAAACTCACTCACTCTGAGTAGTAGGCATAGTGTGTGAATAACCTCTGCAGCACGAGGTTCAAAGTTGGCACTCCTGTCTAGAACGATGGTACGTTGCCATGTTTGCGACCGTCCCGGATCTTTGAGTTAATGAAGTACGTTTTTGTCCTCAGCGACGTATCCTGAGGCGAGCAGAGCTGGAGTTTCAGCAGATGTCATGAATGTCAGGTCCTGTTGTCAGCGAATGTTTTAGAAGAGTCCCTAGCTAAACCGCCGGACAAAAAGTAAGTATACACTTAAAAACAGGACTTAACCAAATGATTACAACACCTTAAAACGTCAAAACGCCACAAACTTTAAACACTGTCACCAAAACACTACAAACATAAGGTCCACGACACTATGATGAACGTATAAAATACATCCCCATCGAATATTGTTTGGTAAAGGTTTAGCTACCATCCAGCATAGATGCATACTTTCTTTTATCGTGAGGCTAACTTAATAAATATATTGTTAAGTCATAACGTGTAAATTCATCTCTTACTTTTGATCCAGCAGGTCTATATTGAAATAATGTGGTTTTAATAAAAAATTGGTTTCAACGATATAACTACCAATTGTTTTGATAAAACACATAAGTGAGGTAGGTGAAATTGGGTTTAACGTCGTGCTTGAGAATATTTCGCTCATATGACGACGTGCATGCGTGTGTATGTGTATGTGCGGCTGCTTGTACTAGCCCAGACTTAAGCTGGTTTTATAGTGCTAGCCCACTGAGATACCATGCCGCAGTGAAGCATGAATACCCCACTCAGACACATTATACTGACTCCGAGCCGACCAGGCCTTGTTGTACCCATTAATGCCGAGCGCCAGGCAGGGACCAACAAGTACCATATTTTAACGTCTTTTGGTATGACGCGGTCGGGGATCGAACCCGCGACCTTCTGCTCTCCGGGCGGACGCTCTAACCACTACACCACGGAGGCGGTCAAAACACATAAGTACATGCATTGAGCATAAAAAATGGTACAAAACATAAATTGCTATCTATAAGACATTTTCATGATCAGGTAACCATTAACAGTATACAAAGTAACATATGATCCCCGGGGAGTTGAGACAGATAATACGATGTGCCGCTTGAGATTGGCATCCAATGATCGAGGGTAAAACAAAGCGCCTTTGAACATCTGAGCTGGATATTGGCGCTATACAAATATTATCATAATAATAATAATATTTAAACATTGAAAAAGACTCTAAATGACCTTTAACTCAAAGTCTTTAGACATAGCACATAGACCAGTTTACGACTCCATCTAAAGAGATTTTAGAGTCAACATTAGATACATATACATAGTAACATACCACACCCTGTCAACAAGGTTTTGGCAACCACCAAACATCACTAACTTCTTGATCTGCATATATAAAGGCATACTTTAAAAAATGACGATTTCGCAAGATTTACTTAGAAACGTATAGTTTATTTCGTTGAGTATCACAATGAATATTTATAATGTTTGTGATATTCTCGAGTGTCTAAGTATAACTGCTTCCATCCAATGACGTTATTCAATGTTTGGCCAGCTGACGTTCAGATGTGGAAACACTCCCTCAAAGCAAACAACCCACCTTCTCATCGACGGACGCTACCCGACAGGAATTAGGTAAGAAATTGCTTGGGATGCTTTGAAGATTATTGCCTCCTGCGAGGAGTAGGGGTGTTTTGCTTGCTGACTGTTTGCACCAGGGAGACGAGTGTTGACAATGTATCCACGTCTAAACAGAAATCAGGGACAATTAGTGAAAATATCTGCCCTAACCCGACAACCCTGAAATCAGAATTTTTTTCTCGGTCTCCGGAACCATGGCGAAATTAGGTCACTAAGACCCCAGGAAATGATAAAGTCACGTGGTGGTGGTTAAATGTCACGTGATATAAAGGCAAATGTCACATGTCTGTACAAATATCATGTCTTGAAATTGAGGATTGAGAATGGGTGGACCAACATCCAGCGTGGCTGCCAAAAACATAGCCCACGGCCTTGACCTACTTAAATAGATACCTTGCACTGTGACATTAAATTCTGTATTTACATTCGAAGGGCGTGCTGAATAAATATTTTCATCGGAGAAAAGATCTGATTCGCTTACAAGAATTCAGTGTTTGCATATGTTCTTGACAAATGTCAGCGGCTGATGATAATATGAGGCTGTTTGAACCACCCAGACATATATCTGGCGGTGCGTATTTCCGGAATGTGATGTAGATTTAAAACCTTTGCATGTTGTCTTTTATTGTTTGAGAAAATTGACTTTGTTCTGGGGTATTGAGGTACAGGCTTAGTCGAAAGTATGTAACAAGGGTTAGTGAGTGAGTTGGGTTTAACGGCTCTTTTAACAGTAGTCCTGTTGTCTTATGGCATGCCAGCTTAATGATTACTACACTAATGACAGAAATAACCTTCAATTGTCTGTGCCGATTACACTGTGTGGTTAAACGTCAGACGTGTGCGGTGTTGTTAAATGTTTGATCTCTGCACACTGTTGTTACACGTTTGATCTCTGCACACTGTTGTTACATGTTTGATCTCTGCACACTGTTGTTACATGTTTGATCTCTGCACATTGTTGTTAAATGTTTGATCTCTACACACTGTTGTTACATGTTTGATCTCTGCACACTGTTGTTACATGTTTGATCTCTGCACACTTTTGTTAAATGTTTGATCTCTGCACACTGTTGTTAAATGTTTGATCTCTGCACACTGTTGTTACATGTTTGATCTCTGCACACTGTTGTTAAATGTTTGATCTCTGCACATTGTTGTTAAATGTTTGATCTCTACACACTGTTGTTACATGTTTGATCTCTGCACACTGTTGTTACATGTTTGATCTCTGCACACTTTTGTTAAATGTTTGATCTCTGCACACTTTTGTTAAATGTCTGATGTCTGCTCACTGTTGTTACATGTTTGATCTCTGCACACCGTTGTTAAATGTCTGATCTCTGCACACTGTTGTTACATGTTTGATCTCTGCACACTGTTGTTAGATGTTTGATCTCTGCACATTGTTGTTACATGTTTGATCTCTGCACACTGTTGTTAAATGCACTACCTCTGCACACTATTGTTAGATGTTTGATCTCTGCACACTGTTGTTAGATGTTTGATCTCTGCACACTGTTGTTAAATGTTTGATCTCTGCACACTGTTGTTAAATGTTTGATCTCTGCACACTGTTGTTACACGTTTGATCTCTACACACTGTTGTTACATGTTTGATCTCTGCACACTGTTGTTACATGTTTGATCTCTGCACACTGTTGTTGCATATTTGATCTCTGCACAATGTTGTTACATGTTTGATCTATGCACACTGTTGTTAAATGTTTGATCTCTGCACACTGTTGTTACATGTTTGATCTCTGCACACTGTTGTTAAATGTTTGATCTCTACACATTGTTGTTAAATGCATTATATCTGCACACTGTTGTTAAATTGTTTGATCTCTGTATGATCATAGCATTTCTTTATTGTATTTTCTCGCAGTGAGGTGACACGTATGATCTCTGCATGTCGATTTCTACACAGTGTATTAAATACAGGTTTCCTAATGTCTGCTACTGTCCCTACAACATGTTGTTAAATGTACAAAAGTTACAAAATGCTCTCTCCCCACACAATGTCCCTTTTTTACAATCCATTGATATACCAGCGCTCAACATGAATCAAACCCAGACTTGTCAGGACGACCCAACACTGTAACCATTTGCCCACCCTACCTCCTCCTTACTGTTGGCAGCTTCTCAGTCTAGACTGATTTACGTAATGCTCCTAAAATAGAAGCAAATTACGTCTCCCGCCGCTGAAGAGCTGACAGTATTTACCCTCGCTGTTATTCACAGACAGAACACATGACAACCATCCTCACTTGTTTGTGTTCAGTTACTTATTTCCTGAGTACTGCAGTGTAACAAGATTGGGGGTTTGAATGAACAACTCACTGTTGCCATGCAAGTGCAGTCACCACCTCACTGGCTGACTTCCATACTCTAATCCCATTTCCAGCCCTGAACCAACAGTGTGATGCCCGGGCAAGTTGCCCCCCGTTGAGATCCATGCAGGTATACTTCACCTGTGACAGGTGCACCTTTCAATTGTTTTTAATCTTGTCAGTTCACAACAACAGGTCCGTACTCATGAAGGCCGTGGACAAGATCTGTTCTGTCAAGCAAAAACATCGCTCATATTTAAACTGATGAGATAAGGAGGCCAAGGGTTGGATCCTTGTTTGATTCCACACATGTGATTGAGAGAAGACCGTTCCTGGTAATACGTATTGATGGGATATTGCTGTAAGACGCATGGGGACGGTGGGGTGGTCCAGTGGTTAAAGCATTCGCTCGTCATGTAGAAGACCCGGGTTCGATTCCCCACATGGGTACACTATTAAAGCCCATTTCTGGTGTAAACCAGCAGTGATTTTGCTGGAATGTTGCTAAAAGCGGCGTAAAATTGACCTCACTCAATTAATGAATCAATCACGCGTGAAACAAAGCTTACTCTCTGTAATGTGGCGCACACTGTCGATGGGGGACTCACCGGCTGGTATGGATGCATGCTTATCATTTTCGCGAACACCGGGTGTCATTACTGATTTCCATTTACCGGTTGACATTTTTCACCGTTATTTTGTCATTTACTTCCAATGGAATCTGTTTTAGAGGATACCAAAGTCATAATATTTTCTGAAGTTGACTGTTTAGACGTATACAAAACAACACAAAGGTATATTAAAATGAATTCAGGATAATGCATCGCTTAAACTGTAAACAATATAAAAGCTGTGTGATAAGTAATAATACAGGCTTAACCCCCTGGATGCCGAGGGATATTTTTTCAGGCGCACATTTTCATAAGGTTTGAAAAGTGAACGTTGAGCGAGAATTGCGCTCGCGTGGTCGATGATCTGCGTACGGCTATAAAATTACACAGAAATGTAGAATATTTCTAAATAAATATGTCAATATTAATAACAATACAGATAAGTTCGGCAAGCAATAAAACGGTAAGTGAACAAGGTTTAGTGTGTGGTTAATGTTATTATTTCTCAAGGATAATATACTGTGATAAAAATGTGCATAAGAGGTAACATTGTAGTCAATTACTTTATTTTACTTTTGAATATCAGAACAAAACACTGAAACTTTTAAAGTTGTTTATTGGCCTTCTTCGTCAGTTCACAAATAGTGCCAAGTCCATATCTGGTGTCCCCCACTTTGATGTTGTTGGAATATTGCTATATGACGTAAAACCATAGTCACTCACTCACTCACTCACAAATAAAAGAAGTGCATACGTTTAGTTGAAAGAAAATCTGAAATGCAGTGGGTGGTCGTGATCCTTCTTTGATCATCGTCTAACGCTGATGAGATGCAAACAGATTTATGGCTTAAACTTGAAGAGGTTGCATAAATATCATGATCTGTCTCATAAATAGAATTCTTATTCTGACAGATATTAATATTTGAGTGTCTACTCGCAGGTGTAGCTGTCCTTCAAGCAGATTCTTGAATTAAGATGTTTGTTGACATGAATATGCGCTGATATGGGCGTTGTGACCAAACATTTCAATATCAGATGTTTACGCTGAAACTAAATTCCTGAAATGTCCTTTTGATCCTTCCCTTGATTATCATAATTATAATACTGTTGTATTCATGCGATGAGACCCATGAAGATTCGGGTTAGAATTGATCTTCAGCAGCCCATGCTTGTCGTAAGAGGCGATCGGTTGGTCAGGCACGTTAGGTTGGCTGACACGTCATCGTATCCCAGTTGCGCAGACCGATGATCATGCAGCTGATCACTGGATTGTCTGGTCCAGGGGTTCAGGCTACAATAGTGCTGAGTGAGGCGTTAAACAACAAACGAACACACAGTTTGGAAAGCTTTGTATATTATAGTAATGCTCATAATACAGTGGAAGAGGATCTTTTGAGGGTCGAGTAGTTAAAGCGTTCGCTCACCACATTTGTCAGGGTTCCATTCTCAACATTGTCAGAAATGCGTCATACAACATACCCTTCTCACTCACTAATATCAGGGACCCATGAAGATCCGGGTAAGAATATTGGTCTTCAGCAACCCATATTTGTCGTAAGAGGCGACTAACGGGATCGGGTGGTCAGGCTCGCTGACATGGTTGACACGTGTCATCGGTTCCCAATTGCGCAGATCGATGCTCATGCTGTTGATCACTGAATTGTCTGTTCCAGACACGATTATTTACTGACCGCCGCCATATAGCTGGAATATTGCTGAGTGCGGCGTAAAACTAAACTCACTCACTCACTCACTAATATCAGGATGTTTGTGTGGAGCGATGAAACGCGTAAATGTAACACAGCTTTTTCAGTTATATCACTGTGTGATGCAGATCTTAAACGATTTAGACATAAGATGCACAAATTCTTAAAACAATGGATTAGTGTAGAAATATTTTTCGTTTTTTTGTAGCCGTAGTGCTGAATATAAATTACAAGTATATAAGTAAGAAATGACATTCATTTTCAAGGAAATTTAAACCTACTTTTTGGCATTGTGAGCATAATGCGTGGGCTTCTGTATTAGTATAACGTCCAGATTCGATCCTAAGTTAATGGCAGCTGCAGCGGAATCTTGTCAACGTTTCTTCATAGGTCATCGTAACTATTTGCTGTAGGTAAGTTCCTATATCTAGTACTAATTTCAATTTTGAATATGTTTAGAATTTTTAGATATGTTTGTAAGCCACCCTTGTTGACCACTGTCCATCATTAGTTGTTTAAATTGTGAGATGAATATTTGCGGACTTTCTGCATCTTGTATTATCCAGGCGTAGCCAAATCAATATTTGAAGAGAATGTGGACTGAGGCTTACAAACCTAGAGTCATATTCAGGGCGAATTGGGATTCGAACCCATGATCGTAAGGTTTCTTGCAAGCCTAAGGGACGCAACTCTGCATAGCTAATTGTGGCGCCAACAAGTGCCATGTATTTGTTTAAGGCTGCCAGATTATTTTACCTGAGGTGGGACATTAGGATATCATGTAAAAATGATTGAACTATGGAATAGTCGGTGCAAAAGAATACCCATTCGTGACTATCTTCAGATCCTCAAATTCCGTTAGATGTAAAAGGAAAAATAGCTGTAAAAATAATGGAAATATATCCCTAAAAGTGAACATTCTGGAAAAAAAGGAGATTATACGTCTTGACCTGTGTCCAAAAGAAATCACCTTGGCAGATTTCCTCATGAAAACAAGCCATCGGGCAGGAACAAACAGGAACATCGACGAAAGTTTTTGACCCACTCGTCATTAAGGTTGACCTTGAGTACCCGGATGTAGATGTGGGTTGGGCTAGACGTGGGAGTCAGAGAAAGACTGTTTGACTTTGACTTATCGAAAACACGAGCACCGCCGAGCGTGTCTCCAAGGCGACACTGAGTACTCCCGTACAAGACGCACATACAATGTGCTGCTCCCATTGCAAATATACCCCAATGGACGTGAAGCCAACTCTTGAAGGTGACGGGATATGTTCAGACGTCAATATAACGAAAAGTAAAACCATTTGACTCCTGAGATTGAACAATGAGGCTTGACTCAGATTTACAATGATCTCGGCTCTTAGTAATAGGATGTTTGTGATAACTCTGCACTCAGCTTCAGTCACGTCCAGAACTATGTACTTCTCAAAGCAGTAGCTTTAGCGACAGGGATGGGCCTGGCAACGTTTCACAGCCATGTTTCAACTTCATATCACGGCTGAGTTAGAAGTAAAAGTAACCAGTGACTCCGACATATATGTTTCACATGCAGATATACTGAGGGAAACAAATAAGTTAACACATTAAAGCACAAGTGTTCCTCTATTTTTTTGTAGGTTTTGTATCGCACAATATGAGAATAAATGGAGGAACACTGAGATGAAGTGGTGTTCCTTTATTTGTTGCCTTCAGTAACTATACAGAGTGACACAAACACCCGGAATATTGTATGACAAGAGGGACTGCTTCAACTTTTCAATAATCAAATTTCCCCTCATGTCTGGAAATATTCCATCAGCTTATGCCACCGGTGTCTACGTTTCACAATTTCTGCATTACAGTTAGGAACTGTTTTCTGTGAAGGCTTCAGACAGCACAAAAGGCCATTCACTGAGAACATTCAACTTGTTAGCAAACAATTGACTTGCCTTTGCATGTGTTTATGACGGGTAACGGAACCGTAATAGAGCGACAAAACCCTTTCCACATCCATAAGAAATCTCTGCTAAAAGAAAAGTCTACTGTACAATTGTCACTATATCATGAGTATATATTTGTTTCAGCAGTATTACAGCTGTACGATTGTACACCATTGTATACCATTTCGCAATAATTCCGTATGACAATGGAAGTATTTACATTTATTATTACCTGCATATAACCTTGTATATAAGTATATATGCTAGTGTATCATCTACCAGGTCAATGTGTGAAGCCCATTTCTGGGGTCCCCCTCCGTGATATTGCTGGAATATTGATAAAAGGGGTGTAAAACAATACCCACTCACTCACTCACTCTACCAGGCGTGTGCAGCATGCGGGCATATGGATGCAGAGGAGTTACACTCTGTCGTATATTTTCATATCAATATCCCGTTTAAGAACCTTTCTGCACCAGGATCGTACTCGTTTTTTGTGGTTTTTTTGTTTAACGTCTTACTCCAATTATTTAAGCAGTAGGTGTATCTGAACTATGACCATTCAAGATTCATCATCTGCCCATGTCTTGGTTGACGAGGATACCCACGACAGTAAAGCACCTTTCTACACAGCCTCATAAACTAAATGCATAAATGTCACGCAGGCAGTCATTGCCAACGTCAGTTTGCCGTCAGACGGTGGTTGCAGAAACCGGCCGCGCATGATGCATCCGTTCTGAATCCGACAACGACGTGATGAGACGTCACGTGTTGAAGGTTCTGAGAACCCCATGATCATTATCCCCTTTTACTGAGCCATGTCTGACAGACTCTGGCTGTAAATTGTAATGCCTTTTAATATTTGAGTTGATGGCTGTCACAGAAGATTTTTAAAAATGTGTATTTATGATGACGGTTTTGCATTGACGCATAATGTTCTGACCACTATAGGTGATATATTTTCCATGACACGTAATTCAACAGTTTCACTCCTTGCAATGAATTTGGTATTTTAGCCCCAGAACAGGAATAATTTAATGGTAATACGGTGTCCTCCAGACATCCACAGGCACATAATCACTGATATAATTATTGATATGACGATACGTTGCAAGGTAGAAAATGTTCGAAATGAAGCCCTCATGTCATCTGTGTACAGAAGTGTAGTAGTAGTCGTAGTCGTAGTCGTAGTCGTAGTCGCAGTCGCAGTCGTAGTCGTTATCGTAGTAGTCGTAGTGGTCATAGTCGTAGTCGTGGTCGTGGTCGTAGTCGTGGTCGTGGTCGTGGTCGTAGTAGTCGTCATCGTAGTAGTAGTCGTAGTAGTCGCAGTCGTAGTCGTTGTCGTAGTAGTCGCAGGTGTGGTCGTAGTAGTCGTAGTAGTCATAGTCGTAGTGGTCGTACTCGTAGTCGTGGTCGTAGTCGTGGTAGTCGTAGTCGTAGTTATAGTAGACGAAGTCGTAGTCGTAGTCGCCGCCCCTTATCCTGTGATGCCGGGTTAGAATCCCTAATCGCCATGTTTCACACGTGTATTTGCTTTGGAATTTTCCTCTACTATAACCTAACATGGCATGAGATAACTAAGTAATGTTCATTGCGGCATAAATGAAATTGATAACGGTTCAAACGTCACTCACTTTAGTGGGTTGAATGAATGTAAATATAAATGGCTCTCCGCAAATATACGGCGATATTATGTGACCTGAAACGGGACTGTACACACCAATCCTTATTTCAGCCACTGAATGCCAAGCCCATGCGGGGTGACAAAAAAGTACGTTTTAAAATTATTTGCTATGACACGACTAGGGGACGAGACCACGATCCTCCGCCATCTACACCAGAATACACTAACAAGTATTGCATACATTCATTCATGAAGCAATGGATGCTGGATGCCACGGTTGCTTCTCTCATTGCGTCTGGGGGACCGTCATGAGACCGTTGATTGTGTCGGTAATTGAATGTAACCCCCCAAACGTGTCGTCAAATAAACCTGTGTCCCAGTCGAGCCCCATCAACCCATGTTATTACTTTCCATCCCTAAACATTAGTAGGGGAATGAGTTTTATGTTCGTGTTTTACCGTGTACCTGCGTGGAATAGCTAATGAGCCCCCCTGCCAGGAAGCAGGTGCTTCAACAGACTTGTGCTCCTCGCATACAAACTACAGCACAGTTTGCCCCCGGATTAACACCGAGGAGGGCTGTGTGCTCTGCATGATTCGGGGGAAGAGAGTAAATACTGGCATCTTTACCCCACTGATTGGGAAGAGACAAGGGGAGTTCCTACCCCCGCTGCTTTTCATATTATACAACAAAAAATTCCCTGCCTTGTAGGAAACAATCAATTTCCTCGTTTAATGGTGTAGAACGAACTGAGAAACATCTTGTACAAGCTATAAATGTGTCACGTGATGCGTCCAGCGTGTCAATGTACATGCAAAATAGAGAATCATGGCAGTGAGAAATCGAGGTGTTCAAAATGCAGTTGTCATTGTCTTGCTTTGCACTCTTGAAGGAATTTTGAACCATGATCTCTTCTGTACAAATGCATACGCTATTTTTATGACATGCAAGGCGTCAGTATCAAGAAGTCTAGTGATATGATGCCGGGTAAAGTTCAAGTTTGCAAAAACACGGAGAGAAAAAGTAGGAAAAGGACTGATGACTACAGGCTAGAGAGGTCAGATCATGGTCTATTGTGAATCACCAGGATTAATCATATATTTGGACTAATGCACTCAATCACATTGATCATGTGATACGAATATCCAGGCTTTGCACAGACATTGAAATGTTTGTACTAGATATTACACTTGTCAGTCTAATACCTATTTGTATTTGGAAAACGTATTTCATGAACACCATCCTATCCATTCTCCTATTCCGCTAATTACCTCTGCTTGTCGTTTAATGCAGAAACCCACCAGATTCTCCAGTCGTTATAATATGCAGAAACCTGCTTCAAACCAGTGAAAGTACGTTTTACATTACCCTCTGCTTGTCGTTATAATATGCAGAAACCTGCTTCAAACCAGTGAAAGAACACCATCCTATCCATTCTCCTATGATCCCTATCCATTATTCAAACCAGTGAAAGAACACCATCCTATCCATTCTCCTATGATCCCACCAGACCCAGTGGTACGTTTAACATTACCCTCTGCTTGTCTATGAAAGAACACCACCCTATCCATTCTCCTATGATCCCATCACTGGATAAACTGCTTAGTAAAGGAAACGATTGTGATGAGCTTTACAATACATAAACAGAGGGTATGTTTTTTAAAATAGAAATCAATAATAAACAACTTCATATAAAATGTCTTTAGTTTGGCATCATTTATAGCTGAGGGTGGTTGTGTGGCGGGGTGGAGGGGTGGTTGAGTTGGACTCCAAAACCTCTGTAAGGCAAAGCAAGATTCTATCTGCACAATGGTTCCAATGTCAAACCCATTTCTGGTGCCCAGGTGCATTGCACAACTATTGCTGCAAGTGACATACGTCCCTCTCTACAGTTAAATGCCACATCAGTATGTTCTCACTGACATCAGCAAGGATCGTGAGTGATTTCATCATCTGTGGGGACAGTGAGGTAGGCTGCGGTAGAGTTAGCTCGCCGGGCCGATTAACCGGGTTCTATTCCAAATTTTGGTAGAATACATGAAGCCCATTTCTGGCGTCCCTTACTGTAATATCGCTGTGATATTACTAAAACACAACCACAACCACCCATCCCACCTTGCAAACACCACACACACACACACACACACACACACACACACACACACACACACACACACACACACACACACACACACACACACACACACACACACACACACACACACACACACACACACACACACACACACACACACACACACACACACACACACACACACACACACACACACACACACACACACACACACACACACACCCTCTTCGCCTGTCAATACGTGATTGCCATAACACGTGCTCCTCTTGCGATGTCAAATGTAGGCCATTAGCCTTGTCGCATTATATGTATTGTCAAACATTACTGCAATGCTAAAGCCCTAAATGATGCAAGTCTGGATTTCTTCAGGCTGAAACTCTGGTCTCCCTTGGGCTCCTTTTCAGTTTAAATGGGTGTATTTGTTATAATCAAAATTATATATTCAGAGACTAGTACTTCACCCCCGATGTCAATATTTGCCCAGGAGTCTTGCCACATCACATTATTGTTGACGCACATTACACGTCACCTCTGATGTCAATATTACGCAAACAGCCTTGCTTCATTACAGACATTCTTCGTAAGCTCCAGGTTATTCAACTCTAGGCATGATAACGGATTATGTGAATCTCTTATTACATCCTTTTAACATGGCTGCATGACGATTTGGCAGCTTGAGAAACACCTGGTCAAAACTGGACACTTTCAGGTGGAAATATGCTCCGTACATTCGAACCCGTCCCTTAATCACGTGATCGTGTATATGTGTCAGTACACTCGCCTCGTCACGCCACACACAAATAACACTCCGCCACTGAATATAACACCAGCATGGTAAATGTTTCAGGAAGTGGACAGACGTCAATATGAAGTAGTTACATGTGGACGGAGAAAACGAGGTCAGCAGGTCATGTCAAATAGAGCTGCCAGGCTACTCTTTAACATACGAAAATTTGCCATGTTGAACGAGCCTCGATATACGTGTAAAGACAATATGAGCTAGCCAATTGTACTAGCCAGTACAGTTATAGCAAGAAGCCGAACCTCTTTTAAAAGTACAGAATGGCGTAACCAGAATTTTCATTCACTTTGTCGTGCATCACACACACGGCCTTTACCCAAACATCCCCATTGATGAACAGCACCATTCTTTCTATCCACACACTCTACCTATCCACATCTATCTATAAACATCACTGTCCCTAGGCTCCACGCACTGCATCTATCCTCACATCACACCTAGTAAACATCACTGCCCCTAAACATCACTGCCCCTAGGCTCCACACACTGCATCTACCCAAATACCACACCCAGTAAACATCACTGCCCCTACACATCACTGCCCCTAGGCTCCACAAACTGCATCTACCCAAATACCACTACCAGTAAACAACACTGCCCCTAGGCCTACACACACTGCATCTATCCTCACATCACACCCAGTAAACATCACTGCCCCTAAACATCACTGTCCATAGGCTCGACACACTGCATCTACCCAAATACCACTCCCAGTAAACATCACTGCCCATCCTAAACATCACTGCCCATAGGCTCCACACACTGCATCTACCCAAACACCACATCCAGTAAAAACAACACTCCACACCCCTTGGCTCCACACACTGCATCTATCCTCACATCACACCCAGTAAACATCACTGCCCCTAAACATCACTGTCCAAGGCTCCACACACTGCATCTACCCAGACACTCCCAGTAAACATCACTAGACACCACATCCAGTAAACAACACTGTCCCTTGGCTCCACACACTGCATCTGACCTACACCACATCCAGTAAACATCACTGCCCCTAGGCTCCACACACTGCATCTACCCAGACATCACTCCCAGTAAACATCACTGCCCCTCAACATCACTGCCCCTAAACATCACTGCCCCCTAGGCTCCACACACACTGCATCTACCCCACACCACATCCAGTAAACAACACTGTCCCTTGGCTCCACACACTGCATCTACCCCACACCACATCCAGTAAACAACACTGCCCCTAGGCTCCACACACTGCATCTACCCAGACATCACCACATCCAGTAAACATCACTGTAAACAACACTGTCCCTTGGCTCACTGCATCTACCCCACACCCAGACACTGTCCCTTGGCTCCACCTAACACAACACTGTCCCTTGGCTCCACACACTGCATCTACCCCACACCACATCCAGTAAACAACACTGACCCTTGGCTCCACACACTGACACTGACCACAACAGTTTGGTTTACACCACATCCAGTAAACACACTGTCCCTTGGCTCCACACACCAGCAACACCCCACACGGCATCCACACACAGACATGGGCTTCACACATACCCCACACCACATCCCACACCATCCAGTGCAAGCAACACTGAACCCTGACCTCCACACACTGCATCCAACCACACACCACATACTGGTAAACAACACTGTCCCTTGGCTCCACACACTACATCTACCCAGACACCACATCCAGTAAACAACACTGCCCCTTGGCTCACACACAACATCTCCCACACTGTAAACAACCTTTGGCTCCATACACCACATCTACCCCACACCACATCCAGTAAACAACACTACCCCCTTGGCTCCACACACTACATCTACCCCACACCACATCCAGTAAACAACACTGTCCATTGGCTCCACACACTACATCTACCCCACACCACATCCAGTAAACAACACTGACCCAAGTCTCCACACACTACATCTACCCCACACCACATCCAGTAAACAACACTGACCCAAGGCTCCCCACACTACATCTACCCTACACCACATCCAGTAAACAACACTGACCCAAGTCTCCACACACTACATCTACCCTACACCACATCCAGTAAACAACACTACCCCTAGGCTCCACACACTACATCTACCCCACACCACATCCAGTAAACAACACTGTTCCCAGCCTCCACACACTGCATCTACCCCACACCACTCCCAGTAAAGAACATTGCCCCAAAGCTCCACACACTGCATCTACCCCACGCCACTCCCAGTTAGCAGCACAGACACAAGGACACCACCCTACATTCACGTTTTACTGATGTCGCAATAGCAGCCCGCCTACAAGTGCGCAGTTTCGTGAAGCTACTTTAGAATGGCGCCTTTAGAAGACGTCCAAAACACTTGTTGTCGTGCACGTGTGAAGATGTCACCTTCACTAATGACAGGCTTGGCCTTGTAAAGTATCCGATGGACGATGACCTCCATCCCTCCATTGTAGCTTAATGAGCAATGGCTGGTCGACGTGACCAGCAGAGGGCAGTAGCAGTGTGTTACTGAGAAACAATATGTCGATCCTTTCTTTGTCTAATTCATTTAGAATGTATGTAAGGTATGGTTGACTTTTCTGAACCTGCTGTGATCGTGTGAACACAATATCTCCAGCATGTGTTTCCTTGAACTCTAATGTTGAATGCACATCTATGTTTTCACTTGTCTTAGTATTCGTTTCACTCCTTGTATTGTTTAGTGATACTCAGCTGACATAGACTTCAGACAACCTTAGCGCTAAGGTCGCTTGGGACCTGCATTTGGTAGGACATTATTTAGGGTTTGTGGAAGCACAGACAGTGATACTCAAGTTGAAAATTTGAAACAAAAAAAACGATGCAATACATCCAGCAATAATCTCGCGTCACAGACCAACACACAAAGTATCGTTATATGAACCTGTATAGCGACAAACATTATTTTGAAATGTATCAACCTTATGTAACAAACAAAGCAGGAGTGGTTATTTTTAGTTTCGGATGACTGTGCTGTGCTATAACTACTGATAATTGTTTCTCCCTTTCGATGAAGAGAAACTGTAAAACGAGACATGCTTTATTTTGGCGTAGAGATCATACGGTACAAATATGTTGGGTATAAGAGTGCATACATATGACAGAACATGGGCAGTAAACAACATGTTGACATGTCCCAGTTAAATCAAGATGAGGTTCAATTCCCTTGATTGAGAGTAAACCCGTCTATGCTGCTCTGTGATGAATGTTGGTAATGTGTTTATGTAG
Organism: Haliotis rubra; assembly: GCF_003918875.1. Classification (NCBI taxonomy): domain Eukaryota; kingdom Metazoa; phylum Mollusca; class Gastropoda; order Lepetellida; family Haliotidae; genus Haliotis; species Haliotis rubra. Next base: position 603,201 of record NW_025767122.1, read on the forward strand.
GACTGTGTAATCCCGTGGTTGTAAATGTCAGCTTAACACTCAGATCATGTATGACATCTCTGTCACATCGCCATGAAAACGACACGTCCCAGTTTTGTGTGATCTGAGGCATGGCAGTAAATGTAATAAAGGTAAGAGCTGTTTAAGGCTGCAAGTATGAAAGGTATGTTCATAAAACCCTGACAGTGTGAGTGAGTGAGTGAATGAAGTGAGTGAGTGAGTGAGTGAGTGAGTGAGTGAGTGAGTGAGTGAGTGAGTGAGTGAGTGAGTGAAGTGAGTGACTGACTGACTCACTGACTGAGGTGAGTGGATCGGGTGGATCGGGTGGGTCGGTTGGGTGAGTGAGTGAGTGAGTGGGTGGGTGGATGAAAGAGGACGTTTAGGAAGAAGAGGAAGTAAGAGGAGAAGATGGGGAAGATGAAATGAGAAAGCCTCCGGTCGCTGGTGTCAAGGGCAAGATACATTATTCATACCTGCATTATTCATTTTGTTTTCATTTTGTTTATAGATTACCAGTCGAGCACCATATAAAGAAAACATTTCTCAATCAAAAATATTTCACTACAGTAACAGTAGATACACTATATGTAGCCTGCAGAATCTACCCACCCTCACTGGGTAGATAATACTATCAGGGCCCGGGCAGTCCACGGGTTCATAAATCAGATCAGGGTGTGACCGAATTCCTCCCCGCCCTCAAGGATAGGATCAGATTATACGGGTAGCTATCACTGAGGAAAGAAATGGATGCCCCAGATTTAAGTACGGTGTCAGCTCTCATTTCTCCAGTGAGCTTTTATTTAAATGAAGACCAAATACACAGGAGTAGGTAGCCCAGCATATATATATGTAGTGACACAAGCAATGAATAAAACTAAACCCACAAAAAAACATTAACCTCATAACAAATATGAAGCTTTGGATCAGTGCAGTAAACTACGGTTATGTCGAAATAAAAAAGACCACTAATTTCAGTTCTTTACAACCGTCGTTCGCCATAGGCATAATAATAAATAATAAGTGCTTTTGTTATGCGTTATTGTCCATCCGTTGCGCAGACAATCTCACTATTATTACCCCGGAAAACCCAAGCTGCCTGAGAGGCGTTGGAAGGTTATAGTTACATGACTTATTCCACCGGGTACCCATTTTCCGCTGGGCGAACAGAGGCAATTTTGAACAAACTCACTTGCCTAAGGTGAGACCACATGTATCACGTGTGCTTCGTTGTGGGGCAGGACTGAAGTCCTAGAAACTCTCAGGAGTCAAGTTGCCAAACACGGTCACCCATCCAAGAACTCTCCGCTCCCATCGTTGCTTAACGTCAACTGATTTGTGACCTGAGCTCGATACAGAGGACAACATACCAGCACGCATTTCGATATACAGCAAATACCGGGTGCAAAACAGAACAGTTACAGTTCGTTACAAGCGTGTTCGTTATAAAAGTAGTTTACTGCAGTGATGATGCCAAGGGGAATGGTAAATGATTGTTTACTCGAAAATATTGACAGAATTCGATACAAGTGAACATGTTGAACTGCATAATCTCAAAATTCCAAACCCATAAAGATCCGCGTTAGAATTGGTCTCCAGCAACCCATGCTTGTCATAAGAGGCGGGGCGGTGGGGTGGTCTAGTGGTTAAAGCTTTGGCTCGTCACGCCGAAGACCCGGGTTCGAATCTCCACGTGGGTACAATGAGTGAAGCCCATTTCTGGTGTCCCCCGCCGTGATATTGCTGGAATGTTGCTAAAAGCGGCGTAAAACCAAACTCAGTCAGTCAGTCATAAGAGGTGACTAACGATATCGGGTGGTCAGGCTTGCTGACTTGGCTGACATGTCATTGTATCCCAATTGCGTAGAAGGATGCTCATGCTGTTGATCACTGGATCGACTGGACCAGGCTCGATTACGTACATACCGCCACCACAGAGCTTGATTATTGCTCAGTGCGGCGTAAAACAACAAACAAACCAACCAATCAACATTCCAAACATTGGCAGAGACACAAATGACGTCAACAAACCTCACAATAGTTAATCAGTGGGTGTTTCCAGACAAACAGTTCTTCATTAAAGGGGTTTGCTGCAGTAACTGTGGAGGAATGTTAAGCATATGCCTACAAAACGTCCCTTGATGAACTGATGAAGGCCCCTGACCTCCGTGCTGACCTCCCAACCCCTCACTGACCTCACGTACTTACATCCATGAACTATGTTCGGTCAAACGGGTATAACCCAAGTTTTCGTGATAACCCTAAAAGTTCAATTCATCCTTCAAATAAAGGAGTATTGTCCTGTTTCAATGAGGCTGGTCTGTCCTGCAGTGTTTTTCTAGATCTCTTCACGATATTGTGGGTTGACATTGATAAGCAAACCTCGGTCTTTGTGAAAGTGTCGTTTACTCTTTTCAGTAGTATTGTGTTCTCTGCTTGTTGTCAGGAGCCGAGGGGTTATTAAGAAAAAAAAGACACAAAATTTCCGAATGCAAACTTTAATAAAGTGTTAGAAAATGCATTTTTCTCGCTCATTCGTTTCACTGATATCTAGTTAGGTCGACAGTATAGGGACGTAAATAAATCTCTGTTTTTTTTCATGAAATATTTTTGTTTTTATGCTCTCAAGGAATGGAATTGTTTAACCATATTATTTTATTATTTTGTTTTTTAGTTGGACTTTGAGTATTTAGAATAAATCAGATTCTAAACCCGATCCATGACCTTGACCTTCAGTCACGATGAATGTTACCGGAACGGCACAGTGTCATAAATACACATTCAGCAAACACCGGGTGTCATCACTAAAACAATATCATGAAGTTGATGTAAATATACAAATAATGCACGCATATGTTCAATTCCATGTAAAAGACATACAAGTACGAACATTTCTTTTTTAAAAATCAAACCCCCACATTATTACTCTCGAGAGATAATTGTGACAAGAATGCATTTCCATAGATTTTAAAACTTTCCACAGGCTAAAATAGCCCATATATAAAGTAGGGGATGACATGCACTACTTCATTTCAAGATACAAAGACCGCGCGCGAGGCTGAAATTATCATATCGAGTCGTTATGTGTGTATCCTACCAGCAACAGAAACCCTACCTTATATTGCACACTTCATTGTGTAAGGCGTCCTCCCATTGCGCAGTTCCGGCTACCACGGGGTTAGTTTTGTGTAGGGAGGACACTGATACCCACTCGAGCACTGACAAGCAGGGGTGTATTAATAACAGATAATATTGAGTCGCGATCCTGTGTGTAAACTTCGAGCATGTTGACAGTGTCCCATATTTCATATATCTCTGATCTGACTTTCATTGGGTCGTGTTTTATTAAGCCGACTATTTATATCTGCAGAAACGGATTAATGTATGTGTGTCATATGATTGGTTTGGGGGTTAATATAACATTTGTTGTCCCTGTGATGACAATCTGTTCATCACCACCATCACCATCAGCAGCAGCAGCAGCATCAACATCATCATCATCACCACCACCACCACCATCATCATCATCATCATCACCACCAACATATATATATGTATATATATATATATATATATATAAACTCTGTCAAAAAAGAAACGCAACCCCTGTCCTCAGATATGAAAAATTCGTTTGAATGAAGTTATTGCTTCCAAACTAAATTTTATTCGAATGTATTGAAATGATACACGTAATTAATGAAGATTACCATCCAAACAACTGCATTTGTACGCATAAGTGTATTTTATTGCTTATTCCGTCACAACGCATGAAATGACCCTCATGGTGACTTCGCACAAAAAAACCACATGCAAATCATGAAAATGGCAGTTAATGTAGGGGTGTATAAAAGCCCATGTGCTTCCGTATTATATTCATTCATTTGTCGCCGAAAAGCTGTGTTAAAAATGCCACGATTGAGTGCTGCCGACCGAAATATCGCCATTGGTCGTGTTCGCCGGAGAAAGTTTTGGAACTGTTGCACGGCACCTAAATGTTCACAAAACAACGATATCCCGACTTTGGAGCCGCTACAACAACTTCAATTTGACCAACGATCGCCCGAGAAGTGGAAGGCCAAGAATCACGACCCCCCTTCAAGATCGGTACATCCGGGTCCATCACCTGCGTAATCGGCATGCCCTACCAACCGTGACTGCCACACAAATACCAGGTTTGAGGAGAGTGTCAGCTCAAACGATTAGGAACCGTCTGAAAGAAGCGGGTTTACGTGCCTGTAGACCAGTTGTTGGACCTGTACTACGCCCCTACATCGACGCCGACGACTCAGGTGGTGCAACAACGTAAGGATACGGACTTTACAAAACTGGAGGCGAATCTGGTTTTCTGATGAATCACGTTTCTTTTGCAACGTCACGACGGAAGACAGCGTCTGTATAGGAGACGTCATAAACGTTTAGCGCCCATCTGCGTCCGACAGGTGGACAGATTTGGCGGAGAAAGCGTCATGGTTTGGGGAACCATCTCATACAACCAGAAATCTGACTTGGTGATCGTTCCAGGGAACCTGACAGCCCAACGTTACATCAACCACGTGTTAGAGCTTCACCTTCTCCCGATTATTGACCAACAGACACAGATTTTTCAACGGGACAACGCCCGGCCTCATACTGCACGTGCAACAATGAACTTTCTGCAGAATTCCAACGTCAATGTCTTGCCATGACCCTCTAAATCACCAGACCTCAACCCTATTGAACACCTGTGGGATACTCTGATCGACGCGTACGTCAACGTCAGCCGCCGCCACAGACGCTGCAACAGCTCGCCGTTGCACTGCAGGAGGAGTGGAGAGCCATTCCCCAGGAAAGAATCCGGCGTCTTATCCGTTCTTGTCCAAGGAGATGCCGTGCAGTGATTGCAGCGCGTGGTGCTCATACGAGATACTGAGACAGACGCCCCCCTGGTGACAAACTGGTGTCTGTGAGATGACTTTTGAAATGACAATTTTAAACATGCCCATCTGGGTTATTATTCTGCCAAATTTCAGACTTCTGTCTTAAATAATAAAAATGCCGTGTCGTCCTAAAACTTCAGATCAAAATCTCTAAAATACAGGGGTTGCGTTTCTTTTTTGACAGAGTTTATATATATATATATATATTCGTATGTGATCGCTATAAACGCCTTCCACCAACCCCCGGCCCTGTTTATCATCTGATCACATATGTGACAAGATCACACCCTCACGATCATGTGTACAGACACATGTTGCAATAAGAAACCTACAACCGAGATCACCGTCCCATGTGGCGACACATCACCCCCTCCAGATTTCGTGCAAGTAACAGTGCTAGACGTATTCGCTGAAAAAGACGTATTAATAGATCTTTGCGATGGCCCTGCTCTTGACTTCAGTAACGTCAAGGACAATGTATTTCTTACTCCATGAGCTACAATTACAGGCATGGGCTTGGCAACGTTTTCTAAGCATGTTTTAAATCAACATGACGCCAGAACACATTTATAACCCGTTGTGAATCCGGGTAACTTTACAGACCCGCAGCAAAATATGCTGTTCGGAATTCTATTCGCTAGCAGGTTATAATGCAAAATAACGGCTTAAGCCAAACGAAAAAATGGTTTAATGACAAACAATTCTTTTAATTTCGTTTGCGTTATAGAAAAGTGTTAGTTATGATTATGGAAACCTTTTATTTATATTTATTTTCATTTGCATAGTACTCACTTAAGAAATCATAAGGAAATTAATTTATATTACTGGTCACAGGCTCACAGGAATTAGTGTTTCTAGACAAATCACGTAAAAATTCAGGGTCGATTCAGGGAAAAGAAACCCATTTGCCCCTGGTGCCACCTTTCGTGATTACCTTGAAGAAAAACAGGTTGCACCTCCTGCCTAATATATAATTATCTGTATGATCATGTTATATTACATAACATTTCATGACATGAACAATAATGGTCACTCTTTCAATCACTGTCAGTGTAATCATTGCTCCAAGCCAGTTCATCATTCTGTTTCCCATATGAAATCTGTGGGGTTTTAACAGCAAAATATGAACATGCACAGTGTGCATGTAGGTATAATGAGGTTACATTTTGCAGTTAAAAGTTGCCCCAGTGCGAATTCTAAATGCTAAATCGAGAATTGAAATGTTACTGGTCAGAGTCAATATAAAATATAAAGGAATAGAAATATAAAATAATATTATGTTTTACATCTTCAAATTATATTATATTTTGTATTTTAATGTATGACATACCTAGTACATTATATTGAATAGTGAAACCAATGCAACTCTCTGCGAAAGAGGCAATATGGCCTTGACACGATTAACAAACCAGTAAACGTTTTCAGCCATGGAACCCGATATCCAACTACAGGATGCCACAAAACACGAGACGAGGCAGAGAAGCGATACCCATATCACCTGCATGACCTAAGCTCAGGGTATCCCATCCCATCTCCTTCTACACCCCCACCACCCAACCCTCCCCCTAATACATCCCACCCCACCCGGACACCCCGGTACAACCCCCTGTCAGCCTTACCAGCGTTCCGCCCCAGTTTCATCTCTGTTAAACATGACAATAGGGTATCGCTACCAGGGCGTCCGAATGAGATGCTTCTGTATCCATTCCCGCCCCTAATGCCCATTCCAGTTGCCATCCGAGTGCACCTTCATTGCAGACAAAGCTATTGTTTTAAAAAGACGTCCCAGTTTCATCTTGGTCAGAGATTCAAACATGGCAATAGGGTATCTCTACCATGGCGTCCGACTGAGATGCTTCTGTCTCCCGCCTCTAATGCCCATTCCAGTTGCCATCCAAGTGCACCTACATCGCAGACAAAGCTTTTTAAAAAAGACCTTTTTAGCCCCAGACTACACTGATGGATGATCATAGCTTTCTGACACTATGTAAGTAAATCCCATAGCTTATCATTTTTTAAGGTCCTGGGCTAGCTTGTGTGTAAGGCTCACTGTCTTTGGTTTCCGTCATGCACTAGTTTGTCCGAGATATGTCGGCCCGGCTCGATGTTGTTGTGTGACTGAGATCATGTTAAAGTGACGCTCTGAAATATAATGTGAGGGTATTGACAGAAGAATTAGCATTCTGAATGTAGGTAAGGTTAGGGTTGAACATCTGTGCTTTCTTGTCCTTATAAACAGGCAAGGTGAATATTTCTTACAGGTGTAATTTCAATAGTTTCAATAATGAGTGAGTGAGTATGGTTTTACGCCCCTGTTAGCAATATTCCAGCGGTGACGGACACCGGAAATGGCCTTCACACATTGTACCCATGTGGGAAATCGAACCTGGGTCTTCAGCGGGACGAGCGGACGCTTTAACCACTAGGCTACCCCACCGCCCCTAGTTTGAAGAGGCCTCCATACAAGACCCATATGTATTGTGATATAATAATAATCATAATATATATGCTCGATAAAGTGAACTCCTAGCGTAGTTTACAGATGTGCAAGGAGTGAGTATGGTTTTACGTCGCTTTTAGCAATACCGCAGTAATATCACACACCAGTAATGGGCTTCACGCATTGTATGCATGTGTGGAATTGAACCCGGGTTTTCGGCGTGACGAGCAAAGGCTTTGACCACTAGGCTACACCAGGTCGCCAGATATGAGAAGAGTCCACTGACTTTGACCATCACCGGCTTCAATTACCCCCCTGACAGATGGATTGGTTGGTTTGTTGTTTAACGCCGCACTCAGCAATATTCCAGCTATATGGCGGCGGTCTATAAATAATCAAGTCTGGACCAGACAATCCAGTGATCAACAGCATGAGCATCGATCTACGCAAGTGGCATACCATGACATGTGTCAACCAACTTAATTGAGCCAGACCACCCGATTCCGTTAGTCACCTCTTACGACAAGCATGGGTTGCTGAAGACCAATTCTAACCCTGACCTTCACGCGTCCGTGGCAGATGGAACTGAAAGACCAAAAATTGGTTGAAATTATAAAAATGAATCACTTAAAACAGGGATGACAATGGGTGTTTGCGAGAGGGAACCATGTTCTACACTACCAAAGAGCATCCATCACTCTCAAAGGTTAAAAAGTGAGTGTTTCATTGTGGGAAGCAACAAGGCTCTGGGACAATTATCCGTTACGTTTCTAATCTGGTCGAATTCATTCGAAACGGTACAATACTAGTACTGTTACCTATTACGTAATAGTTATTGTTTAGGCTGGCCTCGTACAGGGGAATATCTCTGACATGGAATTACATTTACCCTGCCCTATACAATGGTCTGATTAGTGTTACAAATTACATAAACTTAACACACGGAATCTTTCAATGGCCATTTCGCTGTTTGTGTCGAACGTAACCACTCCCTTCACATGAAATACCAAAGCCCCACGGAGAGACCAGTTTATGGCCACCATTAGAGTGAAAGGTTCCAGGTTTTAATGACCAGTTGTCCATGCGTGGTCAGATAAGTATCATGCCCTGAGGCCATCCCAAATGCCGATCAAGATGGACTGACCATGACTGTCTCATTGGGGTGATATGTCCGATATGAATGGTATATAACTATCTGAACGTCATGATGGTACACAGGTATCTCACAAAAGAGACGTCAAACATTTCTGTAATGACACCGGGTGTTCCTAAATAAGCGTGTTCTGTTCAAGTGAAAAGGGATTTTATTTACCTCGTGCCCTCGGGCATTACAATACGTTACGGTTTCGGGGGGATTTTAAAATGCTAGAAGTATATTTCGGTTATAACGAACTCAGTTTGTGAAAACAATAGTTGTCCACTGAATATACAGCACGGGACTCTGACCCAAAATAACAGTAATATAGTTCTTTTTAACTTGTTAGTTATAAGTGTACCTTTCTGAATATTTAAAATTATAACCATGTGTATACTTCACTCTAGGTAAGACCAAGGTGTGGTCTGATGATGAAGGCGTCTGGTATAATGAGGTATGGCAGTTTGAGGGACCTTTGCAGTACATTGTAAGTTGTGGAAATATTGTACTCTTGTTGATGGTTGAGAGATCTCCTCTACATAGTTGTGATGGCAGGCAAAAACTCAATAATCTCCAGACGTATATGGAATTAAAGTTTATATGTAATGCATTCCTTTATTTCTGTCTCCAGTTTGGGTTGTAGTGCAAACTGAACCACTGACCGGGTTAATAACGTAAGTGTGTTTAGCATACACCTTGTGTATGGAAGTAGCGTGATGTACATACTCACTTCTACATTGTGTTCTGCGAGTGCTGCTTCTACAGTACACCACCCACCCTAACCAGAACCAGTCAGACAGACCCTTCTCAGCTACCCCCACCCAAACCACACCAATCACAGGTTGACCGACCACACCCACCCGAACCACAACCATTAAGCTACACCCTTCTTAGCTACCCCCACCCAAACCACACCCATCACAGGTTAATCGACCACCCCCACCACAACCAGCGGAGTATAGAGTGTGTTGTGGCAGCATAAACACCCCTCTCTGTGAACACCTGGTGTCATCATTATTATATAGTGATCGAGAAACACATACACACCATATGGTCGAATTCGACTTAAAGTAGGGATTCTTTGTGATTTCGGAAAGTTTAATTTAATTTATTACTTTTCATGCCCAGTTTCTTTTACAATTATCACAGCCCAACATTATTAGATATTTACATTTGTTTATATTCTATACTTATTTTATATCCTGTACTTACCACGTGCTACCTTGTCATGTCGGTATGTAACTCGTCAAACCACAGTACAAATGTCTACAGAAGGTATATTTCTGTCAGTCATTTAATGATAGATCATATACACCTGATAAAAACTAGTTCACTTAAATTCTAAACCCAATCAGCTTTGACAGATCAATGAGCTGTAAACCTTCTGGAACAAATATCTTTCCAGAATATATATCGTTTTCTTACAAACAGATAAAGAAGATGTCACGGTGACCTAAGTGACACGATGTAACTGATGTCACGCCATGTTGGAGTCAAAAGAAGGCTATCTACATCTATATACAGCCTGCGTACTTCTATCAGGTACATTAACAGAAGCCTTCTACATCCATAATATACATACTTACGCAATCAACAGAAGGCTATCTACACATGTATACATACTTACGTAATGCTGTCAGATGTATTTACAGAAGGCTGTCTATACCAGAACTCTATAAATACCTACGTAATGCTATCAGATGTATTTACAGGAGGCTATCTACACCTGAGGTCTATACATACCTACGTAATGCTATCAGGTGTATCTACATAAGACTATCTACACCTACAAGGTCTATACATACCTACGTAATGTTATCAGGTGTATCTACATAAGACTATCTACACCTACAAGGTATATACACACTTACGTAATGTTATCAGGTGTATCAACAGAAGGCTATCTACACCTACAAGGTATATACATACCTAGGTAATGCTGTCATGTGTATCTACAGAAGGCTATCTACACCCACAAGGTATATACATACTTACGTAATGTTATCAGGTGTATCAACAGAAGGCTATCTACACCTACAAGGTATATAAATACCTACGTAATGATATCAGGTGTATCTACAGAATGCTATCTTCACCTACAAGGGTATCAGGTGTATCTACAGAAGGCTATCTACACCTACAGGGTAATGCATATCAGGTGTATCTACAGAAGGCTATCTACACCTACAAGGTATATACATACCTACGTAATGCTATCATGTGTATCTACAGAAGGCTATCTACACCTACAAGGTATATACATACCTACGTACTTCTATCATGTGTATCTACAGAAGGCTATCTACACCTATATTTCTACCTACGTACTTCTATCATGTGTATCTACAGAAGGCTATCTACACCTATATTTCTACCTACGTACTTCTATCATGTGTATCTACAGAAGGCTATCTACTATAACTATGGTTTAAGACAAAACATTATGGATGTCAACTTCTTCCTTATTCTATACACAATATTTCTGGGCTTTTCCTTACCCATCGTCAGGTGAATGGTTGTTGTAAATATCTGTGCTCTGTAAATATCATATGTACATATTTGTAACTGACAGATGTTATATTTATGTAATGTTCGAATATCTTTTGGAGGACATTTCATTCATTCATTCATTCATTCATTCATTCATTCATTTATTCATTCATTCTAACCTACATTATCTAGTATCTCTGCTTAACCAGCTCGGGGCATTATATTACCAGCTGGTCCGGTCATAAAGCAACAACAGCCATGCAATAGGTGGGGATCATCCTCCCATCTGATTGTATGGAGTGGGTGGCTGGGTGTGGCGTTTATGTTACGGTAATGTTAGTCATTTCGGGAATACAAAGGTATTTAAAATAAATATTTAACAATAGAAGGGTGTGACAAACTGAAATTTTAAATTTTAAATTTAAATCATTTTTTGCAAACGATACTTATGCGGTTGGCATGTTTTACTCATGGTGATCAGATTTTGCTGTTGGTGAGTGAGTGAGTTTTGTTTTACGCCGCTTTTAACAATATTCCAGCAATATCACGGTGCACGATAGGCTTCACATCTGCTGCTGGTGACTTTGAACACGAAGATGTATTCACAAATAGACATTTAAAAAGGTGAATGATTGGGCTTTGCTTGGAAGGGTATCTGGGCCATGGATGTGTGGATCTCGGGCGAGTACGTGAGTGGATGACTGGAATAAGTGGGTGGCTTTAACATGTAGTTTATTCATTGTACGAGTGGCGGGTTTTACCGGTAGAGCAGGATATTCGTAGCACTGTCATTTCATATAATTGTTATGAATATTTTGTATTTTACGCCCTATGTGTTTCGTCATATGTTGAAGACTGGGCACTATATCTGGTGCTGACATCGACTGGTGGTTGACTTAAGTCGTGGAAGATTTCAGATACCTTAGATACATAACAGTGAGAACACACGCAAATATGCTTTCGGACGTATTATGTATATACACCTACTCCTGGTTATCTCAAACTTTGCATCCCCGGCGGCGTCACACCAAAAGACGTTAAAATATGGTGCTTGTTGCTCCCTGCCTGGCGCTCGGCATTAATGGGTACAACAAGGACTGGTTGGCTCGGAGTCAGTATAATGGGTCTGAGTGGGTATTCGTGCTTCACTGTGGCATGGTATCTCAGTGGGCTAGCACTATAAAACCAGCTTCAGTCTGGGCTAGTACAAGCAGCCACACATACACATACACACGCATGCACGTCGTCATATGAGCGAAATATTCTCAAGCACGACGTTAAACCCAATTTCACCCCAACTCACCTCACCTCAAACTATGCATAGTCGAAACAGTGCAACGAGGTAAATAGTTCGAGACAAGAGACAATTAGCCAATGATAGGTAACTGCCGGCTAAGTTTCACCGAGGGATATCTCCGTCAGCGCCAAAAAGAATGGAACTTCACGATGGTTCTATTGATATGTAGATAAGATATTTGGTAATCCGTACCAGAATTGGTCTCCAAAAACATATGTTTGTAGTAAGAGGCGACTAACGTTATCGGGTGGTCAAGTTCGCTGACTTGGTTGACGCATGTCATCGTTTCCCAATTGCGTAGATAATAATAATAATAGTCCACTTATATAGCGCCATTCCAGGATGAATATCTTGCTCAAAGCGCTAAGAAGGAAAAGGAGTGTTCAGGCAAATGCTTGACGGAACAAGTGAGTCTTGAGAGATGTCCGGAAGGAAGAATAGGTTGGAGAAGTTCGTAGTTCTTGAGGGAGAATGTTCCACTGATAAGCTGCTGAATGGGAAAACGCCCGTTGTCCATAACTGCACAGATAGATGCTCATGATGTCAATCACTTGTTCAATGTCTAAGGCTTGATAATTAACACACACAGCTGGAATATTGATGCAAGTAGCGTTAAACAACACACACGCGCATGCACGCCCGTACGCACACGCACACGCACATACATACACACACGCACGCATGATATCTGGCATGCAATTAATCCCAGTGACTTTTAAGTGAGCAAGCTGCACAGTGAGTACAGGTTGACTGGTTCCCACGGGTAATCACTAGACGACGTGAATCATGTAATAGACGAACCTGTGTACAATACAAGCAGGGCTCCCAGTCCATGCACAATGCTGAAGAAATGAGGTGTAGGCGTGGAGATACCTACACCCATGTACACGGCTTGATCATTCCTTTATATTTACCTGCTCATGAGTGCATGAAGTTTTTAACATAATGCAATATATCTTAACAAACTCGTCACTATATGGCTGGAATAATGCCGATGTGACGTAAAGCCCAACTCAACTCAACTCAACTAAAAAACAGAACTATATAAACGTTATTGATTATATTATTTGGCGTGGTATTTTTTTGCGAAGATAATGAATTGCCAGGTACACTTGGACTCCTAACATGTAGTTTCACAATGATACAGTACTTTAAGCTGATACACAGCTGAAATACTGATGTATATTTACTTAAAAGGAAAACATAGACATGATTGTTTTCTTGGTCGTTGGACTGATTCCAGATTTTGGTCGTTATGATAGACTTGCACAAGCCTCTAAGGTTATAATCAATTGTTTAAATGATAATTTCAAATAAATATAAATATTCCTCCAACAGACTGGCGTCCTTGTACTGTCCGCTCATCTAGACATGCCTCCCTGGCGGATTGTACTATACATCCATGTACTCAGCATTCAGAACAGCCGTGCGGCAAGGCTAGCGGTATAACAACGTGTGTAATTCTTTGGTCAAAATATGACTGACTGACTGACTGAGTTTAGTTTTACGCCGCTTTTAGCAATATTCCAGCATTATCACGGCGGGGGACACCAGAAATGGGCTTCACACATTGTGCCCATGTAGGGAATCGAACCCGGGTTTCGGCGTAACGAGCCAACGCTTTAACCACTAGGTTACCCCATCGCCCCGGTCAAAATATGAAACTCCAGTTTATGAGTCTCTACTTTCGTTTTCCCGTCAGCTATATCATAGAGCGAAAGAATATCAAATAAATGTCATTTGCCCTGGTGGGATTTCTGTGTAAACGTAAATCCTGTGACCAGGTAAAGTTACCATTCCCATTACGTGTCATCGTGTAAGCTTTGTTGGGTGTTCATGTTTTCATCCACTGGTTTGACAAATTGACAACTCGATTATTGCAATAAATGCTACGAAATCACTCCTGTAGTCATAGGAAACTCCTGTCAAAAGCAGAACCTATAGTACCATTCCGATTAAGTCATGAGCATGTTTTCTATCAACCACTATCCGATAGGGATGATAGCAGGTGACCGCAAAAAGGTGAATGTACCACGCTCATCGATGCCACCGAATGTCACAAACAAAAGCAGAGGCAAGTCAACTTTTTACGAGAAAAAGGACGGAAATATCATTATGATGCAATCATACGTAGACAGGACCTTGAAAGATCACTCACTCACACAATGCGGTACTCATATATATTAAAGACATTTCCATAACATATGTTCATAAACATCATCGAGCTCTGACATCTATAGGAGATTACTCTGATGCAAGTTACATCTCTGACAGGCACCGAGATAAGACCTTTTCGATAACAGAACCACCTCGTGCTTATAGATAACAGGTGTATCCACATCTAATATAGATAACAGGCAACGTAATAGTGCCCGATGGTCAGTCTCTGCTGCCCGCAATGCCCTCACACTGACCACTGAAGGGTTCCCGTCAGGCGAGGTTGATAAACGATGACCATGACGATAAAACCACATGCCTGTCGGCGATCCTCTTTGATGTTTACAGGTAACCGGCGTTAGTATTCCGAGCACAACTCACCTGTGAAAACTGATAAATGACATGATTTTAGTGGGACAGGCCTTTTGGTAGAGTTAACTAACATACTTGCTGAAACGTGTAAAACGTCACTGCTTCTGATCTTTTTGCCGTAACGTGAGAAGTAACCCATTCGTGAAACACTTTAAAGAGCGGTCAATATGGTTTCGAACACTTTTCGTTAATGGCTGAATTTTCGCCAATCTGGTCTAACAAGACCTGTATTCGTCAATCTGTCTCCATTCTCTATTTTCGGTTGTATTGTATAATTTGTTGTTATTACATTATCATTATAAGGAGCAGGAGGAACGATGGTGGTGGTGGTGGTGATGATGATGATGATGATGATGATGATTGCCACTGATCGCCACTGTAGCTGGTCTCCTTCTTGGCTATCTGCTGTGACTGACATCCCAGCATAATTAATATCGGTCGTAGGCTGTTCACCTGTTGGATGCTGACCAACCTGCCACTTATCACTTAACCGCAACATATCGCCCTCTGTCCAACATCTCGACTTTCGCAGAAACCACTGCCAACAATGGTCACTGGAAGTTTAACCCGAAGCACATATAATGGCCATTAACGTGGGATGAAATCATGGTAAGCTGTGGATAAAAAGATTGCAACAAAATACAATGTCTTCCATTTCATTTAAACCATCACAAATCACTCTGAAGGAAATACCACAGACTGAGAAGCCTATTAAAACGGGACACTATATTCTCCTATTTTCCTTCCGGACCAAATTTAAAGTTTGGTAGAAGTAGATGTGAGTCCAGCTTCGTTTCCACATTGACCATAACCATTCCTCTAGCGTTTAGTCTTCATGTCCCAGTCTACGACTTCAATTACATTTCCACAGAAGAGTTTAACTTGTGTAAAACTAGACTATTCTGATTCGTTACACAGGATTTACAATGACACGGGTCAGGCAAATGGCGATATGTTACATTACATACATACTGTTTAAAGATACTTTTACTTTATCAGTCGCCCCATATTACTTTAAATACTTTGCAGGGCATTTCTCTCCTGGGGGAATTAGATTGGGGGCTGGCTACTTTTAGCCTTGCAATATTCGAATAGGTCACAAACCGAGGCTGTGGAGAATTGTATCCGACATAATTCTGGTCACTTAAGCGTTAAATTCCGAAATGTTAACAAAGTCAATTCTCTCTTCACTGGAACTGTATATTGTAAAATGACACTTCAAGATATTGTACCATTCCAAAATATATACAAAGTTAACATAAACCCAGCAAAATCCCAATGATAAATTTGTAAAAACATTACTGAAAGGGACGTGACACTATTCATGTTTAACATTCAAAGGAGAAGACCTTTGTTTGTAATACAATGGAGCTCTAATTAATGCATGTGTGACACAATGCTTGTAGTCGAACAGATTGCATTGCAAGTGAATAGGCACTCCGTAAGAGACTCTCCTTGGTGCAGGCCACGTTTTCTTTCATAGGATGGGTTGAGCAGTTCAGAGATGCTAGTAACCGGCGTCATTGTCTCACAGAGATTGTGCATGCGGTGGCAGCAGGGACGGAGACAACGGCATAGACATCAACATCATGAATATTTATCACCGTTTAGGTCGTTGAAGTGCTGGAGTAGGGGCACCGTCCTTACTGTCGCTAGGTGTAGCTCGCACGATGGGAGGCTTGGTATCTTCAGGTTAAGCATCCTCGATAATCTCCAGGGTATACGTTACGATAACTCTCCACTATAGACTGGGGAAATGAGAAATGAGAACTACGAATTATGTATCGTAATGCGTTAAGGATGTTACATTTAGTGACATCACTCCCAAAAGAATTGTATTAACTAATTTACAGCCTTCCATGTTAACTGTTGTTGATTAGAGGTTACAGCCATTAGGGGCGTTTATACTTTATGGCTTATAAATGTTAAAAAGTATTGCTTAAAACTTATGGGAAGGGAGGGGGGCATTGATTTTGTACATGACATGCAGATCGGGGTCACTTAATTTGTACTTATATTTTTTAATTTTATTATTTTTTTATTTTTTTGGGGGGGGGTCATTCACATTGTACATGCTTCCCCAGGATAATAATCATCATCATCATCATCATCATCATCATCATCACACACACACACCCCAGCCATAAATTATGAACGGTCCCTTAATATTGGAAAGATAATTATGTACATCCTTCACCCTAGATGGTAATATTGTGTATGTGTCCTCATATCCTGGTGATGTAGTCGGAATAGCACAATGGGCTCTACTTTTAGCAGCTATTTTTTTCGATTATTTAAAGTATTTCTGTCTGTTTTCTACAGATTTTATCTCCGTTATATTTCATAACACTTGCCTCATAAAAGTACCAACATCCGTAAAGACTTAGAAAAGAATATAGATTTGAAGTCCATAAATAGATGTTTATCAAACGTCTACATTACTAACGTATAATAAAAATATTTTACAGCATATGAAATATGTAATGTTTCTCTGTAAAGCTGTGGAGTGTCATCTTGCGAAACATTTTCTCTTAAGTATTATGAAGTGTTCAATTTATTAAAAATGTGTTATTATATTTGTCAAACTATGTTTCACGTTTGACATATTTAGACGGGATTTGGGTTGTCCCAAGAGATGTGCAATAGATAACATTGGTGTTCTTCGTGGTGAAGGGCGTGAGTGGTTGCCATCTTGCCAGACTGAACACACTCTATTGTTGACCTTTCAGTCCTTCGCGCCATGCTGTTATGGGACTTAAAGCCCCGTGTGTAACAGATCAAGTCGCCTTGGCTTTGTTGTCAAGTAATAATAGCTTCCTTTAAAGTTAAATACTAGGAAAGGTGGTTTCTAGGTGCGCCAGTTGTTATTCCTTGAAATGATGAAATAGTTGTTTTCGTCAGTAATTGCTTTTTTCTGTTTGCCCCTGTGTTGTGAGGCAATACTGTAGCTAAGCTTTCTCAAAGCCAACACGTACTTTGCATTGCACAGAATGCTACGTAGGCGTTAGAGGAAGCGCGGTACCAACACAGAACTTGACTAACGCTTAAATAAATATTATTGTTCAGTTAAAGTGCATTGTAGAACTAGGAGAACGCTGACGTGGCGGAGGGGGTTAAAAGGAAGGATCTATATCTGATGTGTGAGAAAAGACTTGACATCTGGGTGATACCGTAAGGGCATCACATTTCGCACGCGGGCAGTGTTAGAACACACGCACTTCCATTTATCTTTCTAATGCCTTTTACGTCAAAAAACACGCATGCGCAATAAATCACTTTACCAAGCCTTTTAAGTCTTTATGTAGGGATGATGTGCGCATGCCTGAGCAAAATCTCACCTCTCGTGTGAGGTCTCGCCAGGTCCCACCTAAGCCGACCTTGTGTGGTATTGGCCGGACGATAGTTGCTGTAGGTTTTACAGAGACTCTCCGTCCATCTCAACTGCGTTTTATCCTGATTGTCCGCCGTGTGCTACATCCTCCCGTAACCTTCTATGTTGAGCATCCTCCGTTGGAAACAATTACTTGTAATTATTTCTCAAAGCTTTTCAAGTTTAACACTGGGGTTCTATAAATAGGTTTCGTTTAAAAATGACTTGTGTTTGTTGAGGATGGATTTGTTCAAAACGGCGCTTACGTTTGCGTCATAGGAAGGTCAGAAGATGTGATGTTAACCAGACTGCAGGTGGATTGTGTCGCCCTGTTTATTTATCTGCAGGTTACGCAGGAGTGTTTTCGGTGTGTGTTACCACAGGACATGTGTTAGACTCACAGTTGAGCGGCGAAAGAGTTTTAACCAGCATCAATATATTTATTGCTTATGCACCTGAATTCCATATATCGCTATTTTATGGTATTGTCTTTAGCATAACCACCATTTTGAATCATACTGGCATTTTTTTTTAATAACTAAGAACACATCTGATTTTCAGTTGCGTTCGCTTGCCAATATAAAACAAAGGGGGAGTTATGCTAAAACAATGGCACATATCAAGAGGCCAGGATATTTTAGAGTTTACTAGTGGCCTTTTTTCGCTTGACTGGTAATACTCCACATTGTAACGTGCGCCCACGTGCACGAAACCTCCGTCTGAAACTTAACGTAAACCTCCCTCTGACACTTAACGTAAACCTCCGTCTGAAACTTAACGTAAACCTCCCTCTTACACTTAACGTAAACTTCCCTCTGACACTTAACGTAAACTTCCCTCTGACACTTAACGTAAACTTCCCTCTGACACTTAACGTAAATCTCCTCTGCCACTTAACGTAAACCTCCCTCTGACACTAAACGTAAACTTCCCTCTGACACTTAACGTGAATCTCCCTCTGACACTTACGTAAACCTCCCTCTGACACTTAACGTAAACTTCCCTCTGACACTTAACGTAAACCTCCCTCTGACACTTAACGTGAATCTCCCTCTGACACTTAACGTAAACCTCCCTCTGACACTTAACGTAAACTTCCCTCTGACACTTAACGTGAATCTCCCTCTGACACTTACGTAAACTTCCCTCTGACACTTAACGTAAACCTCCCTCTGACACTTAACGTGAATCTCCCTCTGACACTTAACGTAAACCTCCCTCTGACACTTAACGTAAATCTTGCTCTGCCACTTAACGTAAATCTTGCGGTGCCACTTAACGTAAACCTCCCTCTGACACTTACGTAAACCTCCCTCTGACACTTAACGTAAACCTCCCTCTGACACTTAACGTAAACTTCCCTCTGACACTTAACGTGAATCTCCCTCTGACACTTACGTAAACCTCCCTCTGACACTTAACGTAAACCTCCCTCTGACACTTAACGTGAATCTCCCTCTGACACTTAACGTAAACCTCCCTCTGACACTTAACGTAAATCTTGCTCTGCCACTTAACGTAAATCTTGCGGTGCCACTTAACGTAAACCTCCCTCTGTCACTAAACGTAAACCTCGCTCTGACACTTAACAAATCTTGCGGTGCCATTTATAGTAAACCTTGCGGTCCCACTTTACGTACATCTTGCCGTGCCACTTCACGTGAATCTTTTAGGGATTTTATATCCGATATTACCCGAGGTTTCCAGAAGACGCAGTTTACGAAACATGTCCGTGTGTACTGATCCCACACAGAAGCCGACGCGGTTCGAGTTAATTAGGAGGTATATACCAGTAGCGTTCCACATTCCTCTGACCTGGGTGTGATGTCCCCTCCCATATCTCCACATTCCCTGACCCCTCTCTGCCTCCCGCCTCCCGCAACGAGTCTCATGTCTCCATTCAATGTACTTTAAGAAGCAAACGTGGATGGCTTGCGAACGTGGATGGCTTTTATTTTTCCATCTGTCGCTTGAAAACATCTAGATCAGACACTTGCAATACGAAACAGTCTTGCATCAGAATATACCCAGCTCGTAGCAGGAACCGGCCAACACGGGAATAGGGCGGTCACGTTGAATGCTATCGTACATTACGGGATTTATCCTCGTGTTTTCAGTGCTCGTTTGCCTGATCCTAACTACATCATAACAGACCGGTGTGATAAAACTCGAACAATGCTGGCTGCGGCGTTAAACATCAGTCACTCGTCACTGTTGAATCCCGCATGTTTGACACATTTTCTTTATTCCGTTGCGTAATTTTATACCATCAGTATATAGACACCATAGTCTGCCATAACATCTTAGTGTTCTAAAAACGTTGGTCATGATGTCAACCACTGGTTTGTACGTTCAGAATCGACTGTTTACAGGCTGTCGTGATACATAAAGTCAGATGTAAAAGAGACAGGTTATATATAGGATGGTAGGTTTTGGGGATGTATATTCTAAACAAATGACATTTGACATCTATAAAAGAAAGATCGGATTTCTCCTACAGTTCACGTCAATGTCATATGGAGGTCAAGCGTCACATACATTTATGATATCCATTGATGTCTTGTGGTTTCTTTTTTTTTTTTTTTTTTTTTTATGAAGATATTTTGAATATTTTTGTGACAGAGAGAACTGTTCTGGATGCCATCACATGAGCATATCTGTTACACATCACTGTAGGAAGGACGCCGACTTGCCCATCCGAGGGACTAAGTTCCTACCTTTCCCGGGGAGCAGGAAAGTCAAGGTCAACGTACTAAGACTAGCCAGCTCAACCTTCACGGGCATTTAAATATTTAAATTGTGAATACCCAATTTTGATCAGAATCACAAATATTCATATAAGGTACCAAATCGATTGAATCAACATAGAATTTCAATTTCTAAGCGCACTTGCCATTTCGTAATTCCTCAAATGACCTTGACTATAATAAACAATAAACTTCAGTATTACCCCGGTCAATGTTTCCGTGTGTTCTATTTTGTTTATTCTCAGCTCCCTGGGAAGTATGCAACGCAAGCAGCAGTCAGGTGACCATCTCATCTTATCCAATGTTGGATGGAGATGTGCAATGTATAGGGTCACATTATATGGTGTATTAAATGAATGGGTTTTTTAAGTCAAGCTTACATTTTCAGGCTTCACTTAAGCCAACTGAGCTTCATACAGCAATTGCAAGACAATGTTTTTTAAAACTTTCTTAAAGGATATGATATTATCCGTTTCACAGAAACATGGGTTGATGATTGTGATTTAGTTCTATTGTGTCATTGTTTCCTTTATACAAATGCTATCATGACCTAGATGAGTGAGTGAGTGAGTGAGTTTGGTTTTACGCCGCTTTTAGCAATATTCCAGCAACATCACGGCGGGGACAGCAGAAATGGGCTTCACACAATGTACCCATGTGGGGATTCGAACCCGGCTCTTCGGCGTGACGAGCCAACGCTTTAACCACTAGGCTACCCCACCGCCCCTTGTCCTAGATGAACGGTTATCAGAGTCAGGTAGATTATCTGGAGGCATTTTGCTATGTGTCAAAGCAAGTCACCAACCATATGTTAAACACATTCATACAGGAGTAAACGCAGTATCTGCTCTTTGTGTGACAAATATATGTTTTCCATCGTAAACGATAGAATTTTTATGTTCGCGTGTATATAACCAGAAGGATCCAATTGATATTCACGAAGCTATTCAACAAATTGTATTAATATCTTTTTAATAATTTTTGCGATTATTCATTATGACGTGTACACTGATGTCTCTCTGTTTTTTATTTCAATGCTGTCCAACTAGACGATTTTAGCAAAGATCATCGATGATCGTGATGATTAAAATGATTTAATGGGTTTTTTTGTGCTAACATATAGACACGTTTGGAAACTGTCTCTTACACATTTGCTATGCGCCTCCACGTGTGTTATAGACGAGGGTAAATGGTATACCAGACTATTGGCAACAGTAAACCGTTTACTAATTCAAAGTATGGATGAATGTTCATTTATCATGCTCTTATGAAGAAGAAATCCATTATGCTGTTAAACACCGTATATATACTGGCCACATAAAGAAACTGTGCACACAGAAAATATAAATAAAGGCACACAGCGTATTTATACATCTCAGATACAGGTTCCAGACAGCAGTGACCACGCCCCAGACCATTTCCCAGGCCTCCAATGCTCATTTGGTAGCCTCTATGCGTCGTCGTTGCACTTCTGTGCTTCACGCACATGGAGGTCATACCCGTTATTGATTTTGTGACTTCGTCATGTGACCCCCTACTCGATTTTGAACTTCTGACGTCATCGTTACGGATATTGTTCATGTTCTTTTGACAATTTCTCGTGGTCCGATACTTCAGCTTATAAAGTGTCTACATCATTTCGTCTTTGCTGTGTTGTATTCCAATTTTGAAGTCATTTTCTGCTTGCACAGTTTCTTTATGTGGCTAGTATACTTGCACTATTCGCCTGTGGCCTCCAGTTCTGTTTAAATCCAAACTAACAGCATTGGTTCATCTTGTGTTCCCTTCCTCACCCCTACCTTGTCCCAGAAAACGGAGCCTATGGTTGCTGCAAATTTTAAACTGGTTATTCTGTTAGTTCATTCAAAAGTTAAGAACTTTTAAGACGACGACCTACAATGTGCCACCAATACGTACCTGCCCTGCAGAAGATACGTATCGTATTTAATTGAGAAATTCATTAACGTGACTGTAATCTACTCAGTTGACGATATTTGACATACTGGACCTTCACTGAACTTGAAATGGCCATGTCTTGGGGGCATCGAGAACAAAACGTTCAAAGTTGATGGAAGCAAACCATTAAATCCTTTATATCGACTATCAATCTGGACACCAGGTGTTCACGAAACATGTGAGTGACTCCTTTACTCCTAAGCTCGATAACAGATTATGTTGCTCCAAGCAATTCACCGAACTGAATCTTTAAGTGCGCTATGGTTTGATATCCGCAATATAATAGTTCAAAGCTAATGTTGTGCAATGTTGCACATGGTGCAAGGTTACGACATTCATTGTACAAGTATTTACTGGCTGATTACAACATTTCAATGCCTTGATTGTGAATTCTCCTGACAATTGTGCCTGTGTGAAACGCATCATACTGGAAGACAATCACGTTTCATAATTCACATACATGCACAATCACACACATGGTCACATACATACATACATACATACAAACATTAATTACATACATACATACATTAATTACATGCATGCATGCATTAATTACATACATGCATACATACATACATACATGCATGTGTGCATGCATTAATTACATGCATACATACATACATACATACATACATACATACATACATACATACATACATACATACATACATACATACATACATACATACATACATACATACATACATACATACATACATACATGACTCGTGAAGATCCGGGTTAGAATTGATCTTCAGTAACCCATGCTTGTCGTAAGAGGTGACTAACGGGATCGGGTGGTCAGGCTCGCTGACTTGGTTGACACATGTCATCGGTTCCCAATTGCGCAGATCGAGACTCATGCTGTTGATCACTGGATTGTCTGATCCAAATTCGATTATTTACATACCGCCGCCATATAGCTGGAATATTGCTGAGTGCGGCGTAAAACTAAACTAACTCACTCACTCACATCCATCCATACATACATACAAGTACACATATACAGACATGCACTAGAATTAGGCTGTCAGTATACATGCACTTCAACACGAGAATGTAACATTAAAGGTATAACACCAACATACGCCAACACAATAACGAATGCAGTCATACCCCAAGGTGTACGTTGTCAATAGAAACAAGGATATATAGGCCGCAGCGGAATGTGATATATGTCCCACACACACTAAACACGACCCCACCCTGGGCCAGATGCCCTCACTACACAAAAGCCCCGACTCCTATGTCTCGTGTCCGACTGAATCGCCCACCCGAGTCACAAATCGCTGTAGACCTGCCTATCTGTTGCCACCTGTAGTGAATACAGGCCCAAAGAACCCTATTTCTCAGTGTATCTGTTGCAGAGTTTTAAATGCAATAGTCTCATGAGAACGAATTCAAAGATCATATTCTTTATATCATATTTTTATGTATATGTATGTGTTCGTTCATAATTTCTTCACAAAACGTGCAAACTGGAGGTAATAAACCATTATCGTAGTGGTACTGGTAGTGGCAGTACCATATGGGCCATATCCAAAACCCTGTCGTATTCGATTTGTATTCTCAGTTCCATTGGAAGTAGACAACACAAGCGGCATGTTGGGCGCTGGAATGTTAAAAATCATATTACCAGCTCATCATCGAATGTCATTTCTCGCAATCTGTAAGCAAAATGATTTCATATCATATTGTAAAAATGTTCTTGTGACCGAGTTTTTCAAAGCATGAATATAATAAAAAATATCCTTATTTTGTATTTAAGAAATTTAAATGTTCACTGTTTGATCAATGTGTTGAACTGTGAACACAACCTGTCGCGTGTCAGAACAGAGTAGTTCATTCTGTTCTCATGAGAATTTATCTTGCTCTTTCAGTGTGCTGTTCAGTTCAATAAAAGTTGAAGATACTAATGCGAATTTAAACAAAATTAAAATTAAAACTTTTCGGAAACTTGTTTTACGCAGAGAAACACAACTGCTCTCAAATCCTTGAGACGCAGAAGCCGTATACTCTTAATTGTTATAATTAACATGATTTGCGTGCGTGCGTGCGTGCGTGCTTGCGTATGTGTGTGTGTGCGTGTGCGCGCGCGCGCGCGCGCGTGCGTGTGTGTGTATGTGTTCTTCAGTACGTCTTTCTGTTTTCGATATAACTATATTTGTTTGCCACTTTCAAAAGCATGACCAAACATTCATCAATGTCTATACCTATGTATTAGGAAGCAGGCCACTTCAGTTGGACAACTTTTTCCCAATCAATCTATGTCAATACAATATGTTTTAAAACTAAAATGGGAGAGGTAATAATTTCACAGTGCTCGGATCTAAATGTCTCCAGGTCCTGAGGCCCGGTCCCAGATCGCTGGTCCGTGCAACCTGACCCCAGCCAGCAGAGGTTGATGGACATTTAATTGTATTGCCAGCTTTAGATTTATATACAGGAAGGTTGGGTAAATGTCCGTGGCTTTTGTGTAGAGGCCATTAAAGATATTTGAGGCGAGTGGGTTGTTTGAATGTCCCAGAATCAGCCAACCTTGACGTCTAAGAACCCACTTTCCACATTCCTCCATAAATGTTGTCTCTCATATTACTAAGTGTCTGCATGCATGAAGTTAAATCGCCTGCATCATCAACATGTGAGTGTCTGGTCTATGTTCTGTCGTTCTGAAACTACCTGAGCGGAAGAAAATGGGATTGAGTTTGACTTGCGTGAGGAAGCAATTGGCCACACCACCCACTGTGCTATTGCATCTGTCTTCGTCAATTCATTATAATATTCATGTAGTCACCATCAGCTAGAGCAATAACCACGGGCCTTAATACAACGGTTGGTTGTATCCCAAATGATGCATTCCGAATGTGCAGAAATTCTGTCAATTTCCAGTACTTGCTGTGAGGTGTCGGGCGGTGGGGTAGCCTAGTGGTTAAAGCGTTGGCTCGTCACGCCGAAGACCCGGGTTCGATTCCCACAATGTGTTAAGCCCATTTCTGGTGTCCCCCGCCGTGATATTGCTGGAATAATGCTAAAAGCGGCGTAAAACTAAACTCAGTCAGTCAGTCAGACACATCCTTACGTTTTCTGATAATTGTTTGAGCAGCGGGTGATACCGCTAGAGTAGGACATTACTTTTCGCGAACACCTGGTGTCATCACTCATTTTTCAGGGATCAATTTATATCATTTTCAGCGCTGTCTCGAATTAGTTTTGGAAGATACCTGAGACGTATTATTCTCTGTAGACGTTGGCGTTGTATGCCACGTATGTAGTAGATGTAGTCATCTCTGTTCCGCTCCTGATAAGAGGGTCAATTGTCCAGTTCCGAATTCTGTATCTGCTTTTTTGAACACCCATCGAATACCGATGATTATGAAACCTAACACATGTATACTATATTTACTAAAGGTTCAATTGCAATTTTAAGGACGCAAATTTCGTACGGTTAAAGGCAAGAGACGTGAAAGAATCCATTATAATGAGTACAATTGTGTTGTAATGATGATATAATACAGCTATAGTTTTGACGAAAATTATATTTGTTCAACGTCATGCTGTCTTGAGATGTTACACAGCCTTAAATTTCAATGGAAGTTAACAGTTATGAATTTTGAAGAAAATATGAAACTAATCGAATATCACAGATATAGATTTAAGGCTTGTCATGTAACTATTTCAATCTTCAAGACAATGCAGTAATAAATGGGCTATCGATCGCCAGCAGCTAATAAATCTAAAGAGTGCCTACAGGCACCGTTCCATCTTAGATCGGAACTTTTGTATAATTACCTAGGGTGAAAAAGAGACATTATTCCTGTGTAACTATGATGATCAATTATAAAACGAATGACAAGGAAAATGCAACGTGATTTGAAAGACAAGTAATGTACGTAGAATTTCGATAACAGGTTTCGACATAAATGTAATTTGGCCCCAAGCCAAGCTTCTCTACGGGTTCTCGTTCCAAAACCAATCTTAAAACCAAGACGAGAGTTACATCACCTCAGCGTTTTGATCGTGAAGTTGAACAGGACATGGTCTCCGATTTAAGAAGTAATTGGTTGACTGTTTTGTTCGTAGTGTGGTAGAGGGTGTTGGACATTCTCACCGTTTAGTGAACACCTGGTGTCATCACTGAACTTCGTTGATCCATTTATATTAAGTGTCACTATTTTGTCTTTTTCGCCCAATCGATTCTGTCTCGACAGATAACACAGACCGATTATTTTTCTGGTTTACACGTTTTGAAGTTGTGTGTACACCATATTCACATGACACATTATTTTCCAATCGCTCTGTGGAAATTAAATGAAGTAACTGGTTCGAATCCCAATTCTTCCTGACCATGTTCCCAGGATAATTATATATAGTTTCGGTGTGTCAGTTTAACGTTTCAGGTAAGCGGGTAAGCGGCGTCGTTGATGTTTAGATGTGGATCACTATAGTAAACCTCGCGGTGATGGTGCTGATAGACCAAAGATCTTAATCGGTGCAGATCTCCACGCTACGACTTCTAAGCAGGGCAATACTTCACAACAACCTGAAACCCTTTCGATCAGTTCGTTTTCCTTCCTTGACACACCAAGACTCCAAATCGATGCAGCTCTGAACACACTCCGGATCCTTGCACTGATAAGGCAGACAACTCTTCATAACAAAGAATGCCCCTCTGCGCTTTCCACAGTTTACATGCCAAGGATCATAGTCCATTTTGATCTTGAACTCGAAGCAGCATCCACATTGGACGTAACTGACAAGGCATTCAGTTTAATGACCTGCATGACGTCACACGATCGCCCTGGTGCTACTAGGGTTAGTCGTCAAATAGCATATAAGCCTGTGTGGAGATAACAGTCTGGCTTGGAATACACGTTTCGTCTCACGACACATTTATGACTTGACACACTTTTATCATACGTTTATCTTTGTACACCAGACAACACCATGAATGGGATATGGTCAAGAAGAGGTTTGGTACGTGAAAACAATCATCAAACATACTCAACAACGTAGTAATGTTTACACCGTTGATAAAGTAAACACTAAGAACGCTGAAGGCGACGTTTCACGCCATTCAAACACCGTGACACTCACACCCAATAGACATAATAATAAGATTCACCGCCATTCACTACAAACATGCATAAGAAACGCGTGAAAGTATGATGTGAATGTGAATGGCCTGGTTAGGGAAGCATATTTCTAACTGCACAAACACTACATATCCAATACGGGCCCGATAACGTCAATTGAATAGTCCATAGCGAATTAAATGAGATATTACATTATGATCGGGCACATGCTCGTGTTGACGTTAATGTTCAATGCAGGTGCGCGCTGTAGTCGGGCAATGTTAACAATGTATTCATACTGTTGCAGCTTATTTATTTTCCCTTTAACGTCCAGGTAACGATTTGAAAAGTCCTCTATTCAACCTCGTCATGAAAGTTATAGACCCATCTGATAAAAAAAGATTAATTACATAACCGATGTAATTCAATAAGGGGGAAGAAACAAACAATAGGAGATAGGAGATTTATGAGCGACAGACATTATCTGTACCGTACTGTCTGCGCCAGGGTTGACTTTGACCAACCCTTTGTTTAACACTATCTTTTACAAGCTGGGTATTTTTTCACTAAGTCTCATATTCGAAATAAGTGTATTGTTGCCCCACATTATTTTGAAATAACTCCATACAAGTTTGTATGTAAACGTTCTTTCACAGTTTTACATTTCTGGTGTGAGTCCTGTAGTTTCAGTGTTGAGACCAGAATGCTCACAACATCTGATATTAATTGCATGAATTTCACAACCAACGACCGCAACTTACTGAAGGTGTGTTCAAATATTTGCAACTCTACAAGTACAATATAGAACTCTTTTTGTGTCGTCTTTAAGGCTTATTTCTAGAAAGAACATGACATAGGGAATTTCAAAACTTGAAGCCACCCATGCATCTTTCAAGTGAAACCCTTTTCAAAGTACATCAGAATCGACTGTGGTGTGTAAGGACATAAAGTAACTGTGTAGTTTAGATTGCCACAAAGTAGGCCACACCTTAAGGTGTGACGCTGGGACGAATATACACCCATTGTCAAGGGAACGCCCACCGCGCCCCTTCACACAAACTCTAAACACTGCGTGACATAAATGAGCTGTCATTTTCACATCGTTTTAATAAAAGACATTCTTTTAGACACCAATAGAGATGGACACGCCTTGGACAATTTATGTGCGATAAAAGCCCCTAGGGGCGCTATTGTGATGTCATTTATCGTCATAATGACAGTGACTGAAATAGTGTTCACTTACTGACGAAATAGCAAGTTGAGGTACTTGCGCAAGTTCAATTTATTCATCCATGACGATGTGGGACTTTATGAATGATCTCTTTTTCATGTTACCCTCAAGGAAGTTCGGGGCCATTCGTTACCCTTTCTCTAGGTCACATGAATCAAAACATCACTCCCCAAACAAAGAAGCAATTAACTGCCCTTGACCCTCATGATCACCTGCGAATTAGTTCATAAAGTCCATGCTTACAAACTTCTCAATTTCTCAATTCAACTCTATACGGTTGTTAGTTTCCTGACGTTTACACATTACAGTGATGAGAGGAACTGATGGAAGACATCCATGTATCCGAAAATGGTAGTTTTTTCATCAACAAAATTATTAATTTAAAATTGATAATTTAGGATGAACTCTTGCATTTAACTTTGGTCATTTGAAGGAGGCATGTGTATCCTACTTGTTAAAGCATTCGTACACATGTACACGCATTCCTATTGACCCCAATAGGCCAGTGATGTTGCTTCAGGCCAAACATAAACCAGTCTGCCAGGTTGTTAAATTCGTTGAATGTTCCTTTAATTCTTTCTCTCTGCATGCATCTGTTGTAAGCATGAACATTTTATCCTTTTGTAAAGGATGGCTCGTCATGCATGGGGTAGAAGACACAAATGCGATGTCCATATTCTGAATCCTCTTCGACAACAAATCACACAACTAGTCTCAATGCGTTCTAATGTAAGTAGAATTGTAAACCGGTAATATTGAAATCTGGAGTAGGTATGAGTTATCACCGCGTTTAGCAATACCCAACAACAAAGTACCCATGTGTGGATTTAAACTCCAGTCTTTGGTGTGGTTAGTGAACGTATTAACCACTAACCCACTGCCTCCTTAACCACACGACACGAGTATCATCCACAGATGATTAGGTGTGGAGTCAAGTGATTTATTACACCCCTCTGAGTTAAGAGGCTTGCCTTTGATGCACGCTCTTAGTCTGCGATTAGCCCCAACGTGGTAAGCCTCGTGGCATTAACTTCCCCAGACCCGACCACACTGTCACGACTTCCTCTACAACACTCCCTTTAAGATACAACTTTAACAACACGAGCCTTCCTCACTTCTTTGAGTGGCATTTTAGAAGTTGGGAAGTACAATGTGGAACAAACTTTATGGATAACAACTTCTTTTTATTTGTGAGTGCGACGTTTCAATACAGATTCTTGTACCGTTGTCAAGCAGGATGGAACATGAAGAAGGGGGATGTATATATATACTGAACGTAACAATGTAACAAAGAAACATCATTGGTTTCCACGCCTGTCCTTTGTCTACTCTCTGGCTTTATCAGCTTACTGACTAGCCAATTATGTTAATTATGTTGTTTTCTTTGTTACATTGTTACATTCAGTATATATATACATACAAGAATCTGTATCGAAACGTCGCACTCACGAATAAAAAGAAGTTGTTATCCATAAAGTTTGTTCTATATTGTACTTCCCCACTTGCTTAAGAATGTAAAAATTCTTGAATATTCCGTTAAAAAAAATATTAACAAGAAACTGATAATCGTTTCATATATCACTAAGTATTAATTATATTTAGCAAAATAATTCAGTTTACTGTCCATGAATAACCAGTTGCCATATATTCATTTCATAGAACCGGGGAGTGTTCGCCAAAGCGTCAAACGAGATACAAGTGCATTCACACATTTGCATCTTCAGATGAATTAAATGCTCAAAATTATGAATAAACATGTCTGTCTAAAATGTATAAACCCGACTAAACTAACTGAATGTGTTCATCAAAACCTTGTTAATCCGGACTGCTCCCCATACCGGATGACAAGGCTACCCCTAGATTGTGTTTAAAAGTTATTCCAATAAAAAATGATGTTAATCACCATTACGACTCTTTAAATGGCAATCGACCAATCCATCAAATGCATACATGTAATTAGACACATATGACAAACGTGGGGAGTAAAAAGATACCATAAATGTGCATGACATCAGTGTCTTCACTTTCCTTGTTTACGTCCAAGTTAACACGAGCTGGCTATCAAAAGCTCGTTTCCAACAAGTAAAACACTATTAAGAACGCAATGCTAATCCATCGATTAAAAAAGAAGATTATATTCTTATTGTAATATCTATGTTAAATTGATGACTTGATTATTTCAGATGATGGGCGATTTAATAGGTTGTATTGGTAACGAAACTCCATACAAACACTAAATGCCTCAGTTTTGAGGGTTTGTCTTAACAGTGTATGTTGAAACAGAAAACATCACATAACACATTTTGGCTATACGTTTATCTCTCGTTGAAACAATTATTCTATGAATTCAGTGTACTTACATCGATGAATTGAACATTGCGTTTTCACAGAGCATCAATATGTCATAAACAATAAATGAAAAGAAAAGTAATACTTGCTGTAACAATATACATTTATTAATAAAATATACATACTTCTGGATAGAACTCTTTGATTACAGGTGGGCTGAAAGAAATGACGTCATCGTGACGTCATAATGCAAAACAGGCGGGAAGACCATTGGTTATTTGGGTATTATACCATCAAATAATTGTAACGTATTACATCATGGTAATAGTGTTAACACTGTTTTCAAAAGAATATTCAGAATAATACTATTAATGTGAATATTTGAGAATATTACTTTATCAACAAATTGCCAAAATGAAGTACGAAATGAACAACATGCTGGGAAATATCCTACAATAATTATAATAATTTCCAGAAAAATAACAATATTCACTTCATTAAATTCAATACACATCTTAGGCTTTTAAGTGAATAAGGTTTTCATATCAGCTGTACATTATATACTGCTTAAAAATAGTTAAGGTCCGAGATATTCTTTCATATAGGTATAGTTAATTTTACTACATTTATTTAACTATACCAATATGTTTTGTTCAAGTTTTGACCTTAACTTATTTTAGTAGTTTATAAATACAAATGGAATCTCATAAAATATCAAATGCCTGGACAACATCCCCATTGACGCTAATTGACCTGCCTGCTGAGGGCCATTAAGTGTTTACTGTTACTACCACCACTACTGCAGTGTTGTAAACAAACGCCATGCTAAATATAGACCATTTGTTCTGCTTTGCGTTCGTGTTTTACGTAATATATATATGTGTGTACATACTGTGTGGAAAGTGGTCAGTGTTTTAATAGTTAATGTGATAAGTATGGAATTTATTTCTAGGAAAACACGTTATGCGTTATAGTTACCTAGGTCTACCTGTACACCTGGTGTAGCAAATCTACCTGTATACCTGTTAGGTATAGTAGATCTACCCGTGTACCTGTCCGGTGTAGCAGATCTACCTGTATACCTGTCAGGAATAGTAGATCTACCCGTGTACCTGTCCGGTGTAGCAGATCTACCTGTATACATGTCAGGTGTAGTAAATCTACCCGTATGCCTGTCTGGTGTAGCAGATCTACCTGTATAATGTTAGGCATAGTAGATCTACCTGTATACCCGTCAGGTAAAGTAGATCTACCGTGTACCTGTCCGATGTAGCAGATGAACCTGTATACCTATCAGGTGTAGTAAATCTACCTGTATACCTGTCGGGCCTAGCAGAACTACGTCTGGAGATGGACAAGTGTAGAAGATTAACCCCTGTTCCTCTCAGGTATGGCAAATGAAGCTCTGTACCTGGACAGGTTTTAGATATGATCCTGTACATCTGGCCCAGTGTTCAGCAGGTAGATACTTTTTATGTGTTTACAAATCTGTAGAAACAAGTCCGAATCACTAACGCTAAGATATTTCATTGAGTTAATAATTCATGAAACAAAATATCGAATTTGAAATAATGACATATGCTACAACAGAAAAATATAACCCAATCGAACGAAAGATAAAAACATTTTTAATTTTCTTCAAGAGATAATTGAATGTTTGAATGTAAATATTTTTGGCATTTTGCTTCTCGCATTTGAAAGGCCAAAATATTTGTTCGGATCAAACTAGTTTCTATGACAAATGAAAGCATCACAAAGACGAGGGAGCTGTAAGAACGTACAGGCAAGCATATGATCCACGTGTCAACACCCCGCTGGCCTCTATATAGCGATATGCTTCCATCGATCTCCTGTGTTAATATCAGCTTCCGATCTTTCACCCAGACATAGAATGTCGATTTGGTTATGTTAGAGAGACCTTCACGTATAACAGAGCATCATAATGACTTCTAGCAGGTAATAATACCAATTCGATACTGCATTATGAATTTATCGACACATGCCACAATATGTTGCACATTATGTAAGTTTAAGTTGATAAGGAATTTGAGACGTTACAGTATGAACCCTCGGGCAAATTTACAATAGCGTCTCAAATTTAAAATAAAAATTAAAAAACAAAACATCGAGTGTTATTTGTGGTAATGGACAGGTAGTATGATTTGGACTTAACTTAGCAATGATGGTTTCAGACAATTAACATTATATGTTTGCGGTCAAATCCAATTTTCGAGTGAACACTTTCTGTTGCCAAGCAATACACCTCGCTTTAATTAATGCAATATCAAATTCTCGAATTGTGCGATATCTTGAATGTCAAAATGTGTTTTTAACATAAGAAAACGATACCACTATTTGACCTGAATTACTGGAATGTAAAAACATACATTAATAGTTTATGTTTCTGAAAGTTGATAAAATATTAATGAGTTGTACATATACAGGAAAAGGGATACCATGTTCATTTTGTTTTGGTTAACGTGGAATAAATTATGCAGAAGCCTAAGGTATATATTCGAATAGATCGTGACTTTACAAGGTCATAAATAGCGTGCTAATGTTTGTGATCACCAGCGATCATTTTAACAGACAGCTCAAGTATTAGCCTCCGGGGTGTTGAAATATTACGCAATAACACGAACACAAACCCAGTTTACACAAATGCGCTATTGTAGACAGCAGCCAGTCAATTAGCAATCGTAATTAGTGTGTGCACACTGATTTCTGAAACGCGTTCCATGCAGAAAGATTAAACCGGATCGGGAATGACAACACAAAGTAGTTTAAATATGTAATTAGCCTGGTAAATCTGAAACCGGGTTGAGTATGTTATGTACAGCGGGTAACAGCATTAGCTTCAAAGGGGTAGCCAATTAGAGTTTCCTTTCATCGCGAGACAAATATTGTACGAATATACATATATATTGTATCAATAATTAGTTTCGAAAAACGTAAGAGCATTTCGTGTTTTCTCGCATTCAATGTTTGATGAATTAGGACAAATTCCGAGCAATGTTTGACTTTGCCGTCAAGTTCGAAGTGTACATATGTTTGATTAGTATTTGCAAAACCTGCCCTGGGGTGCAACCTCAGCAGCTTTCTGTAAACCGGGACACAGTTGCTGTAGTTAGGTGCTAACTTCAAAGTTTGTTTCCATGTCCTATCAGTGCCCATTAATAAACTATACGAACGAGATTTACAAGTCTATGTACATAATGTCAAACTGTGCAGGGTTAGTTAGGAAATGCGTACGAGATTAATGTCATTAATTAATGTCAACGTAATCAGTGGAGCCAGTTTGTGGAATCTTACAAAACTTGCTAAATCGCATTCCCTGTTAATTTCTATCTTGTAAGTTTCTAAGTTAATCGTTGCTATAACTACCTTGGATTATGCTTCACTTCACAATATTGCCGATATATCAGACCTGCTTCAACGATTGGCCGCAATACATGACCCAGCGTTATGTTTATGTACAAGATCATATCGTTTGCGTATGAGTAGACTTGGTACTTTGTACATGAATTGGTATGACATTTTGTATAACATTTGCACATATATATATCACGTGTATTATAATGCTCGTGGTAGTTATTCTATTGTTTACATTTGTTGACCTTTCACCTGATGCGTCACCTCTCTATTGACCTTCACCCTTTACCTTTGACCTCTCCGAAAGCAAACCTAAATGTCAGCTTGCTGTTTCATTAACATGTTTCTCACCAACTCAGGTAAAGGTCACTTTGCGCTGGGGGTCAAGTCGATCCTCACAAACATACACAGTGTACCATCCTGCAACCTTCCCAGAATTCCTACACGTCATGCGTGTGTCGCCATCTTGCGAAATCCACGAGCAGGTCACTTCAGTCTGCTGTTAGCCGATGAAGACAGGTTCAGGTGGACACACATATATTCCAATTGAAGTATCTTGAGATCACCCCCTAGTACATATGAAATTCGTCCTCACCCCGAACTCTTGATGCCATATGTTCGTTGAGGGCATAAGCCGACATGCCTGCCTCATGTGAGTGGGGGTTCCTGCTCTGTGCTTCCAGATTCTTGGAGAAAGCCCTCTCACTCATATTCATATTTTCCTTTTTCCTGAAGTCTCGTGGCAGTCTTGGGTAGCTTCTGTCAAACATATTGGGGTTCTCTGACATGTATCCGCTATAACTGTCTGTAGAGTCACTCGGGATTCCATACACTCTCTTCTTGCTCTTCTTCTCCTTCTTGTTCTTCTTCCCTTTCTTCCCCTTCTTCCCCTTACCGTCTGGAGGGGGCACCGATCTGGCTCTACCCTCCACGTACATGGGCATGTATGGGTAACGCTGTGGGCCGTACATGTAGTAACCAGGTTGAGGGGAGGGGCAAAACCGTTAGATGGGAATGCACCCAGGGGAGGGCGGTGACGAAGGTCGTAGTCCTCCCTGCGGCTAATCCTGGGGCCCCTGGGTCTAGACTCGTAATCTGTGGGTGGGGTTCTGGGTCTGGAACTGAGCTCGCTTGAAAGGTCACCATTATCGCCGTTCATGTGTCTCTTAGGGAATGTCTCATCGTGGATGTTCCTTGGTGATGAAGACCGGGATGATCCTGAACCAGATCCTGACGAATGTGACCCCCTTCGCTGGGGCCGTCGTTTGATGACGTACGGTGCGTCAATGAAAACCGGCGGTGGTGGCACGAACACATGTGGATCCCGGCGGGGGTACCCAGCTACTACCCTCGGGCGCATCAGAGTTGGGGGTGGAGAGAAAAACCTCCCTCTACGAACCATTTGTGGGGGAGCAGCAATCATTGTAGGTGGAGGAGGTGGGACTGCCCTTACAGATACGACAGGTGGGGGTCGTGGGTGGGGCAGGGTCATGGAGGTCCCGGGGGGCATGGCAGCCACGGCGACGGGCTGACTGTAAACTGACCTCCGATCTCCTGCATGTCTGGCTGCAAACGGTGCTTGGGAAGACACGTTCAGATAATCTGCTTCCGCATCTGACACGGGATCTACAGTATACTTCTTTACCTTTGACGTCTTGGTGCTGTAGAAGTACCCGTGTTCTGGTGGATTATCCATAAACTCGGGCGCAACTCCGTTGGTAGAGGAGAGTCGTCTCTCTCCTGATATCAGCCTGACGGGGTAGTCCTGCATCACAGGTGAGCGGAGAAGAGTATTAGTTTCAGGCGTTGTTTTACCCGAGGTAACAACGTTATCCACTCCGTACGACCGCAGCACCGGGCTAGCAACGTTCTCAACTGAATAAGAAGGTGTTGAAGGAAGGACAGTACCGTTTATTCTTGCTTTGCTCATTTTATCGGCCGTGGAAGTTTTCTGCACCAATTCCAAAGCGTCCCTTGAACTTTCACAAACAAACCCATGGCACTCCAAAACCTTCTTGCCTTTAGTGCGACGGGTGATCGCTGTGAAAATTGCCGGCCTCCTAGAATTGAGTCCACCAGCAGCGGGTGAGCTTAGAGAAACAAACTTGGCAACCTTTTCCCCTGTGGCGGTGTTGACGGTGTTGATACATCGAACAGCAGCACATAGTGTCAGTGAGGTGATCGGGAACCAGATAATCGTCCCGGAATCGTCATCATTCAGCAACAACTGCAACCCCGTCGGTAGGACGGTGAGGATGGATTTCATTCCGTCAATAGTAGATCCCTCTTCTACCGGGTAGTGTTCCTTGAGGGGTTGCTGTATGGCATCCAATCCCTCCGAAGTCTCCAGAGGCACGGAGCTTCCAATGTACAGCACATTCTTTTTACAGATCAAACTATCTTCAACCGGCATTTTGACCGTTTATGATCCAACAGTCACGAAACAAAATAACACAACACAGTGAAGTTTAAACTTCAACAGTTCAGTCTCCAATCCCTCCTGTCCTTGTTTTCCGCGCAGTGTCACAGCAGAGAAGCTAGCGCGGCGCTGTCAGTTTAGTAGTGTGTGTACCGTTCGCTTCCCAATGAAGCGGGGAGCGGGACTGTTGAAGGAAATCCCTCTGAACTCTCTTAGCATTTGTGTAAGGGGAGGATCTAGTTACGGGAGCTGGCGTGATGTCCCGGTGAAGCACATTCTACACTTCCTGACTCATTCGGACAATACGCCCTCCACTGGCGAAGGAATACGTCCTGTTTTCACGGCAGTCCAGAGCACACTGTTCGCGTCTTGCTTTCCACCTCAAACTGATACCATCAATCGACAACAGCGTTCAGTTGGTCAACTGTGTCGCTGTGAGCTGAAGAGAAATTCCGGCACAGGAGCTTAACAGCGCGGACCCCTCGCCCGTATGCTAATCTTGTGTTCAGAATGCATGACTTATTACGGGGCCTGCCAATGAGAACCGGTTTGGCTGGTGACTATTTTCGGCAGCGGACACCGCGAAGAGACGGTATCTCTGAAACCTCGTTTTCCTGGCAAATACCATACACACGTGTGAAATAGAATCTCGGTAAAAGTTGCTGGTTAAATGACAGGTGAAATATACCCAGAAGGGAACCCGATATCGAATTTCACAACCCTGGTTCAATCTTTCCTTTATCTCGAAAAGACACACACACATACCGGATGCGCTCACGCATGACAGCTTACTAAGAATGCCTCCCTATTACGCTAGATTCGTGGACTTTGAATAAAGGTATAGACTTTATGTTGCATATGACCCAGTTTATATAGGTAAAAGCTGTAACAGGGTATCGATCATATTGAAGATTAATGGATACTGTCACGTGACCCCAATGAAGCGAATACAATCGCACTGAGCGTTTATAACCACGTCTTGTAATGTACAGCGTTGGGTGTCGGGATCGATAAGCCATTATTGAGAAAGAAAACAATAGTTCTATTCAACGCTTGCACGCATGTAACGGGGACTGTCATTGCTGATCGGTGCGATACGATCTTATTAACAACAGTCGGCACAATATAGCTTAAATGTAGGTTTGTGTAATTAGCGTTCGTTTGTAGCTGTGTAAATATTTGGACAAGCGTGTATCCATTCATTATATGTAGGTAACTTGCACAAGGGTCGTAAAATCACTGGTTAGACCCCTCGTGGGACAGGTTGCCATTACTGTTGCATATTGAATGATCACGTTTCTTGGACGGTGAGTTGGTAAGGACGTCGTTTTGAACGTCTGTCCGTGACGGCGTCACCGGGGGACAGGATACAGAGCGTGAACTTTTCGCTTGCTTGGTATCAACACTGTTTGATGGATATTCATAAACATAGACTCGTGAAATAGTCAGACCAGAGACCATATAAATGATATAAATGTACAAATGACATAATTATAAATGTACGGATGACTTTGGCTTTAGTATATACGTCGTATGATTATTGTTAGGTTTTGTCGCCTTCATTCAGTTGTCTAACAAAGATCAGGTAAAATATCGGAGAGAAGCCCACACTGTCCCCAGTGAATCATGTTTCACTTTGGAAACCTGTGCGTTGAAGCACATGAACATGGGTATAATGGCACCCGTGAACAGTGAAACCCATGAACACTCGTATGGTGAAATCCAGTCACATTGATAAGATGAAACCCATTGACACTGGTATACGTATGGTGAAACTTATGAACACTCGTATGGTGAAATCCATTCGAACTGATCAGATGAAACCCATTGTCACTGGTATGGTGAAATCTATGAACACTAGTATGGTGAAACCCATTCGCACTGGTATGGTGAGACCCATTCACATGGTATGGTGAAACCATTCACACGGGTATGGTGAAATCTATGAACACTAGTATGGTGAAACCCATTGTCACTGGTATGGTGAAATCTATGAACACTAGTATCGTGAAACCCATTCGCATTGGTATGGTGAAACCATTCACACGGGTATGGTGAAATCTGTGAACACTAGTATGGTGAAACCCATTTGCACGGATGTGGTGAAATCTATGAGTACTAGTATGGTGAAACCCATTGTCACTGGTATGGTGAAACCCATTCACACGGGTATGGTGAAATACATTAACACTAGTATGGTGAAACCCATTTGCACTAGTATGGTGAGACCCATTCACACTGGTATGGTGAAATCTATGAACACTGGTATGGTGAAACCCATTCACACTAGTATGGTGAAACCCACTGGTCAATACTGACCTTCAGCATGCGGTGACTTGGCTGATAAGGTTGTCAGTCCTAATACTTATGATTGCATCCCAATTGCGTCTATCGAAGCTCATGATGTCAATCACATGGCCGTTTAGTCCAAACTCGATTACCTCAATACCGTCTTGATGTTGCTCGCCTATTATGGATTGCAAGTAATCTGTCGCACAGTTCCTGAACCATATCAATATCATTTGCCCTTGAAATTGCCGTTGAAATACATTGTCTTAGGCCACTTGGCCACCTCTTATTTCTTAGAGAGTAACCGTCCAACTTCCGTATGTCTTTACGTCACATTATTGGAAACAAACCAGGCATGTGGGTGTGAAAGGCCAACGCACTACCCACTGAGCTACTCTACACGCACCTGTTTACCTGTTTGTCGTTTCCTGTACCGCCGATCTGTTGTATAAGCAGACATAGATGTGACGACGCAGCACACAAATCATCATAATTGTCCCATGCTGTATAATAAATAGTGAGTGAGTGAGTTTAGTTTTACGCCGCTTTAGCAATGTTCAAGCAATATCACGGCGGAGGACACCAGAAACGGGCTACACACATTGTACCCACATGCGGAGTCAAACCCGGGTCTCCGACATGACGAGCGGACGCTTTAACCGCTAGGCTACCCCACCGCCCCCAAACATTGAGCGGACGCTTTAGGCTACCCCTCCGCCCCTGTATAACAGTAAGTAACATATCGAACTGTATATGAAAATTGATTTTTCAGATGATTTATTTCCATACATAGTTATGGTTTCAGTACCCAGATGTCTCGAGGTCTGTCCGTGGTCCCTACCCCTTCGAGTTTGTTACGTTTGTTTTTTTTTTCCACTTACGGTAATATCCAAGCTGTATAACGGTTTCTGTAAATAATCAAGTTTGGACCAAGCGGTCAAGTAATGGACATCACGAACATCGATCTATTCAATTTGGACATGACATCGATCCACCTAACCAGCGAGCCTGTCCCTGACGCTGCTGAAGAGCAATTCCCACCCGGATCTTCACGGAGGCACGAATCAACGTTGGATCCATACATACGGGTATATGGAGTAAACATACCAATGGGAGATCTTGTTACACAAAGCCGTTATATCGATCTTAGCTTTGATTAATGATTTAGTTGGACTGATAGGACTTTTGGCATGTTTTATAGACGCATGACACGGTATGACAAAACAGATGACTTCAATTTCCATAATGGTTGCATTCTTGAAGGCTATAGTAAAGCTGTCAACGAGTTTTGTAACAGACATAGGGAGCATGTCTTTGCACCAGTGATCAAAAGGATGCATGATGCAATTATTTATATTGAATTATATAATACATGTTGTGCTATGTGTTCCAGCGGATCATTTCGCTTTTCTTTACATGTTTGGAGCTGGATACGAGTGAGTGAGTTTACTTTTTCGCCGCTTTTAGCAATATTCCAGCAATATCACGGCGGGGGACATCAGAAATGGGCTTCACACACTGTACCCATGTGGGGAATCGAAGCCCGGCCTTCAGAGTGACGAACGAAAGCTGTAACCACTATGCTACCCCATCGCCCCGAGCGGGATACGAAGGCCTGTTAACATCATTATTTGATAGAAGTTCCTACACATACTTATGATGCAATCTGAATCGTACAATGGATGATGGTTTTAATATTTTTATATGTTTTTTCCTAAAGTTGTGTATTTCATACGGATATTACAGTTATGTTTTATTTTATCTTATAGTTTTGGTGTTTCTGCAACTGTTGTTTTTTTAGCCCAGTAACCCCATCAGGGGCGGATACAGCTTTTTGAGGAAAAAAAAGGGGGCGTGCACACTATTGAGAAAAGGAGGGGTGCACACTTCATTTTCACCCGAGTTTCAAAGGTCATTTAACAAACTTTCAGCACAATGGGGGTGGGTGGGGTGCGCACCCCTGCACCACCCACCCCACCCCCTGGATCCGCCTATGCCCATTAATGTTTTTTCTTAATCTAATGTACTGATCAAGTCCACTTATAAGGCAAATCTTTCTTTTTTCCGGCATGTTATTTACAAGCGCTATATTTGTGTTCTGTACTGGAGAGGACAGATGTCACGCTTTCGTCACAACAGGTTCAGATTGGTTCATGGTGTAGAAGCTGTTCATCCATTTTTACCCACCTGTTTGTCGAACGAGCTATCGCACTGTTGCTATAGTTCTCCGCCCCTGGTTATATTCCAAGTGACTTTTTTCTCCATATTTACATTTCGCGTTTTTAGATAAAACCTTCAAGCCATTGAGGTCGCAGGTGTGTGAGTGTTGATATGAGGTTTTCCTCCAAACAGCCCCACCTGGACACTGATTCACTGCCAGCAACTTCAAGACCCATCATCCCCCACCATCGACGAGGATTCCTTACCATATCAAAGTGTTGCTCTAAAGCGGCGACCTAATATGCCTACAGCTTGTACAGCCTTTGACAGTCAGATTGCAGGGACGTCATATTGACTGGCTTCCCTCGAGGTCTACACGTCGCATGCAACACAAATATACTCAAGGCTTACTGGCCGGGTCTACCACACGACCCGCGGATGGCAACAGACAGGTTAACTTCGATTTTCTGGGCGAAACAGGGAGAGGTTAGCGAAAGAAACATTTTTTACAAAAACTACAGTTTGGTGTAAAACACCCTGTTTTTTGTCAATATGTCAGCTTGGTTGTCCTCATGTGGCGCACTATACGAGTGTAGTTTGTATAACGGGGCAGATCCAGCTTATATGCAGTATATTCTGGAGTATAAAATTTACATGGAAAAGACATATGAAGGTGAATGATAGACATAGGTTCATGGTATATACAGAGCTATTATAGACACACGTACACACCATTGGCTACTTAGCTTATTTAAGATACAGGTACAGGGTATATGTAGGTACTGGCTAGATGTAGGTACATGCTTGATGGAGGCACTGGATAAAATGTAGGTACATGCTTGATGCAGGCTCTGGCTAGATGTAGGTACATGCTTGATGCAGGCACTGGATAGATATAGGTGCATGCTTGATGCAGTCACTGGATAG
Source organism: Haliotis rubra (assembly GCF_003918875.1). Taxonomy (NCBI): domain Eukaryota; kingdom Metazoa; phylum Mollusca; class Gastropoda; order Lepetellida; family Haliotidae; genus Haliotis; species Haliotis rubra. Next base: position 645,840 of record NW_025767122.1, read on the forward strand.
ATGTAGGTACATGCTTGATGCAGGCACTGGCTAGATGTAGGTACATGCTTGATGAAGGCACTGACTAGATGTAGGTACATGCTTGATGGAGGTACTGACTAGATGTAGGTGCATGCTTGATGCAGGCACTGGCTAGATGTAGGTGCATGCTTGATGAAGGCACTGGCTAGATGTAGGTACATGCTTGATGAAGGCACTGGCTAGATGTAGGTGCATGCTTGATGGAGGCACTGGCTAGATGTAGGTACATGCTTGATGCAGGCACTGGCTAGATGTAGGTACATGTTTGATGCAGGCACTGGCTAGATGTAGGTACATGCTTGATGCAGGCACTGGCTAGATGTAGGTACATGCTTGATGCAGGCACTGGCTAGATGTAGGTAATACTTGATGCAGGCACTGGATAGATGTAGGTACATGCTTGATGCAGGTACTGACTAGATGATACTGGCTAGGTACATTATTCATCGGTTACATAATATGCTTTTCAAATACCTCCTAAAATGATAAGGTAGTTTGCAACATGCACCAAGGGGTCAAAGTCAGCCAGTGTTGTGAAACAAAAACATTGTCCGATTTTCATACACTGAGGAAAGACGATCCGTCCTTCCTGTGCTTCAGCACGCTGTGATGCAGAGCTGCACCCATAAACGGATCGGATAGCAGGTTTGTTGTGAAATTGTTTCTTGAATGGCAGAGATTCCCTCAATATCTTTTCAAACAGGAAATATATTAAGGTGCAACAGCTCACTCGCTCTGAACTCGAGTGAATGAGCAGCCACGCAATCAGCCATTCACTCAATCTTTCAGTCAATCATGCACTAAACCACGCACCTGCTTGTGTCGGTGTGACTCAGGTGTGCTCTTATGTTTTAACCATGTATATTAACGAGCATTGACGTCTTACAGGACAACGAGGTCGGTTGCTGTCCACCCACTGAAATGTTACTCGAAGTAACTGGATATGAAAGCACCTTCCTTTTCTACTTCTCTATTTTATGAGAACTGCGTCATACCATATGAATACATGGTGCTCATTGTTTCCCTGGCTGTCGCCAAGGATACAACAAGCACTGGTCTGCTCAAAGTCAGTATACTGTGTCTGCGTTGGGTACTGATCGTAAACTCAGTTGCGGCAAGAGCGGTTGGGTAGCCCAGTGGTTAAAGCGTTCGTTCGTCACGTCGAAGTCCCGGGTTTGATTCCCCACATGGGTACAATGTGTGAAGGCCATTTCTGGTGTGCCCCGTCGTGATATTGCTGAAATATTGCTAATATCGGCGTAAAATTAACTCATTCACTCACTCAAGTGCGACATGATATCCCAGTGGGTTAGCTCTGTAAAACCGACATAAGTTCGGTCTAGTACAAACAGCCTCACTCAGGGACTTGCAGACATACAGACAGACACACAGACACACTCAGACACACCCGCATACATGCGCATCACTCAAAGCTCACCTCACCTCACCTCACCTCACCTCACCTCACCTCACCTCACCTCACCTGGTTCGTTGTTTATACCCTCACTTGTGTCTGGTCCAGACTGGCAGGCCGACTTCACATACCTGGACTATTGCTGACTCCAAGTTACAACGAACTCTTTGATTCAACCAGTCTCCCAAGGCATAGCTGACATTCAGTGAGTATACAGAACCTGAAATACTGGCACAATGGCTGCAGACCTGAACCCCATAACCCCTTGTCGATGTAGACAGACCCAGTCAAAAAAATTAAGAGACCGTCCAGATGAAAGCGTTCTACATATTCGTATCCTGATAACAATATCAAAAGAGACATTAAAAATGTACCTGTTGTTACGATTCACAGGCGAGTATTTGACGTATGCCTCTGCTATCTCGGTCATTAGGGGTAGCAATGAGTAAACCGGCTGACGTCACTCATTACCGTGTCGTTATGTATTAATACGCCAGTGAGATGAATAAACAAAATATGTACAGCATGTAATATTTTGGATTCACCTTCTCTGTAAAGTACAGATTCTAGGACATTGAGACTCATAAGGGATTCGAACCCACACGCTCAGGCACCAAATCGCCAGCTCACATAGTCAGCGATAATAACACATCTCCACCCCGGCTCCCCCAAAATGGAAGTCTGTGTCTGGATCATTGTATCTTGTACTGTGTTTTCATAGCTTTCCGCAATGGGAGCCATGTCAGTTTAGACAAGGGAGTACACGAAATGTGTGATCTAGACTACCAGTTCTAGGCATTTTGGTGTCTTACTCTGAAAACGTTGGTTCGAATCCCGGATGGCAATCAACCGCTCAAAAGTACTAGAATTTCTATAGTCCGTTTGGCTCAAAAGCGGACCGATGAATTGCAATCTAACTCGAAAACTAATAAACATAAAATACTCAATGAAACGCTGATCATAATCAAAACATCATACCCACTCTGTGAGGTTTTTGCAGATTTTTGTCCTAAAAATAAAAAAGTTGTTTAACAAACTGTCATTAAAATATTGACACAGTTCACTTTTTGTTACGAGGGAGGAGTGCAGAGAACGGCACAGCACAGGTTAATGAATAAATAACTTTGTCTGTGAACGTGCTTCTCGAACACCTGGCTGTCCCTTTCTCCGCACTCCTCCCTCGTAACAAACAGTGAACGGTGTCAATATTTTAATGATAGTTTGTTAAACAACTTTTTTTATTTTTAGAACAAAAAATCTGCAAAAACCTCACAGAATGGGTATGATGTTTTGATTATGATCAGCGTTTCATTGAGTATTTTATGTTTATTAGTTTTCGAGTTAGATTGCAATTCATCGGTCCACTTTTGAGCCAAACGGACTTTTTTTTTATACAAATGCATCGAGTCGATAGTGAAAGTATCAGTTTTAGGGTGTGTAAGAAACAGATGTCCCGTATCGTATATTTTCTCTTATCACTCGTAGTTTTAAAACACATTAACTAACCTTTTCTCTCGCTTGGACACGTTCTGAAACAACACACTGTAAGAGAAATAGAATCTGTCAGACACTCGGGTATATCTGTATATCTCATTCTGGGATATGATGACAGCCTTCAAGCGAACCTGATACAGTCAGGATGTATGGTCGTTCTTTATGTTCAGCTTCAGATCCGGCGAACAGAGTACTGCACTGTTGCTCATTTGTGTGACACTCTCATCAATCTAGCTGCACAGGTGCACATTACTGCTGCAATCTGTTGCTGACGCTGTTAGTCTTTGGCAACATGAGCCTCGGTATACAGAAGTGACACAATTAGCCTCTATATACAGAAGTGACACAATTAGCCTCTATATACAGAAGTGACACAGTTAGCCTCTATATACAGAAGTGACACAATTAGCCTCTATATACAGAAGTGACACAATTAGCCTCTATATACAGAAGTGACACAATTAGCCTCTATATACAGAAGTGACACAATTAGCCTCTATATACAGAAGTGACACAATTAGCCTCTATATACAGAAGTGACACAATTAGCCTCTATATACAGAAGTGACACAATTAGCCTCTATATACAGAAGTGACACAATTAGCCTCTATATACTGAAGTGACTCAATTAGCCTCTATATACAGCGCTGATACGGTCAAAGACATCGTTGTGTTGAAGTTGAACTGACCTAAGTAACTACTTCAAGTCACGCCGAAGGACCGGGTTCGATTGCCCCACGTGGACACAGCGTGTGAAGCTCATTTCTGGTGTCCCCCGCCGTGATATTGCTGGAATATTGCTGAAAGTGGCGTAAAACCATATTACTCACTCACTACTTCAAGTTAACTGAGATTCGACACAATCGACACATGAAACCAAATCATAAGAAGGGAGCTAACTCTTACTTCCAGACAACCGGAAGTTCGACATATCAATGATCGACACAGCTGTTTTCACGGTATTTAAGATACAAACAGAATCTATCAACAGCGGATTCACCGAATATTCACCTGATATATTTCTCACACATTTTGATCATATGGCTTAGAGTATGCCACACCCTTCAATTAAACAAGTGCATAATTATTTGAAACTTATATACCAATAAAAGATAATCAAAATAACCATTTCCGTCTCCATCACGACTACTAAAAGCCCGGCCACCCACTCCATGCAATCAGATGGAAGCATGACTCCACCTATTACATTGTTGTTGTTGCTTTATGACCGGACCAGCTGGTATAATAGTACCTCCAGATGTTGAAGCAGAGATACACCTGATAGCATTAAGTAGGTATGTATATACCTTGTAGGTGTAGATAGCCTTCTGTAGATACACCTGATAGCATTACGTAGGTATGTATAGACCTTGTAGGTGTAGATAGCCTTCTGTTGATACACCTGATAGCATTACGTAAGTATGTGTAGAGCTTGTAGGTGTAGATAGCCTTCTGTTGATACACATGATAGTGTTTCGTAAGTGTAGGTGTAGATAGCCTTCTGTTGATACACATGATAGCATTACGTAAGTATGTATATACCTTGTAGGTGTAGATAGCCTTCTGTAGATACACCTGATAGCATTACGTAGGTATGTATAGACCTTGTAGGTGTAGATAGCCTTCTGTTGATACACCTGATAGCATTACGTAGGTATGTATAGACCTTGTAGGTGTAGATAGCCTTCTGTTGATACACCTGATAGCATTACGTAGGTATGTATATACCTTGTAGGTGTAGATAGCCTTCTGTAGATACACCTGATAGCATAACGTAGGTATGTATACACCTTGTAGGTGTAGATAGCCTTCTGTAGATACACCTGATAGCATTACGTAGGTATGTATATACCTTGTAGGTGTAGATAGCCTTCTGTTGATACACCTGATAGCATTACGTAGGTATGTATATACCTTGTAGGTGTAGATAGCCTTCTGTAGATACACCTGATAGCATTACGTAGGTATGTATATACCTTGTAGGTGTAGATAGCCTTCTCTAGATACATCTGATAGCATTACGTAGGTATGTATATACCTTGTAGGTGTAGATAGCCTTCTGTAGATACACCTGATAGCATTACGTAGGTATGTATATACCTTGTAGGTGTAGATAGCCTTCTCTAGATACATCTGATAGCATTACGTAGGTATGTATATACCTTGTAGGTGTAGATAGCCTTCTGTTGATACATCTGATAGCATTACGTAGGTATGTATATACCTTGTAGGTGTAGATAGCCTTCTGTAGATACACCTGATAGCATTACGTAGGTATGTATATACCTTGTAGGTGTAGATAGCCTTCTGTAGATACACCTGATAGCATTACGTAGGTATGTATATACCTTGTAGGTGTAGATAGCCTTCTGTAGATACACCTGATAGCATTACGTAGGTATGTATATACCTTGTAGGTGTAGATAGCCTTCTGTTGATACACCTGATAGCATTACGTAGGTATGTATATACCTTGTAGGTGTAGATAGCCTTCTGTAGATACACCTGATAGCATTAAGTAGGTATGTATATACCTTGTAGGTGTAGATAGCCTTCTGTAGATACACCTGATAGCATTACGTAGGTATGTATAGACCTTGTAGGTGTAGATAGCCTTCTCTAGATACATCTGATAGCATTACGTAGGTATGTATATACCTTGTAGGTGTAGATAGCCTTCTCTAGATACATCTGATAGCATTACGTAGGTATGTATATACCTTGTAGGTGTAGATAGCCTTCTCTAGATACATCTGATAGCATTACGTAGGTATGTATATACCTTGTAGGTGTAGATAGCCTTCTGTAGATACACCTGATAGCATTACGTAGGTAAGTATGTATATACCTTGTAGGTGTAGATAGCCTTCTGTAGATACACCTGATAGCATTACGTAGGTATGTATATACCTTGTAGGTGTAGATAGCCTTCTGTAGATACACCTGATAGCATTACGTAGGTATGTATATACCTTGTAGGTGTAGATAGCCTTCTCTAGATACATCTGATAGCATTACGTAGATATGTATATACCTTGTAGGTGTAGATGGCCTTCTGTTGATACACATGATAGCATTACGTAAGACTGTATATACCTTGTAGGTGTAGATAGCCTTCTGTAGATACACCTGATAGCATTACGTAGGTATGTATATACCTTGTAGGTGTAGATAGCCTTCTGTAGTGGTCTAGAAGCCAGACCCCCAAAATGGTGAAAATGTGGTGCAGTTCTGGCGACCAAACGGGATGTGATGTTTCACAATCAGGAATGATTTAGCTTTGATTTGAAGCCGGTTGTCATCAGCTACAGTGCGTGACTACCATGCAGGGGCCCTTTTAAGGTGCAACATGTCATGTCAGTTATGGCAATATTTTAACCGATAACTGGATGGTTTAATTTAATAACTCTGGTTTGGATTGGCCGATTTTCATCAAAATAGTAGTTTTGGAATGCTCAGAAGATGATTTAAAATTGTGGACAATAATATTTTGGTTCATCGCAAAAGTCAAAGTTCAATTTTAAGAGAAAGAGCATTTGATGAGAAAATATGAGTTGAACTTTACAAATTAAAGGTAATTGTTTCCAAAATTATGTTTTTCTAATGCAGCTATATCATTTGAAGATCAAATATACCTTTGGTTGGCACTGTATGCATGAAAAAAACATTACAAGGAAAACAAATGTTTGTAGCTCTTTGTATTGAGATCAGCAAAATATTATATAATGTCTTTACATAACAGTAAGAGCTCGATGTCCGCTATATTTTTGATTAAACTTCTTTTTAATTTTACAGCGAAGATACTGTCCTTCCGAATATCATTAAACTCCCACAACACTATCAGAAAGATCTTATATGTATAAGATGTCTTTCTTTGCTCATCAAAGAATGATGAGTCAGTCATGTCATCATAATGCAAGCAACATTTCCCTTCATATCAATCCGTGTCTATTGTTCCTAATAGTCATAGTGTATTCCTAGTTGACATGTTAGTCAATGTCAACAATGTCAAAATCACGCGAACATGTTTCAAGTCCACATCCACATGCTGAAGCACACAACAGGTTCAACCTCTTGCAGCTACACCTTCCTGTACATTGACGTTTACATGCACAGTTATGAAGTTGAAGAAGGTCCACGGAAACGCTTTAGTTTAACTTATTTGCAACTTTATCAATTTTACAAATTTAAGATAATTTTACCAAAATAATGTATGTTTTTATAATTCAGCTATGTCATTTGAAGATCATACATACCTTTGGTTGGCACTGCAAGCATGAAAAACAACAATTCATCTGATGTCAGAAAGAAATATGTTTTTATAAGTGTCAATAATGTTTATATTTGTGTCACTTCACGCTCCAGCTGCACTGACATGCCATGAAACTTTTAAAGCTGATGGATAATAATATGCCACCCTAATGGAAGGTTTACAAGTGACATTATGGTGTGTCATTTGTTCTGTTTACAGTGTGAAATATTGCGACTTTGGTTTTCTTGTTATATATTACACCGGCAATCATTAATACATTGTAAAAGATATGACACACTGATCAGAAAGGCGTTATGGTATCTTACCACCAACTACTACACACCCCTCATATACCTCTGAAATACACAGTATTTCCAATACATTCCTTTTGATTGTAATAGGTGATGTAATTTCCGATTCTTTTCTACGTTTACTTGGGTTTGAAATTTGAATATTGCCTTAGGTGGGGAAACATTTGTAAATTTGTAAATTTTCAAATGTTTTCATGGCTTAAAACCTTGTGCATCATTCCGGATATCAAGGGTATGTATTTGAACACTTTTTATATGCTCATGTTACCAGTACTAAAACAAAATAGTCACAGAAAAACTGGGTTCACATTGTGTTATTCACATATGCTGAAGCCTTTGAAATCAAGGCTCATACCGAGGACCTGACTAAGCAAAACATTGTTATGCAAGAAGAGGGGTTTCCATTAGGTCACCAGCTTAATCACTTCGTTTCAACTCATTGTCAGTTCTTTAGACAAATGTGAGTGGGAAAAAAGGGATACAGATGTTACAGACTTAAATGTTGTCATTGACATTGAGGTTTGATAGTTGTTTAGGCTATGCAATATGTTATTACTCTCTCCTGGTTTATTGGGTGTTAACTGACAACAACATTACAGTTTGCAACATGTTTCGCATCCATGCATTATACATAGTTCTTGATTCATGATTCATGCATTCAATCAATAACAAAACATCTGTAAAAATACTTGTGGATCGGAACCTGCTTAAAGCTGCATTACTCACAGGTACTTTCATACAGTGTTGTGTTACTTTTCAATGTTCTTTTAGGTAAGCTTGTTTTCAAATGTATTGATTTAGTATTTGAAGCAACGCTGCAGGTTGTCTGGAGGTCTGGGCGTATTGCATTAACGCCTTGAACAGATACCTCCCATCTTTCCTCTGTTTCCACTACCCCATGGATAATTGGAGAAAATAATCATGCTGATTAAAAGATCGCACAAGCAATCGTACATACAATGTACTTGGATTAACCTTTCCATATTCCATAAAATCAAGCAGATATTCAATATCATAACTAAACGACGTTTCTGGGATATCAAGGTCGTGTTGTAAATAATAAAGAAGTTGTAAATCCATACCATACGTTGTTATGTTACCTTCCAACTTCTAAATGCCCGTCAAGCATCTACATGTTGATCAATTTACAGTGCAAACATTATGAAAATTTAACCATGATTAAATATAGTGATTAGGATGTAGTTACGTGGCATTTCACCAATAAGGAGATACACACACGCGCGCTCCCGCACGCACGCAAGCACACACACACAATCTAGTCACCAGGAAAAACCGGGAGTTTATGGTACAAATAAAACGTAGCTCACTTAATGCGCTACTCACTCTGTTAGTGAGAAAATAATCAATAAATCCTGCTTCGGTGGATTTCATCTTGAATAGCCTCAGCCGATACAAATGCAACAAAAACAAATAAACAAACAAACACACGCACAAAACCCAATGCCAAAAAAGGCTGCACAGCGTGCAAGGTTCATATTGGATCTAACAACAGTTGTTTAATGTGGGAGAATTCAGAAATAATGATATGTTCTTGAAAAACCCAGAACTCGGAGATTCAGAACCAGTGAGAGTCCAGACTGGCTTCATTTTGCATTACAAAAGAGGTTGGGCGGAAAGTTTGGATTATGAGACAGAGTACTGGCATGTGTAAGGTCCAAGCGATACAGAGCGAGGAGGGAAACGCATTTATAAAACCTAATCTCCTAGTAATATAAGCATTCTTATTTCGGAAAATAAATATATAGATCTGACCAAGCAGAAGATGTCCTTCATCGCTCACCGCTGACGGCCAGTGGTTTACAATATCTTTGTTGGAAATAAATGGATTAAACTAAACCATCCAGTTGTCGGTTAAAATATTGCCATAACTGACATGACATGTTGCACCTTTAAAGGGCCCCTGCATGGTAGTCACGCACGGTAGTTGATGGCAACCGGCATTAAATCAAAGCTATATCATTCCTGATTGTGAAAAATCACATCCCATTCGATTGCCAGAACTCTGGGGTATTGGCTTCTAGACCATAGATACACCTGATATCATTACGTAGGTATGTATAGACCTTATAGGTGTAGATACCCCTCTGTAGATACACCTGCTTGAAGTACGTAGGTATACTTTACAGGTGTAGATAGCAATCATTTTATACACCTGATAACAGATATACCTTTGGGTTCAGTTTGAGATAGACTTCTGTTGATGCAAAGAAAAGTACATATTCCTTTTGCGAGTACCGGGTGCCATCCCTCCAGTTTTCCGTTTCCGCCTAATGGCATCCGTTAAGACAGGTAACCAAGAACATTTACCGGTGTTGATGGTTTATATTTATGAGATGCTGACGCCAACCCCATGTTATTCCCCACCACCGTTGTATAGCAGCAACATGTGCGAGATGTGTCACTCATTAATTATTGGGGCGGTGGGTAGCCTAGTGGTTAAAGCGTTCGCTCGTCACGCCGAAGACCTGGGTTCGATTCCCCACATGGGTAAAATGTGTGAAGCCCATTTCTGGTGTCCCCCGCCGTGATATTGCTGGAATATTGCTAAAAGCGGCGTAAAACCCAACTCACTCACTCACTCATTAATTATTGTAATGTATATTTATGACTTCAAGCATGTCCGGTGGCCTTGGCTGTGAGGTCTTGCGAGGGAGAGATGAATGCCTGCCCTCAGCCTGGGTACATGTGGGCTAGGTGTTCCGGGGCACCACTACTGGTACCATTGTATATTAAGGTGGCACATCGGGCATCGTGTATTACCTATATACTTCAATAAGGTATATACATGTGCATGCTAAAAATCAGTTTTGATAAAGCAAGCTATCGACTTGATATTGCTTTGATAGAGCTTTACACCAGTTCCTCGCATATACTGACTGAGTGACTGAGTTTGGTTTTTACGCCGCTTTTAACAATATTCCAGCAACATCACGGCGGGGGACACCAAAAATGGGCTTCACACATTGTACCCATGTGGGGATTCGAAGCCGGGTCTTCGACGAGCCAACGCTTTAACCACTAGGCTACCCCAACGCAACATGCACTAGTCCTCTACGTCCGTAGTGACTAGGGGCGGTCGGGGAGCCTTGTGGTTAAAGCGTCCGCTCGTCGAAGACCCGGGTTCGATTCCCAACATGGGTACAATATGTGATGTCCATTTCCGGTTTCCCCCGTCGTGATATTACTGGAATATTGCTAAAAGCGGTGTAAAACCCAACTCCCTCACTCACTCGAAGTGACTAGAAAATATTGTAAAATACGTCGTCATGGTAACTTTGCCAGCCTTAGTAAAATACGGTTGTCAAGTGAGTACTCTCTTTTGCGAGGCAGTTTAAAACTGTGTTGTATCCGTTTCATTTTTTCTGATTCTGAAGTATTTGTTTTAAAAAATAGCAGTCATGAGCGCATCTCACATCCCTTACTCCGCTTCCCCCACCCATTTACCTGACAGTGCTGACACCCCCACTCTTCCTATTCCCCTCCCTTCCTATTCCCCACCTCATTGGGCACACAAACACGCAAACGCACACCTGCGCGCTAACGCTCATACGCACATACCCACTTGCAGGTACCCACGCACGATTACGCTCGTGAAGATCCGGGTTTGAACTGATCTTCAGAAACCCATGCTTGTCGTAAGAGGCGAGTAACGGCATCGGGTGGTCAGGCTCGCTGTCTTGGTTGACACATGTTATCGTATCCCAATTGCGTAGATCGATGCTCATGCTGTTGATCACTGGATTATCTGGTCCAAACTCGATAATTTACAGACCGCCGCATGATTTTTGCTGAGTGCGACGTATAACTTAACTCACTCACTCACACACGAATACACACTGACACGTACGCATCACGTACAACGGACACGCGCATACGGACGTGCACTCGCACGCTAAAAAAAACAATGGGCCTTTAATGATTCGTTCTTTATGTCATAAGAGTAATACAAGGTAGAGTTAGTTTCAATTAGTGGTATGTCTATCTTGAATCAGTTATCAATGTGTGAGTTAGTACTAGTCAAATACTGCTGACTTAGTTGAATAATGCTGTTAACATACATTATACGATTATTGCTCAGTTACAGAGAAACCCCTTCAAACCAAACCATGTATCTGGATTAGCAAGTGTCAAGAACAAGTCCCCAGTTTACAGGTTCTGGTTTAAAGAGGTTCCACTGTGATTATATACAAGTACACTTGTACACTCAAACACGTGTATAGTCATGATAACCCTATATTCATTCCATCACTACAGCTCACTCGCCACGTCAACTAACATTATCCAGCCCTCCGAGTATATATGGTAGGTCCTCCATACACAATGTATATAAACTCGTAAGTAAATGTTAAGTGGGTAATATATACAATATCAAGATGTTTTTCACCATCACATTTTACAGATGCATTTGCACCACGCACTGTGGAGAACATGTCAAAGAATTAGTCACGGAGCTTGTAGAAGAACCTGTCGAGGAATTAGTCACGGATCTTGTAGAATAGACGGTCAAAGAATTCGTTATGGAACTTGTAGAAGAAACGGTCAAAGAAATAGTCACGGAACTGGTGGAAGAACCTGTCAAGGAATTCGTCACGAAACTTGTAGAAGAAACGGTCAAAGAATTCGTCAAAGGACTTGTAGAAGAAACGGTCAAAAGAATTTGTCTAGGGACTTGTAGAAGAAACGGTCAAGGAATTAGACAAAAGGAAAAGACCTTGTCAAGGAATTCACCAATGAGCTTGTAGACCAACATGTCAAGAAAGTAGTCAAGGAACTTGTAGAAGAACTTATCAAGGGATTAGTCAAGGAACTTATTAAGAAGGCGTACTGTTAAAGAACTTGCCACAAAAATCAAAGAAATTAAATGTCCAGGAACTTTTAAAGGGACATGTCACGTGCAGAAGAACTAGCTGGTAACTTGTCTCAGAGAACTTGCAGAAGAACGTGTTTAAATTTGTTAAGTAACTTCTCAAAGAAATCAGGTAACCTATTTAACATTACTTGTAGAAGAACTGGTGCCCAAGAACGTGCAAAAGTCGGATAGCATGTCAAACAACTTGTCAAATAACTTGTACAGAACTGGTCACAGAGCATCTCCATCAAACTCGGTCATACATGAATCATCCTAACACAGGACAAGAGTGTGTTAGGGACACTGCTCAGTAGGTGGTTGCAGAGTGACATTACCAATCCTACACAGACACTGCACTGATTAGAATGATTGGTAACAAGTCAGGATCCACGCAGGAATGGACACAGTCGTTCCTGTGTTCGATTTATGTCTTAATGTCTTGATTTGCTAGGGGTATTCGGAAGCAGGCCCGTGTTTCTAATCACAAACTATTGGGGCATTCACTATTCAGACCCCCATAGTGTTTGGCGAACATCTTCAGATCCAATATATACTTACCACTAAAGACACTGAAGTAAAACGTTATATCTTATCCAATAAATTCCATCTGTTTAGAGCACAATGTTAGACCCAAGTCACATATCACTCGTCCGTTTAGACATATTGAATGTTCCAAACCACAAATCGTACTCATAATATCAGCTGGAAAAAACATCCGATTATCAAATACTCTTCAGCTGTGGCCCTACATGCAATGAACGCATAATATAGGTCAGCCACACGGGCCTTCAATTCAGAATTGTGCTTCATATGTTTTCTTGGGGTTCTGAACTTTAAGGGGCTGAGCCCCTGACATGATGTATAGACTTTGTGGCCTGGTTCTCCGGGGATGGACATGGCGATGGGAGTCATACCCATACCCAGGACGTAGAATTGTGGGCCGGGCGTATGTCTTCTCAATTGGTTTAGGAACCGTTGATGGTACCATGAAATCCGAGCTGAGTCTCATTGACCTTGACTTCTGATCATGAGCTACTCTCATAGATCTGGAATCAAATTTTACCCGAACACTGTTTTTCGCAGAAGAATGTCCATCAGCCGTACCATTGGTTTGTACGGTGAGACCGTTCTGTTTGACTGGCTGCAGTGATTTGTCATCAGCTGGGAAGGGAACTGCCATGACACGGGGTGTCTTGTCGTCAAGATGGGTACTACTGAACTCTCTTTTCAACACTTTAGCAACCTCTGACGTCTTGATGTAAGGATGGCTGGGTGCCTGCCCAGGAACTGTTTGGACGCCATAGCTTCTAAAATCTGGTTCATCACTAAACACTTCGTCTTCATTGTCAGCAGGGAGTGAAAGCTTTGGAACCATCTTTGGTGGTTCTCTGTTAGACACATACACTCTAGCCATACCATCTGGGTAACCACTTTCATTCGAGACCTTCTCCTCGTTGTTATTTGTTTCTGTTGCTTCTCTAGCCCGACGGTAGTGTTCCTCTACACTGATGCCGGTGGACTTTTCCAGAAGGAACTTGATCTCTCGTAGTTCCTGTGAAAGAGACTCTAGTTCGTCCTTAAAAGCGGAAACATCTGATACCTCTGACATCTGGTCCATGTCGATGTCGTTGGACTTTGTCTGGATTCCTATGTTATGTTGTTGACGGCCGTTCATGATCACCTGTTCTTTAGTCACAGCTCCGGAGTCAGGAAGCACGGTTATATCATTCATCGGGGCGTGGTTGACGTGTCTAACGTCACCGTTGACGGGCAAGTGTGCAGGTCTACCGTTTGGTATCTGAAGAGGCTGTCGAGTAGGCGAGGCAATACGATTGCGAAGGGTCCAGTTCCCATCCTGTTTACGTTTCAACTCATAATTACCTCCCCTACTTCGGCTTTTCCAAGACTTGAAATTTTGCACGAATAGTCCAGCATCAAGGTCTGATGAACACCTGAATGCCAAAATTGCGTATCTATGCTTTAGATCACGGACAATGCATAAAAGACATGATCTGTTCTGTTGGTTGACTGTCATAAAGAATATGTCCGCCATTCGGTAAGTGTCAAACAAAGAAGATGCCTGGAACATGGCAGGTTTTCTGATCTGGACGCCATCTTTGGACAATCGGATCTTCACCTTCTTGCCTTTATCAGCCTCTGATTTGACTCTGAGTTGGCGGATGATGTTGTCGGAAACCACGTCTCCTCTCCAGATTCCCACAAAGTAGGCCTTCCGTTCAATCACGTCGGCAGACATATTGGTTATTACTTGCAGTAGGTTCTGATGTATATCTGAAATTAGTAAAACGATAACAGTAAATGTTTTGCACATTATCTCAAACATTTTACAAATCTTTCACTGACACAAGATAAAGACAATAAAATTAGGGTATTTATTTTAATAAACAATATTTAAATGACTCCAATGACTTAAATAGTTCGATAGATTGATTATCAAGCAAGCTTGTGATTGATATAGTGATTACGATTCTATCAGCCCAGCGTAGACTGACCAGGTCCATGAAGATGCGCGTTTAGAATTGATTGTCAGTAACCGATGCATGTCGTAAGGCGCAGCTAACATCATCGAGAGTCAGGCTTGCTGACTTGATTAATGCATGTCATCGATACCCAGTTGGGCAGATCGATGTTAATGGCGTCGTCACTGGATCGTCTAGTCCAGACTCAATTATTCAAAAGCGTCTGTCATTCAGCTTGGATATCGCTGAGTGTGGCGTTAAACAACAAACAAATAAATACACCGAGCACGACCACCCGAACCATTTGGTCTCTTAGCAATTGTTGTTTGAGAACAATTTATTTTTTTTAATCATAACAGTTGACTGGATAATTTAAATGGGACGCCGTCGTAGAGCTGGAATATTGTGAGTGAGCTTTAAACAAGCAAACAAACAAATGAATCACATGAGCATGACGCTATTATTCTTAATTCATTCCCATCTATTATATTTGCACTATAATAAAACATATATGCAAATGAGAGGCTGAAGTTGAACAGAAGTTGCCCGACCTAACAGACATGTACACACTCTTATACATCTGAAAGTAATTGAAGAATTAACATGAGTGGAATTCCACACTGTGGGGTGACGCGAGTGCTTAGCATACAAGCTCAACACGCCTCGACAAACACCCACCTTTGTCAACCCGAGACTGACGGGACAACTGCCCCGGGGTCGAGTGTCATGGAGAAACATGGTCGTGAGGTGTGGGTGCAGGTGACCCTGGGAGGGGGAGGGGTAACAACATAACTGCGAGGCGTGAGGAAGAGGTACGAGCTTCAATACCCACAAGCTCATGTTCAGGGAGATATTTTGATGGCGCACATATTGGGAAGGTCAAGGTGATGGAGGAGTGAGTGAGTATTGCTTTACGCCGCTTTTAGCAATACTTCAGCAATATCACGGCGGGGGAAATGAGCTTCACACATTGTACCCATGAGGGGAATCGAACCCGGGTATTCGGCGTGACGAACGGACGCTTCAACCACTAGGCTACCCCACTGCCCCTGGTGATAGAGGAAGGTCGACAGGGGTTCAGGTTAACCCTGAGGTGCTGGGTATCTGAAGACAGTGTCAGTCTTTCTGTGTGACGCAAGGGTCACGGGTTCCAGAAGGGGGTGTAATGGGCTACATCCCCGGTCCAGTCCCCAACCCGGGACCCGGCCTTTTTCTGAATATTTTAACCATGTTTTTGTATAAAAATTAACTGAATTGAAAAACAACAATACATGCCTAAAAATGCAAATCAAATTGTTTCGCGAATGACTTATTTGCAATCAATGGTATTGTACTATCATAATGTATTATTCAAGAAGTGAGTGAGTGAGTGAGAGATTGGGTGTGTCGGTGGGTCAGTGAGTAAGTGAGTGAGTGGATGAGTGATTGAGTGGATGAGTTAGTGAGTGAGTGAGTGAGAGATTGGGTGGGTCGGTGGGTGAGTGAGTGAGTGAGTGGATGAGTGAGTGAGTGGATAATTGGGTGAGTGAGTGAGAGATTGGGTGGGTCGGTGGGTGAGTGAGTGAGTGGATGAGTGCGTGAGTGAGGGTTGAGTGAGTGAGTGAGGGTTGCGTGAGTGAGTGAGTAAGTGAGTATTCCACTTCCACGACGTCCACGAGATGTGACACTCTCCCCGGCAGTCTACTGACAGTTGTGCCACGTCAGAGGGAATGTACATCTCACGGTGGTCACATGAGATGTCAACACACCTTAAAATATAGCGTGCCATCATGGCTTGAGATATGCAGAGATATGTTTTGTGTCATCTTCTGTCACACATTTAGCTCAGGTTTATGCACTGATGACAAGACACATGCAACACGTTTTTAACAGGCATCGCATCATAATGCAAATCCATCTCTAAAATATGACACATACGTTTTTTCGAATATAGTACATGTGCAATGTACTTGAAACAGCTTCTCCCATGTTATTCTACAAAGAATAGTTATTGCATATAATTAAAATAATAACAGACCGTTTGATCTTCATTTGAGACCGATGAATTGCTCACTAACACAAAATCTAATAACTGCAACAAAACTAAATTTTGCGAAGTCACATGAAATAGATGGACCAACTCTGATGAGTCTCAAACTTGTGAGCACCCGAATAAAAAAGTTGTTTAACAAACAATCATTATTTATTTTGTTGTCATTTTACGATATTTTTCTACGAGAGGGGCACTTGCTGGTAGAACAACCGGTAATCAACAAGGTAATCAACAAGCGCGTATAGTGAAATTTCAATTTAGTGGTCTCGACTGAAATCAAACGGACTGTAGAAATGTGCTCATATGTATCCTCTGATATTTCATCACTTGCAGATATATTTGGCTTTGCGACATTTCACTTCGGTCATTGACCTTTCTTTGTCACGTGACCGTGTGACCTCTGAAGTACAATTTCTCACAATACCAAGTCTTTTACAGCCTACCCCGCCAAGCAATAGTACATGTTGCATAACTTGGGGTTCAACTGCCTCGTTGAGTCACAGTTGTGTGTCCAATCACAGATAATTGTGTGAATCTGTTTCTGATGGTTGATGTCATGTGGAAAGCTATGCGTGCGCAGTTCTTTGTACGAAGACTATGTTACGTCTGAGGTGTAACGAGGTATGAAGATTACTCTTCAGCAGAGCTTTGATCTATAGTAAAGACGTTTCCAAAGCTATTTTGAGGATTTGAATTGTGCTGCCATGGTTCATCGTTATGGGCTATGGCACTGGTGGATTATGTCCAATTACGGAATGAGTGAATATAATTGACGACTCAGCGCTATTGCAGGTTGTGACTAGCAAACAAGCGATTAATAGCCTATCTTCGTGATACGATCAGCTGTGTAAATCTTTAAAATTAAATGTAGAATTTAAGTAGGTTTTTACGACAAGCAGAGGTAATAGAACGTCCTAATAATCTAGCCTACTGACCTGGACCGGGTTCACAAAGTTACATAGAGTTACGATTACTTAAACGCTAAGGTCGCTTTGTGAAACGGAGCCCTGCACTTTAAAATTTAATCAATGGTTTGGTTCAACGAAATTAAATAGAACATGGTCTCTTAAAGGCATGGAAGAAGAAGACTTTAGAAATAATGTGCATGTTTGAATACTACTAGCCCTTAACACCTTTTGACATCATGCGGGGTTTGAGGAACACGGTCCTGCTGTGTGAAAAAAATAGATTTATTTCAAGTGTGTGTATTATTTGGTACTGATAAACAAATGACTCCCACCCAAACCACGCCCCACCGCAGTCCCCGAATGGACACCCTCACCACACTAACGCCCCCTCGACACCAACAAACACACCACCCCCGACCTGGCCACCCACACCATACCACCAACGACCCTACACCCAGAACCAGTCCCTACCCCACCTTATACCAACATCTCATCCCGGCCTTAAACAGAGTAGCAGAAAGTCCAAGAAACAAAGACTGAGTTATGTTATTCGAAAATGCATACCTACAAAATTAAAATTATTCACGGAATAATGCTGGTTGAGGAACTGAGGCATTCTAGCCTCATTTGTCCGTTTATTCCCTTGGGTCCGGAGACAACCAGTATCTTACCACAGTGACTGACTGTCACCTGGTATATCAGGAGTGAAACGAGTACCTGTGTAAGGGAAGTAACTCCAGTTAACCTAAACATCAAGATCTCATGTACGGGTCAGTACAAAAGCGGTCGTTGAGTTGTGTCCGAATATGGATACATTTCAGCGTAAGAAACCTACTTTGTTTGAATACTATAATTTGTTTATAAATTTATTTGTGTTTTTTTTATGGTAATTCCGGTGGGGTTCTACAACTACTACTACCACTGCTGCAGCTATTGGTGATGCTGCTGCTGGTACTATTACTACTGCTACTACTACTACTACTACTACTACTACTACTACGGCTACTACTACTGCTACTACCTACTACTACTACTACTACTACTACTACTACTACTACTACTACTGCTGCTACTACTACTACTACTACTACTACTACTACTACTATTATTGCTGCTGCTACACTGCTACTACTACTACTACTACTACTACTACTACTACTACGGCTACTACTACTACACTACTGCTACTACTACTACTACTACTACTACTACTACTACTACTACTACTACTACTACTACTACTACTACTACTGCTGCTGCTACTACTACTACTACTACTACTACTACTACTACTACTACCACTACTACTGCTACTACTACTACTACTACTACTACTACTACTTACTGCTGCTACTACTACTGCTGCTACGCTACTGCTACTACTACTACTACTACTACTACAGCTACTAATACTACCACTATGACTACTACTACTACTGCTACTACTACCGCTACTACTACGACTACTACTACCTTGACACAGATCTCGTGTTGAAAATCTAAACTCCACACAGATCTGTGGATACCGCGCACATTTCAGTCGGATATTTTCAGCTATTTACACTAATACGTGCTTCTTATGCTTACAAGTGCTCCGGGTCGCTTTCCAGATTACACGTCGGGTGCATAGAGACTTGCCTGTAGTTAGTGAGTGAGTTGGGTTCAACGCCGCTTTGAACAGTAGGCTATTCCAGTTGTCAGCTGTGTCAGATCCCGAGTTGATGCAGTTCTTAGACGTGTACCACGTTAGCGGCACCCACGAGCACGACTTTGTCTTTGGCAAAGGTGGTGAAATGAACACAGGTTTCACAGGTAACATGTGGAAGTCATTTCCACTAACATCATTAACAAACACAATATCCAATGCAAATCCCCGTGTTCTTTGCAGGTGAATAATTGACCTGCGTTTGCATGTGTTTTTGACGGATGCCACCAGTGAGAAATGACAGGCTTACCTTTGTGAGAACACCTGTTATCATCACTATTTAATATAAATTTATATACACATGTTTATAATATACCCATAATCAATCGACGCTGCTTTTAGTAGATATATGTTCGGTTGTATGGTTTTGTCGCTTTGTTAGCATGCCTTAAACAAGTAGGGCGCAGGGGTAGCCTAGTGGTTAAAGCATTCGCACGTCACACCAAAGGCCTGGGTTCGATTCCCCACAATGGGTACAATATATGAAGCCCATTTCTGGTTTCCCCCGCCGTGATATTGCGGGAATATTGCTAAAAGCGGCGTAAAGCTAAACTCAGCCCACTCACTCGCTTAAACAAGTAGGTCACTCGTGATCCACACGATCAAGTCTAACTTGATTTTTTATCATGACCTTCTTCGGATTTTGTTGTTGTTTTTTTCTTTTCATTTCTGTATAAAGAACATAATCTTGTCAAAGAAACACCTGGCATTTCAAACAAATACGAAACATCATCACCAGTGACGGCATAGAACGACTACATGTCAACGCTCTCAAACACATCATTTACGTATAAATTATAGGCGTGATTATCAAAATAGATGAATGCATCGCACCAACAAAGAGATTCACTGACATAAAGCGTCTTTGTGTAACTCAATGAAGATTTTCCCTCGCATCTCTCACTCATGCAGTAATATATGCATTCGCCAGGCAGGTATGCAAGCACCATGTCTCGTGTCATTAAATCAAGTCAGTGAATCTGAATGCTTCCAAAGCCATCTTTTTATATTAAAGAATGCATTTATAATATTGCAACGTACTATAACCATGCAATTTAAATTCTTAGCATAACGACGCAATATTAATACCCCATTTGATTATGATGTGGTAATGGTGTTTGGTTAAAGTACTCACAACGAGCTGCCCTTTTAATAGTGAGTGAGTTTAATTTTACGTCATTTAATTTTAGCAATATTCCAGCAGTATCACGGCGAGGGACACCAGAAATGGGCTTTCACACATTGTACCCATTGGGGAATCGAACCCCATCGGAATCGAACCTTTAATCGACAAGAGCTACCCCGCCCCTGTTTTTTAGTGAGTGAGTGAGTATGGTTTTACGCCGCTTAGCAATATTCCAGCAATATCACGGCGGGGACACCTTCTTTTATAGATTATGTGGGGAATCGAACCAGGGTCATCGAATGGTGAAATGCTTTAACCACTACTAACCCACCGCCCCTTCTTTTTATAGATTATGTATGCACAACTTGAATGATAACCTACAACATACGTAGCTATAGGCATTCCTCGCATCGACGCCATGCACGGATACACGAAACAATGTCACTCTGTAATTTCTTTCAGTGAGTGAGTGAGTGAGTGAGTGAGGTTTGACGCCGGTTTGAACCTTATGTCAGTTATACCACGGAAGGTCAGCTTGATGTTAGATACAACCAACGACATGGGCAGGCTGCTGTTGATCTGCGTCTCTGAATCCGTGAAGATCAGGGTTAGAATTGATCTTCAGTAAGAGGCGACTAACGTTATCGGGTGGTCAGGCTCGCGGACTTGGTTGACGCATGTCATCGTATCGCGATTTCGTAGATCGATGCTCATGCTGTTGATCATTGGATTCTCTGGTCCAGACCGCCGGTGTTTAGCTAGAATATTGAGTGCGGCGTTGACCAACAAACCAACGAAACATATCTTAGTCTATGAAAATATATAACTGTAATGCAACCTTGTAACTCCATTTAAATTGAAATTAACCCAGGAAGACGGACCGAGAAAGAACCTGAGGAAAATCTAAACTTGCTTCCTTTAGGACTTTGTGTCACCTGACTTATAAGTGAATATCAGAATAACAGGTTTCCGGATAATCAGGTGCTCCTTTATGACTTCTCCACCCTTGCTATAGCATTCAGCTATCCGCGCTGTTGAAACGGATTACGTCGGAAAGACCCACTAATACTTGACTAATCTCGTAATCTTAATTACACATAGCTGTCAATACATTGTAGGTATATCACCTCGTTACGCCAGCCTCCTACTGCTCGTCTCTTCACTGATAGTCACCCTATGTCCTCCACAGAGATCCAAAGGCACCTGTTATCAATGCTCAATGTAAACCTATACATTCGGCACGACCAGTCCCGCAGTTTCTGATTATTGGCAATAATACACCGGACACGGCCGATGTGTTCTGATTGTAGGTCACGCGACTTCGTGACCGTGTTTAACACACGACTTGTTTTCTGTAGTACACGGAGATGGAGTTGGACCTGTAGTTTGAGCGAGGTACAAAGTTATACCCTTGTACTTATTATTCCCAAAGGTAATTGAACTGAACAAGAAATATTCACCTTGAAACTTCTCCTGTCTGTCTTGACAAACGAGGAATATTCTCCTGTTATATTTGGTATTTCACTATTCTTAGTAAAGTACAGAGTCTATGCCTAGTACTTTTGTTGGGTTGAGTTGGGTGGAACCCATACCGAATATTCTAGTAAGCAAACACGGATGTGGCAGAATAAAAGCAAATTGAAAGAGATCTGAAAATAAACCATTTGTCTGACTGCATCCACAAATATGTGTTAACTTTTTTATATGTTTGATTTTTCAAGCGTGTAGATTGCACCTTAGAAAGTTACGTTAAAATGTCTATGCGACATTGAAATATCATTGAATGTATCGTAGTCTCAACGAATGCTGGCGCCATCCTCCAATGCATGGTGCTGACTCACCCCCAACATACACATCATGTTTCCCCAGGACATTTGTGAGATATAGCACATTGTCGTGGTGTTCATAATCCCCTACATCTCAGCCAGACGCCGACCCGTGTTAACATGGGAGCTCATCCACAACTATCTTCGTGTACACTGTATATGCGAGAACCTGTAAAGTCTTTAGTATATTTAAAATATTTTCAGCTGTTTCAAATTGTTTGGACTCATGAAGGACAACTTCAATACCATCAAGACTAAATATCTTGGAGTAAGTTTTAAACTTATGGGTTTGAAATGTAATAGATCAGAAATAATTCCCATCGACGCTACATATTGCATCCTGTAAGGATTAACTCTGTTGTGGAGTGAGTGAGTGAGTTTAGTATTACGCCTCTTTTAACAGTTTTCCAGCAATGTCACAGCGGGGACACCAGAAATGGGATTCACACATTGTACCCATGTGGGGAATCGAACCCGGGTCTTTGCGTGGCGAGCGAACGCTTTAACCACTAGGCTACCCCCACCGCCTAACTCTGTTTTGGACAAAGTAGTGGTGTCAGGTGAAATGTAGTTTAACGTTGCTTTTGTCGTTATTGCAATGGCGCCGCGTACGCATATTGTGCAAGAAGTAGCATCTTTAACATCTTTTGGTATGACACGGCCGGGAGTCGAACCACCGACCTTCGCTCATCTGGCAGACACTCTATCCACTTGGCCAATGTTGTGTTTTGGACAGTAATGTGTCTGGGTGAGCGGAAGGAAGGTTCAAAGTAATGCAGGTAGACAGCATTTACCATGATATCAAAACAAGGGTGAGCCAAGGATTATAATCTGGGATTCGAACCAGCTGATCCGGACAGGTAAGGGACGCAATTCTTTAGAGCGAATTGTGTGTCCATACAATTAAAACGTCAAGAAAACAACAAGAAGTTCCCTTTCAAGGTAGGCTAGTGAATTCAACGTGAAAGCTCAAACAGAGTGAGTCAGTGATTATGATTTTACACCGCTTACAGCAGTGTTCTAACAATACCAACAAGCACCAGTAAATTGCTTCATATATTGTACCCCTGTGATGGATCGAACTCGGGGAAAACCTTTATAGCAAGGTGGCTGCCCCACCAACCCGTAATCAACCAGAATGTTTCTGACGCACAGAAGAAACCACAGAACTTAGGAAAGTCTCCAGATATTGGTCAAGACCTTGTTGAAACATTGTTAAGCAAATCCACAACATGGAGGTTTGTTTACACACGGTACTGATTTCATTAATCTAACTGACCCAGGGATATAAACACACCCAAAACTTCAACCCCATAGTGCAATTTCCTGGTTCGAATCCTAGATTCTCCCTGATTATGATCATTGGTTTGTCGGCACCTAACTGTGACTTCAACCCCTTAGTGTAATTTCCTGGTTCGAATCCTAGATTCTCCCTGAATATGATCATTGGTTTGTCGGCACCTAACTGTGACTTCAACCCCTTAGTGCAATTTCCTGGTTCGAATCCTAGATTCACCCTGATTATGATCATTGGTTTGTCTGCACCTAACTGTGATCGTGGGTTCAACCAAATAAACCTCCAAGACCCGAGGCACATTTTTCCCACCAAGCTGACAGCCGTGATGTAACAGAAAATATTGTTAAAAGCGGAGCTAAACACAATTCACACATTCACACCGTCGGTGTTACTCGGTGTATTTGTAAAAGGAACTTTAAAGAGGCGCTAATTGGCATCTCGAAGTGAGTGCTGGCATGTAGCCTGAACAATCAGCCGCGGATCAACACGGAGCTCGTTTTACAAGTCTTCCACTCGCGTAAAACAACCACCCATACAATGTCCGACAACGACTAGAGTTTCAACCAATCAGAACGCATTACCACCATAACACCGTGTCCACCGGAAATTATCATTCATGTGAGGTATGAGATTTCAATCGAGAGCAGAGGACCATCTATTAAGCCAGATAGAAATCAGTGGCGTGTGTTTTGTGCGAACAGTGCCAAGATGGCCACAAGATACACAATATCACACAGAATCTGTGTCTTTTGTGTTTTGTTATTTAAATATAAAGTTTCAGCCAAATACCAAATTGAAAATGACTTTAAAGCCGCTCGTTTTGGCCACTGTTCCCTCGTTGAAGCCTAGGACATCGTGATGCATTTCAAGTACAAAATCAATGACACCCCAATGAGCATAAATTTTAAATAGTTTATGTACAAATCGATTATCCCCTAGCCATACGTTATGAACGGTCCCTTAATACAGCAAGTTTCTTTGACTGTAACATTCTACAAAATGATATAATTGACATTGAAATAGACGCAATAACCGATGCAATGTTCTTGATATCACGATACGATTAGCATGCAAACGAGGTAACATGGTAGGAAGTTTTTTAGGGTCGGTATATCGACAAAGTACCTGTTTTCATCAATTAATTATTGTCTGATGCCCCCAATAAGTTCAAAAGAGGTTTCTGTGTGGTGTTTCTGTAGACAAACAAACTGTAAACTATTTGGCACGATGTGAATAATATAACAGTTTACTTAAACATTGTACTCATACATATTCATTCATAACTTCATTATACAGTTGTACTTCATTGAGTAAAATGCAGTTTTATTTAAGAATTTTAAGGAGAACAGATTCTTACCCTCGCGGTGACCGTACCGTATCATATATTGGTTTTGGTTTGTTTATTGTTTAATGCCGCACTCAGCACTATTCCAGCTATGTGGAGGCGGTATGTCAATAATCGAGTCTGTACCAGACAACCCAGTGATCAACATCATGAGCATCGATCTACGCAATTGGGATACGGTGACATGAATCATCCCGTTAGTCGCCTCTTACAACAAGCATGGGTTCCTGAAGATCAATTCTAACCCGGACCTTCACGGGCCTCATATATTGGGAACAATAAACATGTATTATGCTCGCCACAGGTTCACCCAACACTGCTCGTCGCTCTATGGCAGACCTACATTTGAAAAATAAGTATATTTTTTGGCAGAGCATGTTTGGTTAAGACCAGAGTCAGCGAGTGAGTTGGATTTTACGCCGCTTTTAGCAATATTCCATCTATATCACTTCGGGGACACCAGAAATGGGATTCACATATTGCAAAAGCTTTAACCCACGCCCCAGATAATCAACTGGCGTTTGATCACTATGTATATGCACGATCTTTGTATTACTTCCTTAAGTGGCATTTAGCTGGTATGATGAACTACTACTGCAACAAAGAAGTTGTCTATCCATAAAAAGTGTTCCACTTTATCTTTGTATTCATAAAAATGGTAAAAATTGAAACCGTGTTTGCCTTTGGGCTTTTCTTTCACAAAGACATGTCGTCATATTAGCATAATGCCGATCAGAGGTATTTACGCTCAACTAACATACATACTGAAAATGTATTTTATAAATCAACGTTATTGTCATCTGTCAAATATTTACCCCCTTGAATGTTTTACTTTTTAATATTTACTCGAAAATTGGAAATAAATTAACAATATTTTCTGCGTCTTTAGTGTTTTAGAATTGTTCGTATCCTGTAGAACTTTTCTAACTGATCGCTGATTCGCTATTTCCTTTCAGAAACTATTCCGTGATTGTAACAATTTACAGAATTTCTGCGGATGTCGAAAATCCTTCCAACAAAGGCGTTTTTTATAGCAGTGTTCGGGTCAATCAGGCACACAAGAGACGGGTCGTGACATTGATAGCCCTGTATACTGACACATGTCTCCCCGTATACAGACCCTCGGCCGCAGCCCCGGGCCATACCGACTTGTCAGACTCACCCCCGTACTGTCGATAACATCTCTGTACTGCTATGGGGCTTGCGAAGATAACAAAACGAGACCTAAATTTTGATTTAATCCTTAAATTTGATAATCTCTGCAAATGACCTTTTAATGGTGATCATGTTCTCGCGTCCTTCACCGTTGTCGAGGTCAGGTGTCTGTTTGACACTACACACGTGACAGAGGGCATGACGGAATGGCAACAACAAGCAGCAGGTGGGACGATAACGCCGCTTAGCACCGCTTTTAGAATGTACCTTGCTTCCGCTTACTGTTCAAGGAACGCCAAACATTATGCATCTTACATTTATGAGATTTGTGAAACGAAACAGGTTTGGTCAAACCAGTGGCCACGAGCAGGGAGCATCGAGGGTTCGAATCCTTACTCAGATCGGTGCAAATATCTGCAAATTGAAGGAATGAGTGAGTGAGTGGGTTTAGTTTTACGCCACTTTTAGCAATATCCCAGCAATCTCAAGGCAGGGACACCAGAAATGGGCTTCACACATTGTACCCATGTGGGGAATCGAACTCGGGCTTTGCGTAACAAGCGAACCGTTTAACCACTAGGCTATTCAACCGATATAAACCCACGAAAGCCTTTACAATATCCTGATAACGTACAAAATGTGTTTATCACATAGTAATAATGATAGTATATTACATTATTATAAGTTGATGATTTACAACATTGACAAAATGGCCACGTGGAGCCCAAAATGGCCTCTTTCGGCATTTTAGGTGCATTGCATTTAATTCATGGATAGAAAACACATTTGGTTCGAGACGCCAAGTCTAGCGTACTCACGTTTTCAAAAACCGAATCACGATTTAATAATGGGATGAACGTGTGACATGTCTTCAAAACCAATTTCCATTTCTTTTGTTCCAATGAAAAACGACCTCGTAACACACTCTACCTATCTACCTGTCACCATCATGTTGTTTTGTATATCGGCAGTTTTCGGCGAGTGATCTTCTATCACATGACCTCAAAGAAAAACAACCACTCAGACTGGTTGTGACAGTCGACTGCGCTTCCTCCACGCCTGAGTGGAAACATCTTAAAGGTAGAACACTATAGACAAATATCTCATTTTAGATAAAGTATGGATCTAAAGGCGGTGTTTATCAGAGCATGGTTTTTAATGTGATGATATTGTTGAGGTGTACTCGGTTGTCTCTCTCAAGGAGTTTTCTCTATAGTCACGCGGACTCTCGCATCTATAAGTAATGACGCCCTTCATCCATGGTGGGTTTTTAATAAACCCTAGCATTGTGGAATAGGCTTTTCTTTCCCTGACACACATCCCCAGTTGTGAATGGATCGTGGTTGTAGAACATTAACTTGCACAAAGAGTATTTTTGCATATGTGCTTTATCATCATATTAATTTAAGGGACAAAACGCGACCCTTTATTTTGCAGGGATCATCAAAAATTGAAACTTTCAAGACTTTGAAGAAATCCAAAGTGAATCTCACAAATATTAGGCATTTAATTTGAATTAAATGAAATTTTATAATTTCCAACAATGCGCGGGGTTAGTCTAGTGGTTAAAGCGTTCGCTCGCCACCCAGAAGGTCCGGGTTCGATTCCCCACATGGGTACAATGTGTGAAGCCCATTTCTGGTTTCCCCGCCGTGATATTGCTGGAATATTGCTCTTGGCTCTTGCTAGACCTTATCTCACTCACTCACACACTCACTCACACGCCAATATCCAATTTACATACAGAAAAGCTGATATTTCATTACAACTGTGGTTTTTAATCTAGTATAATAAACATCCCTGTTTGGTCACTGTTACCTGTAGAGAACAGTTGATTTTGTCCGGGGGTGTATTTTCCCCCTTTTCTCATACCTGTCCGTAGCCAGTGGCACTTGTATCATGATGTTGATTACTAAAATTGTCTGTTTCAGACTCAATAGTTTATTAACCTCCACCATATTGTTGAAATATTCCCGAGTGCGGCGTTAAACTACAAACAAACGTATCTGTATCACAGAACGTGTGTGTGGCCTTGGGTGAAGGTCAACGTCAGGTTACGTTTTCGTTAAGACATGTAATCATATATGCTCTTTAGTTAAACCAATCGCGCTCTCTGCGAGGTCACCTGGGGCGGTGGGGTACCCTAGTGGTTCTTACGTCACGCCGAACCGCGTTCGATTCCCCACATGTGTACAATGTGTGAAGCCCTTTTCTGGTGTCTCCCGCCCTGACATTGATGGAATATAACTAAAAGCGGCGTAAAACTAAACTCGCTCACCCACTCGCTCACCCGTTTGGTGCAGTAGACAGAACGCTCGTCCAGAGAGCGACGGACGGTGTTTCGGTCAGACGCTTTTATTAATGATATAAGATACTTGTACCTTCGGCAATGCAATAAAACATTGTAATTGTTTTGTCGATATGAATATGGCCTGTTTTGCATGTTTGTTTTTAACACCGACCGCACTTGGCAATATTCCATCAATAATACGTCGCTCCGTAGATAATCGAATCTGGACAATTAAGTGATTTATATCACGGTCTACGCAAGTGTGTTACGATGACATGCATCAAACAAGTCAAACAAGTCAGCGAGCCTGACCAGTCAAACAAGTCAAACAATTCTAACCCGGTTCTTCACGGCTGATATGGACATGGAACCTGAAGATACAGAAATCTATGGAATCCGAGAAGGGACATGGTCGCGTTGTCGCATTGTCGCCCTCTCAAACACAAGTAAAATGAGGCAAAATAAACCAAAACGCGACACGCGACATCGCAACAATGCGACAAATGGACGAAATATCGTTTTGTCGCGATTTCGCCTCGCGTTTTGGTTAATTTTGAGGACGACAACGCGACTTGAATGCGACAATGCGACAATGTCCCTTCCAGGATTCCATAGAAATCCCCTGTTTCGTTAT